>NC_059430.1:110124485-110424485 GCF_021028975.2 Sphaerodactylus townsendi
GTGGGGGGGGGGGGGGGTGGGGGGGGGGGGGGGTGGGGGGGGGGGGGGGTGGGGGGGGGGGGGGGTGGGGGGGGGGGGGGGTGGGGGGGGGGGGGGGTGGGGGGGGGGGGGGGTGGGGGGGGGGGGGGGTGGGGGGGGGGGGGGGTGGGGGGGGGGGGGGGTGGGGGGGGGGGGGGGTGGGGGGGGGGGGGGGTGGGGGGGGGGGGGGGTGGGGGGGGGGGGGGGTGGGGGGGGGGGGGGGTGGGGGGGGGGGGGGGTGGGGGGGGGGGGGGGTGGGGGGGGGGGGGGGTGGGGGGGGGGGGGGGTGGGGGGGGGGGGGGGTGGGGGGGGGGGGGGGTGGGGGGGGGGGGGGGTGGGGGGGGGGGGGGGTGGGGGGGGGGGGGGGTGGGGGGGGGGGGGGGTGGGGGGGGGGGGGGGTGGGGGGGGGGGGGGGTGGGGGGGGGGGGGGGTGGGGGGGGGGGGGGGTGGGGGGGGGGGGGGGTGGGGGGGGGGGGGGGTGGGGGGGGGGGGGGGTGGGGGGGGGGGGGGGTGGGGGGGGGGGGGGGTGGGGGGGGGGGGGGGTGGGGGGGGGGGGGGGTGGGGGGGGGGGGGGGTGGGGGGGGGGGGGGGTGGGGGGGGGGGGGGGTGGGGGGGGGGGGGGGTGGGGGGGGGGGGGGGTGGGGGGGGGGGGGGGTGGGGGGGGGGGGGGGTGGGGGGGGGGGGGGGTGGGGGGGGGGGGGGGTGGGGGGGGGGGGGGGTGGGGGGGGGGGGGGGTGGGGGGGGGGGGGGGTGGGGGGGGGGGGGGGTGGGGGGGGGGGGGGGTGGGGGGGGGGGGGGGTGGGGGGGGGGGGGGGTGGGGGGGGGGGGGGGTGGGGGGGGGGGGGGGTGGGGGGGGGGGGGGGTGGGGGGGGGGGGGGGTGGGGGGGGGGGGGGGTGGGGGGGGGGGGGGGTGGGGGGGGGGGGGGGTGGGGGGGGGGGGGGGTGGGGGGGGGGGGGGGTGGGGGGGGGGGGGGGTGGGGGGGGGGGGGGGTGGGGGGGGGGGGGGGTGGGGGGGGGGGGGGGTGGGGGGGGGGGGGGGTGGGGGGGGGGGGGGGTGGGGGGGGGGGGGGGTGGGGGGGGGGGGGGGTGGGGGGGGGGGGGGGTGGGGGGGGGGGGGGGTGGGGGGGGGGGGGGGTGGGGGGGGGGGGGGGTGGGGGGGGGGGGGGGTGGGGGGGGGGGGGGGTGGGGGGGGGGGGGGGTGGGGGGGGGGGGGGGTGGGGGGGGGGGGGGGTGGGGGGGGGGGGGGGTGGGGGGGGGGGGGGGTGGGGGGGGGGGGGGGTGGGGGGGGGGGGGGGTGGGGGGGGGGGGGGGTGGGGGGGGGGGGGGGTGGGGGGGGGGGGGGGTGGGGGGGGGGGGGGGTGGGGGGGGGGGGGGGTGGGGGGGGGGGGGGGTGGGGGGGGGGGGGGGTGGGGGGGGGGGGGGGTGGGGGGGGGGGGGGGTGGGGGGGGGGGGGGGTGGGGGGGGGGGGGGGTGGGGGGGGGGGGGGGTGGGGGGGGGGGGGGGTGGGGGGGGGGGGGGGTGGGGGGGGGGGGGGGTGGGGGGGGGGGGGGGTGGGGGGGGGGGGGGGTGGGGGGGGGGGGGGGTGGGGGGGGGGGGGGGTGGGGGGGGGGGGGGGTGGGGGGGGGGGGGGGTGGGGGGGGGGGGGGGTGGGGGGGGGGGGGGGTGGGGGGGGGGGGGGGTGGGGGGGGGGGGGGGTGGGGGGGGGGGGGGGTGGGGGGGGGGGGGGGTGGGGGGGGGGGGGGGTGGGGGGGGGGGGGGGTGGGGGGGGGGGGGGGTGGGGGGGGGGGGGGGTGGGGGGGGGGGGGGGGGGGGGGGGGGGGGGGGGGGGGGGGGGGGGGGTGGGGGGGGGGGGGGGGGGGCGGGTGGGGTGGTGGGGTGGGGGGGGGGGGGGGGGGGGGGGGGGGGGGGGGGGGGGGGGGAGGGGGGGGGGGGGGGGGGGGGGGGGGGGGGGGGGGGGGGGGGGGGGGGGGGGTCGGAGGTCGAGGGTGGGGGGTGGGGGGGGGGGGGGGGGGGGGCGGGCGGGGGGGGGGGGGGGGGGGGGAGCGGGGGGCAGGGGGGGGGGGGGGGGGAAGGGGTGGTGAGGGGGGGGGGGGGGGGGGGGGGGGGGGGTATAGTTCTTAGGAGTATTTTTTTCAATGCACACAGCACCCCAAATCATGGTAATTTATTGCACAGAGTTTGCTGTTGAGTTAAATAAAAGGAGGGGGTGCTGCATGCATTGAAAAAAATACTCCTAAGAACTATCATGGATATCCTTTTCAGCTTCAGCAAAAAGTTCCCGTTACTGAAAGAGCAGAATTTAACTTTTACGTGAGTGTGAAATGAAGAGCAGCCTGCTGCCTGGGCCAAAGGTTTATGAGCACTGGGTGACAATGTCAGTGCTAAGAGTGCTTGCGGGGTAATCTCTGTCTGCGTGCATTAAAAAAACCCAACCTATAAATGGTGATGATGCAGGAAAAAGTAAGGTATTCTGCTGGAGCTGCCTGTCCGCCCACCCATCAAGCTGCCGTTCTATATGGGGAAGTGTGTTAAGTAGTCTGGCCCTGTGGTTTCCTTTTAAAGTGGAAGAAAGGGGAATGATGCTGGTTTGTACATAGTCATCAGCGCCTGTGTCGGCAAACAGCTGCATCAGCCAATGAAATCAGTTGGCCACAGTGTCAAGAAAAAGTGAAAAGAGGCCCTTTTTTCAGAGTGGCTAAGTATGGCACTTGCAAAATGTGCTTATTTTGCAGTACAGAGTGTGACGCCTGCTAATTTGGACAGCAGAGGCTTATAAAGTTATGTAAGATAGGGAGGAAGTGAGTAGACCCTCTTCCTGTTTTAGAAGCACTTGGGGAGCCCCAATCAAGTTTGTGTACAGGAGAGAGAAAAGGAAGATACTACTTCAGCTAAGACATCACCATTGAATTTATTAAACTGACAGATTGGGCCATTAACCTGTAGGGATTTCAGAAAGGGCCATTAACCTGTAGGGATTTCAAAGCAAGAGAAGATCAGAAATGGACAGCCACTTGCCTGTCTTTGTGTAGCAACCTTGTACTTCATTGGCGGTTCAAGTACAAATCAGGGCCAACCCTACTTAGCTTCCAAGATCTGATGAGATCTATCCTGGGCCATCCAGGTCAGGACACTGCTGGCTTAGGTAAAGTATACTGCTGAATGCCAGAAACTGGGGGTGAACAGTGAGGACAGGTGAGCTGTGCCAAGACAGAGAGATAGATAGTAGCTAGTGTCTGATTTACATCTAGGAGACCCAGGTTACAAACCCAGCTTTCCTTGAAACCCTATTTTGTAACTGTGGGCCAGTCATGGTCCTTGTCTAACCTACCTCACAGGATTGTTGTGAGGATAAAACAGAACTATTGTACACCACCTTGGAGGAAAGGCTGAATAAAAACATACAAAATAAATATCTAGGTGGCTATTATAATACACTTAATGTACACTGTGTCTCTTTATTTTTGGCAGTCCAGGGCATACACTGTGCCCCCTTATTTTTGCAGTTTAGAAGAGTCCCGTGCCAGGAGATTATGACCCCACCTCTAGCTTGAGTGGTTTGTGAGGGGTTAAGAGGGGAGAAAATAAATCCTCCCCTCGCTTGAACCTAACATGCTTTACAGGAACTCCCTTCTCCCTCCCTTCCCTGACCCAGATGGCGGATTTTAAGGTCTCGCCTCCACCTAAAGCTCTCTCCGGGCGCGCGCCACCCCTCCTCATTTTGCCTTCCCGCGCGCGCGTGCGCTTTTTATCCCTCGCGTGCCGCGCGCGCGGACTCCCGCACCAACTGCCTCCTGCCCCCCCCACTTCTCCTCTCTGTTACCCCGCTTCGCTAATGGTTAAACGGCTCCGCCGCGGCTCCGCCTTCTCCTCTCCCGGCCAATAGAAACTTACTACTATGTTATGGGGTGGGCGGATTAGAAAAAATAGGGGGCAAGGAGGGGGGGCTAGAGAGAGTCAGACCCGAGGCCTCTCCCCTCCTCCTCGGCCACTGGCAACCATCACTAGTACTATCAACCGTGGCTGGGAGGAGGATGCGCGCGCACACGCCTGTGTGAAGAGAGCGAGCGGCAGCGGGGCTGCTGAGGCGACGAGCGGATCCCCTCAGCCGCTTGATCGAGTCTGCTCCTTCTTCTTATCAATTGCGGTTGCTAATATTATTTTAGCCCGTCTCTTTCTTCATTCGCTCCTCCCCCGCAGCCCGCGTCGTCGTCGCCCTCACCTTACAGCGAGGTGGCCTGACGAGGTGAGTGTGGAGGGGAAATTGCCCCACGTACTGGGCTGCGCAGAGGGTGCCCTGGTTTGCCTGGGGGGAGCACGGGTTGGCATAGTGGTGGGCAGCGATAAACCTCCTCTGAGGTGCAGGAACCGGGCGGGGGTGGGGGGGCTCCTGCCTTGTGCCAAGTAGGGCAGGCATGAGGGCTGTGCGTGGTGCAGGAAAAGGAGGCTGTGTGCGTGTGTGTGGCGGGTGACTGCTTTGCTTTGGTACAAGCTTTGCTTTGGTAATCATCACCCCCTCCCCTTTATTCTGTGTGGAGCATTATGGGATGGGAGATTTGTGACTCCATAAGGGGATTGGGAGGGGAGAAGGGTGGGATTGGAGATTAGATGGAGGGCGAGCATCCTCGGAGGCATCAATTGAGCGTTCGGACTTTGCTCTCCTTTCCCTTAAAATTGCAAAGGTTGCTTCCTCTAATGTTAACCTGTTTTTTGTTGTTGTTGTTGCACCGCTAGGAAAGAGAGGGAGAGCATGCTGGTGCGTAGAAGGATATGGCGGTGACATCCCATCCCTTGAATGGTCACGGTGGGGAGGGGGGGCTCAGCAGTTGTGTAAGCGTTGAGGGGAGAGAGGTGGGGGCGAGGACAGAACTGCTCAGGTAAAAGGAATGAGTCGCGGGCTCTTGAGATGGAAGCACTGCTGTTGTTGTGATCAAAGCCTCCCCCCCCCCCCTTCTGCTAGCCTGCTGCCTGTGTTGTTGTTGCTTACTTGAAATAATACAGATTTACACACATGGAGTTATTTATAAATTTCCCCGGTCCATGTTAATGTTAATCGGGTCAGGCTTAGATTGGTTTCTTCCCAGCATGCCCTGCTTATATAAATCTTCCTATATGCAGTCCAGGAATACTTCATGGTTTAATTTTTGCTGAACGACTGTGTAGTTGGAAGACATCATTCTTGAAATTAATTGCAAAGTGATGTTGCTGTGTGTGACTTTTAAATAAAGAAGACAACAACAGAGGATTGCTGATTGTTTCATGTGAGTTTCAATACACAGTTCCTGTTTTAACATCAACAGGAAGAGTGATGGGTGGATCTTTCTTTAGCTTAGTTTGTGGTGTGTATAGAAAACTTAGAATTTGATGTGATACATGAGGCTACAAATAGCCAAATATTTATCTTGCCCTTTTCTTAAATTAGATTTCCATTTACTTGTGCTCCATTGTGCTTTAGTTTTGATTTCTAAGGCTGCAAACTCTCGCTTAAAAAAGAACACTTCTCATTCCAATGTATCATTCAGTTATGAATATGCTGAGATGCACTTTGATGCAGCAATCTGACTACATCCATATGGTAGATAGTATAAACAACAAACCTAGATGTTGTTATAAAAGATATTCCAGTTATACTTCAGACATGCCATATTTACTCAAAAGGAAGATGATGCCCCCCTCCCCAAACAATGTTTAACACACAAAATTGTATTACCAGATATAACTGTAACTTGTATGTGAATGTATGATGATCCCCTCTTTAATTTCATGGCACACTTTGAAAAAAAAAAGGTTGCATTTAAGCAAATACTGAGCAAATACTTGTTCTTGTCCCTGTTAGTAAGAAATGGCATGCAAATGGTTTGGAACAATGAATTTTCTGTATTTGCAGAATTGCTGATATATTGAGCACCTTAAGCAATATATCATGAGTAACATATTTCTGCCTTGATGAAATACTGCATCTTCCCAAATCATAAAAGATAGGCTCGAGAGAGAAGGGTTTACAGAAATAATTCTCCCCCTAGCAATCTACTATTCATGGCTTTAGCAAATATCCTCTTTATCTTAACTCCACTGGCAGCTTTATCAGTTGTGCTGGCTGTCAGAGTTTTGTTTAATGATGTAATCCTAAATTAATAAGAGAATTCCAGCTGCTGCATGTGTTGAAGCAGTGTGTTGCATATAGACTGGGAATAGCCTTTTGTAAGCACTATCTATTTGTGAGATCGGGAACTTCTTATGTATTCTTCACATACATCAATTTTATCACTTTTGAAGAGTTGCAAGATATATAGAAATATATAAAAGCCTATCAGTCTGTGGGCATTCTATAGGGAACCTTCACGTCAATCTGTTTATTATATCAAATTATATTTTATTGCTCTGTTCATTCCTGAGAGTGTGTTGAAGAAGAAGAAGAAGAAGAAGAAGAAGAAGAGTTTGGATTTATATCCCCCCTTTCTCTCCTGCATGAGACTCAAAGGGGCTTACAATCTCCTTGCCCTTCCCCCCTCACAACAAACACCCTGTGAGGTAGGTGGGGTTGAGAGAGCTCCAAGAAGCTGTGACTAGCCCAAGGTCACCCAGCTGGCATGTGTGGGAGTGTACAGGCTAATCTGAATTCCCCAGATAAACCTCCACAGCTCAGGTGGCAGAGCTGGGAATCAAACCCGGTTCCTCCAGATTAGATACACAAGCTCTTAACCTCCTACGCCACTTCTGCTGCTTGAAATGGGTGGTAACCAATAAAAGGCAGCAAATCATTAGTTAGTTCTTTTGGCTGCCATGGGATGCACTTTTAGGTGTTTCTTCCTTAAGTACCAATGGTCTTCGGCTCTGTCTGTACTTCAGGACAAAACATTGATTAGAAGCTGAGACTATACAGAGTGTATGTCAGCAACCCTATAGGGTTTTCAAGACAAAAGTCCTTCAGAAGTAGTTTGCCATTGCCTGCCCGTGAGTAGGAACCCTAGACTTTCTTGGGGGTCTCCCATCCAAGTATTAACCAGGGCCAACCTTTCTTCGCTTCCAAGACTGGCCTGGCCTGGGCAGTCAGGGAAGGCATTGAAATCTGGCCAACTGTTGACCTGTCGTATCCTTATTTGGGGTTCCTGCAACCTCATTCAAACCCAGCAAAACCATTTTCTGGATTGAAAGAACTGCATGTGGGAAGTGTGTGTTGCTCAGTAACAGCCAACGTCTATGTGTCTGTGTAGTAATGTACTCAAAGGTAGCAACAGTAGTAAGGCTTTTCTGAGCAAACAACAAGTTACACCTAGAGGATAAAGGCTGGTCTTGCCACCCATGGCCAGAGTCGTATATCAGTCTGGCAAAGTGGGCTGTGACTCATGAAACTTAAATTGAAATAAATGTTGTTTTGAATGCACCAGGTTTGTTCATTTTGCTGGAGCATACTCAAGTGGCTACCTCTTTGTAGAGTCTATAGGCCAGTTGCACTTACACATTGTATTGCGTCTTTATTGAATGCCAGGAATATTTTAAAAGATTGTGCTGGTTAGGTGATTAGAGCTTGTATAATCATGGCACTTTTAGGATGATATAGGACTTCTGAAGTTTAGAACCACTGATAAAAACACTTATTCATTCACAGTTGTATGTGCTTTTATTTAGGATTTGGTGATGATTTGATGATCATGATGCTACAGTTCTTGCTACTGATTATGATCATACTCAATATTTTCAAGAAACTAGTGGTATTTTGAGGTTGGCATTTTATCAATCATACAGTTATTGTCTGCTGAAGCAACCAACATTAATGGTTTGTGGAAGTATTCTCAAACTGTATTAGAGACGTGCTGATCCTTTTGTGAACTATGCTGTGGTGATTTTTATGTTTAAAAAAAAAATTGCATTTAGTATCTGAAATGTGATTTCTGTAGCTTAAAGTTATAACAGCAACGAAGATAGGCTCGAACATCCATTCCTGTGTATCTGCCCAAATATAGTATGATTTGTGGAATCTAGAATAGTAAGTAGATTTCCTTCTATTTGTTTTGCGAATTGGTTTATATATCACATGCACATTATGTATACATTGGTCATTTTTCTTGCACATGTAGTGGTTTTCAGACTGTATTCTCTGACCATGGGTTCTTCAAGAAGAGGACCAGTAACGACATAAACTTTCCACTTCTGGTTTTCTTTTTTTGCTGTGGAGTTGTAGAAGTGTCTTGGATATATTGTAGGTCTCATAGTCAGCTCAACAGCTCTTGCCATGAGCAAGCAAAGTGAATGTCTTCCATCCTCTGAAACACACTTTCACGTGGTGTGATAAGAAGCAGGAAGACAATTTAAAAGTTTCAGTATGAATGTTTGTAGTGCAGATAGGATTTGACTTTGTTATGACTTGTAGTTAATCCAGATTCCGGACAATAATATTGATTGTTAATACTTCACCCTTTTTAATGTGGCACTAATGTTCACAAGAATAAACTTTCAGATATTAACTGAAGCAAGTCTAGCTTATATTAAACCACCTTGTGCTGGGATTGTGCTTTTTTCTGAGTTAGGATTTTTACTTGAAGAACTCAGGAGAGTTATTTACATTTCTTCATCGATCCACAAATCCATAAATATGCTATAATTTAACTTAGTAGATCAATTTACATTCCCAAACCAAAGCCATTGGGTTAGTTTGATATGCTACTTTAAAAAGCCTGATCTGCCAAAAAATGGACATTATCTTATATTATGTATATATTCCTTTTTATATCATTAGTGAAAGCATGTGTACTTCCCTGAACTCCCTGGAGGAAGGATAAATATGTGATAACTTCTCCCATCAGTTGTTGGGAAATCAGTACTTGGTGATATTGCTGAAGTGCCTTGAAAGAGCTTCATAGAATTTATGATAATGCTGACTTTTATGGATACAAGACAATACCTATGCAACCCAATGTGGAAGGAAATGCACTGTTGTCTATTGTGCATTGTTTTTCTGTTGTGGAAAACTTAAAACTCTGTCTTTGAAAGTCCAGGTGTATCAGTAAAAGGATTCTGCTGTTGGATCTGATTTAAAACTGTCACCTTTCTGACTGAAATAGGCATTCCAGTGAGGATTACCTAATATGCTTTGAGCATTGAAGAAGAGAAGAAGAGTTGGATTTATATCCCCCCTTTCTCTCCTATAGGAGACTGAAAGGGGAGTGCAAACTCCTTTCCCTTCCCTCCTCACAACAAACACCCTGTGTGGTGGGTGGGGCTGAGAGCTCAAAAGAACTGTGACTAGCCCAAGGTCACCTAGCTGTCATGTGTTGGGAGTACACAGGCTAATCTGAATTCCCCAGATAAGCCTCCACAGCTCAGGTGGCAGAGCGGGGAATCAAACCCGGTTCTTCCAGATTAGAGTACACCTGCTCTTAACCACTACGCCACTGCTGCTCCATGTTGGGTCTTTCCTTGGGCCCATATCTATGTATGTACCTGCTGTCAAGTCACAACCAACTTGTAGTGACCCAGCAACAGGCTTTCAAGGTAAGTTAAAAGCACAGTTGGTTTGCCAGTGCCTTCTTTGCAGGGTCTTAATGGATGGTTTCCCATCTAAGTACCATTCCTGCTTAGCTTCCAAGATCTGATGAGATCGGATTGTACCATGCTGCCTTCCCCTCCCCCTTGGGCCCATAGTAATGATGACATTATTCTAGTTTCTAAAGAAATTGCCCACTTTCCTGGAATGAAAGCTGGGTGTGTTCAGAAATATCTCTGGTTAGTGTTAGCTGAAGTGTGTGGACTGTGTAGACAAGGCAGGAGGGTCTAGAAAAGGAGGGTGCAAGAATCCTTATAAGCCTTGCAAGGGAGGGTAAAGAAAATGTTCAGGAAAGTTTGATTTTCTTTATCACATTTCCACATTTTTCAATATAGTTTAAAACACAGCAAATAAAATTAAAGAATTGAAATAATATCAGAAAATTATATTTGGGATAAAACCGTAATCAAAAAAGCTTAGCTAGCAGTGCAATCCTAAAAAATCTTCCAAACAAGCTTCATTGAATACACATCAGTAGACTCTGGAGTCTACTTAGTATTGTTCTCTAACTGTCCAAAGCTAATGAAAAACTTGTTGAAAAGAAAATTGAATGTGAGAGCAAACTGGCAGCCAGTCCTGTTACCACTGAGTAGAATATGTACAAGCAAACTATGCATTTTGTATATAGAATGAGGGGGAGTAGACCAGAGAGTGATGCACGTTAGGGTTAAGAAGAGATGCGCAGAGCCAAGATGTGCAAAATAAGGAAAACTGAAACTCACGTGCTGATTTACATAACAAATCAAAGGTTTTTGTGCAGGCCTCTGGTTCAGTACTATTTTAGCTGTTTTCTTCCAAGTGGTGATAATTGTTCTGTGGTTGTTTTCCCCCCACTCTTAGTACATTAGCTTTGTGAATCAACACAAGGTTAGGCTCAAAAGGCTCAAAAGATGGCATGTATACTTTCAATTACAATGAAGAACTCTAGAAGAGATGAAAGGATGACAGATTTCTTCCAAGAAGAATCTTTAGAAGAATAAACTACAGTTTTAGAAAGTGTACTAAGTGTACTGAGAGCAATTGGGAGAAACAAATCACCAGGACCAGATGGAATATCAATAGAGCTATTCCAAGCCACAGAAATGAAGTCTGTCAAAATCTTGACAAGAATATGCCAACAAATATGGAAAACAAAACAATGCCCCTACGGACTAGAAATGGGCAATTTATGTTCCAGTTCCCCAAAAAAGAAGACATCAAAGATTGCAGCAACCATCATACCATACCATTGCATTAGTTTCTCATGAGAGTAAAGTGATGCTCAAAATCTTACAACAAAGACTGTTACCATATATGGAACTAGAAATTCCTGAAGTTCATGCTGGATTCAGAAAAGAAAGAGGCACTAGAGATCATATTGCAAATTTGCATTGGTTACTGGAGCATGTAAGAGAATTGCAGAAGAAAATCAGCTTGTTTTTCATGGGTTACAGCAAAGGGTTTTGACTGTATGGATCATGAAAAGCTATGACTACTTTTAAAGGAAATGGGTGTTCCATGTCATCTAATTGTTTTGATGCACAACCTGTACTCTGGACTGTTAGGACAAAATATGGAAAAACAGAATGCTTTTTAGTTGGTAAAGGAGTTAGACAAGGATTTTATCTCCCTATCTTCTATCTGAATGCAGAACATATAATAAAAAAGCTGCATTAAATTTACATAGTGGAGTGAACAATTCAGTAAGAACATTAACAATTTGAAAAATGCTAATAATATTACATTACTGGCAGAAAATAGCTTTGAATGTTACATTACTGGCAGGAAAATAAATTTGAAGAAGAAAGTACCAATTCAGGACTACAGTTGAACATCAAGAAGACAAAACTAATGACTATGGAGAATTACTCAGCTGTAGAGTGGACAATGAGGAAATTAAAATTGTCAGACACTTTCTATTTCTTGGCCCCATCATTAATCAAAAGGGAGACTGCAACCAGGAAATCAGGAGACTGAGACTAAGTACGGCAGCCATGAAGTAGCTAGACAGATTATTAAGTGTAAGGATCTGTTACTGGCAACCAAGGTCAAATAAATTCATGACAAAGTATCCTCTATTCCTATGTATGGCTGTGAAAGTTGGATAATGAAGAAAGATTCCTTTGAAATGTGGTGGCGTTACAGATAGCATGGACTGCCCCCCCAAAAGCTCCCCAAATAAGTGGGTTCCAAATTAAATCAAGCCTGAATTGTTCCTAGAAACTTAAATGGCTAACTTGAGGTGGTTGTACTTTGGTCACATAATGAGAAGACATAAATCACTGGAAAATACAACCATGCTAGGAAAGGTTGAAAACTGCCGGAAAAGAAGACCCAACATGAGATGGATTGACTCTGCATTGGAAGCCAGGGCCCTCAGTTTGTGAGACCTGAGCAAGGCTATTAATGATGGGATGTTTTGGAAGACATTGATTCATAGGGTCACCATGAGTTGGAAGCAACTTCACAGCACTTAACACACCCATACTTTAAAATTACTATTCCATCTTGCAGCATTGGTTGGAAAACAGATATTTTTCCTGGTCTTTAGAAATCAGTGTTTAAATGTTAAACTTCCAGAAGTATTCTAAACTTATTGGGTTAGATCCAGACTAAATTTCCATTTAAAGTAAGGGGAAGTATAATTTCCACCAGTTTTACTTTACTGTTTTAGACTCATGATTTGCGCTGTTCCCCAAGAGCAGCATTTTAAGGGAGATCAGTGGATAGTAGTGGGAGACAGGAAAGTTTTTTTTACCTGGCTGAAGCACCTTCATTAGTGGAAAATTTAATCTGGACTCAACCTTATGCTTTGTAGTGCAGAGTTAGCTGCTCATAAAATACAGAAATTCTTTACTACAGCTATAGTAGAGTAAACTTTAAAGTATGATCTAAAGGAAACTATTTCTGATGCTTAAACGTTTTGTTTAGTAACTTTTTACTTTATACACATGGTAGATAATTCTCTCTTGTACTATTTTGTTCTCTGTGATTGTGCCAAGTATGGCCAGAGCCGTATTCTGGCATCTGGCATTCTTAGCCTAAACATACTTGAAAATGTGCCACTGCTTGAGTGGAATCTGTTTCTAAGTAAACACTGTTTAATGTACTGAACAGTCTGCTACTAAGGTCTGTTACACAAAAAGAAAAAGATGGATAGGATTAAATGCAAAGGTTTTTGCCCAGTGCAGTGTAACAAGCCATTATCTTGCATTGGTTCACCAACTTAAGCAATGGAACTATGGTGATGTCGTTGGGAGTTTAAAGAAGTCATTTATTAATTCAGACCACTGGTCTATGTAGCTCGGTACTATATAATCTCAGTGGCAATGACTTTCCAAGGTCTCAGGGGAAGGCTTTCCTTGCGCTGTTTGAGGATCATTTTTAACTGAAGATACAAGGAGTTGAACCTGGGACATTTATGCATGCACAGTGTGAGCTGCTGTTTTGTCCCAAATAGTTTGAATAGCTTATGTGTGGGTATTTTAAAGTAGTCTGTACAAACTAATTGCTTTAAAAATAGAGACACATCAGGTTTTTGGGAAATGGTTCCCAGCTCCTAGCAAGGTTTTCTGCTTTGTCCAAAGCAAAAGGTAATGAAGGAAGCCCAGAAATGGCTAGGCTTATAAAGAAACTGAAGGAAGCTGTGATATGAAGTCCAGTGTCTTCAGTTAAGCTTTTGGTCCTCACTGCTTGCAGAAAAAAAGGTGTCTTTTCTTTTCTTTTTGTGTTTCCTCCACAATGCACTTGTATGTAAGCATCTCCTAAGTTTGTCAGTCCTTCTCCAATTTTGAAATGGAATCTAAACTGTTTGATTTTTCTACTGGCTTTTTTGGGAAGCATTCTGATGCACTACAGTAATGGAAGATTCTTGTAAGAAGGAAGGATAGTATTTTACAGTTAACTGCTGGGTGTTTTCAGGAATTAGTGCACCATCCAAAAGGTTTGTTCATGTCACTTTGGAAGGCGTGGAACCTTGGTGGAAATGTGATCGTGTTAAATGCAAGCCACAAAATGCCAGCTGCTTATATTGATCTAGGAGATGATAGAGCATAATATTAAGCAACACCCATACAAGTAGGCTTATAATAGATTACTCTAAACTGGGACTGATGATTTGGAAACTGTAGGGTAACTGGTATTTCTTAGGTTTGTTCTCAAAGTAATTTTCAAAGGAGGTGTTTTGATTTATTTAATGTTACTCTTATATTGGATTTTCAAATTGCCTACTCTCTGTGAGAACT
Organism: Sphaerodactylus townsendi; assembly: GCF_021028975.2. NCBI lineage: Eukaryota > Metazoa > Chordata > Lepidosauria > Squamata > Sphaerodactylidae > Sphaerodactylus > Sphaerodactylus townsendi. Next base: position 110,138,268 of record NC_059430.1, read on the forward strand.
TGAATATGCTTTGACTGCAGTTCTTGGCTTCCCTTTTGTTTTAAGAGAATTAGTCAAATATTTTTGAATGAGTAATTCATCCTTTCAAATGCTACTGCAATTAATGTGACTTATTTTGCTGAAGTCTGATAAATAATAATGCTTTTTCAGTTTATGGGAAATGACTGTGGATAAAGTTTCTTTTATTCTTGGTTGTCTTGGTGACCCATACAATGTATTACAAATGCCAGTATAACTCAGATCACCTTTTATTTGACAACCTAAACTTTTTGTAGAGGCAGAAAATAATTTTTTTTGTATTGAGTTTCAGCAAAAAAGGAAGACTATAAATGTTCTTGTGTCCCATTTGCAGGAGTTTAGTGACTCTGGACAGAGATACTTGTTTTTCATCCTTTCAAGGAATAAATGACAAAAAGCCCCTTTCCTCAGGAGCTTGTTTCACCTCACTAAATCCCTCATAGAAATAATTGCTTGACAGGAAATTTCAAAAGCCTCACTTCAAGATAGTTACCTACAAAGATGTTGCACGTGTGTATAATTCTATATCATGTGTGATACATTTATACGATATGCAGGATTATAGCATGGTTCCTTTATGCAGGAATTTTGTCAATTCTGAGTAGATGGGAGTTACATAGGAATGTTTGTAAAGTGTTCCTGTGGCAATAGTGGAAAAATAGTAAAAGGCTCACTGAAATTTCCTTTCCCTGCTTAATCTGTTCTACATTGACACAATTGTAACAGTTGTTCTTTTACAGCCTTTCTGTGGAATTGTCCCCTCTATTTAAACACTTGTGATCAGGATGAAGCTTTGCAGCAGATTCTGTTCAAATGTGTGCGTATGGTGCTGCCCTCCCTTTAAATTTTTTGCTTTCGTAGAGTTGGGATCAAGATTCTCTGCTCCTGTAGACAACCCTGTGGTTGTAGGCAGTTCTTGCACGTAAACAGGATGGGATCTATAATTTGGCTATTTCTGACATATTGGAGGTTGATTTTAACACTAATAATCCAAAATGATCACAGTGGAGTGAGAACTTCTTTAAGTCCAGTGCAGCTAGAGCAGTTTGGTCTACTACCCCATAAAAGCAGCGAATGTGAAACATCTTTACCATTTTTGCTGCCTTATCAGGAATGGGTGTGAGGTTGTGACAGTGTTGTATTGCAAAGATAAAGCATATTTGTTCTCTTGCTTCATTATTCCATATTGGAATTTAATTATGGGCTTTCATCATAGGCTTTTAAATATAGTGGTCAAATTTCAAAGACTGAAACCAGTGATGTTTCTGATATCACACCTGCTTTGAAAAGCGTATTGAATTGATTTTGTACTTTTGATGGTTTTGAAAGCCAGAGATTGTTTTTCTGGGTGATCAGTTGTAATGTGTCATGGAGTTAGCATGAGTCAGCAAGGACTCACCCATTGCTATCTACAGAAGAGTGAGGGAAATATCCTTTAGACATGGAGTGTCAAATGCATCCTGCTCTCTCTACTAGAAAATGCAGTTCTGTAACACAATAGTACTTGTGGAAAATATATCGTACTTTTGTGTTATAGTATTTGGTGGAATAATGTTTGGAAAATGGATACAGGTGGAATCTTAGGTCTTGGGGGGATGTTGATTTCTTAAAAAATATCTATAGAGATAAAATCTTCATGTTGATAGGTTGGAAAGTGTTAATGTTAGAAAAATGTAATTAATAGTAATAATAGAAATAATAGTAATAATAGAAAAATGTAATTAATTTCACTTGTTTGAAAGCTGCTGTACTACAAAACATTAAATGATTCTAAACAAATTGTTAATAAAACATCACAATAATTTTTTCAGGTTTTGTTTTAAATGTTCTTTTACTGTGAACACAAACAGTAGTGAAACATCAATATAATCAAAAGAAAAATAATCTTTTTCAATTCTAATGTTTTAGGAAGACACACCCCCCGCCCTTCCAGTATTTACAAATGCTGGATAAACATTCCAGTAGCTGTTTAAGGGAACCCAGTTTTGTACACATGGCACCAAGCAGTTCCTACCCAGTTCAGAATGCACTTTGTCCATAAGCTTGTCCATTTTTGCCAAGTCCAAAATGTTACAGAGTCTCCTGAGTGGGGGTTGGAATCAAGGATTTCCTCCAGTCCCTAGCCAAAACAACATAGCTGCAAACAGAAGCTTTATAATCAACAACTTTTCAACCCTTGTTTAAATAAGTTTGTGCTAAGGGGGTTCATGCTACCATTTTTTTCTTTTAATATTTTAAACTCCCACTTTGCAACACTATTGTGAAATTTGCTCTGGTATCATTGTAAAGGGCATGATGAAGAGCTAAGGTAAGTTCTTACCATCTCTATCCAACCTTAGTTTCTACATAGCATTGCAAGTTTTGAAGTCTCCAGTCCCCAATCCTATGGGAAAATTTGCCTCAGGTGTTGTTCTGGGGAAAAGGGGATTAGGCAGATGAAATGTTAGAAGCAGAATTTGCAGTCAAGCCCATTATGATGCTTTATGGTGACATTTCTGCACAATATTGTATTTTGGTTGTGTGAGGATGGGGAAGTGGCTTGTTCCTGACTTATTTCTCTTTCCACATTGAAATCTGTGGAGAGGCCTCTGAAAAAAAACACCAGTGTGCCAGGTCACCATGGTGCCTAGAAATTTTATTGTCATGGTAGTATTTTCTGCAATGAGTTTACTGTAGCATGTCTCAGCAGTTCTCAGTGGAAGCATGTTCCACATCAAAATGTTTTATTTTGTGAGTTAGAAATGTGCATAGAGTTCGTATCTCTGCTTGTTTATATTTAAACTTAGCTTTATACTGGTGTGAGTGAACTCATTTCTTAGGTTCTTTCTGTATTGGCTACCATAGTTTATTAAATGGAGCTATTTAAAAATAATAGTGGAATTATGAGAAATTGGGAAGAATTATGTTAGGGTTAGAGGTTAAATTATTGATGTGTTAATGACAACCAGAGTTACCCCATGTTTATTTATATGCAATGTTTTTGTCATAGCCCTAATAAAATCACAAAGGCTTAGGAACTGGGCGTTGTGGTAGTAGAATTCAGGCTAAAAATTAGTCTGGCTCCTAACCTACCTCCACAATAAAATTTGTCAAGACCTGGTCTGTGGCATTTTCCTATAGAGCTTTTTATTGTGGTGGGTGAAAAGCCTCCTCTTCCATGGCCAGTTTTGCTTCCTTGCACTCCGTGAAGGGATGTGGAGTGGGAAGGATGATAATCTTTACTGTTTTATTTGTGATTCCTCACCGGTTTCCCACCAATCACGTGAGCAATTATTTGCCATTGTGGGTGTCTGGCTAGCTGCGTGAAATAAGTTGACTGAAAATAATTTGGTGATACTTCACCAAATTCTTACTGAGGGAATGGAGAGGCCTTGCTTTAGGTTCTTGAACCCAGGATATTTTACAAACCTGAGAGCTTATTTCCTGATCCTTCTCACATGATAGCTGCTTCATGCGTTCCTGACCAGCAACTGTAAGCAGACTATGTCTTACTTGGAGCCAGTTTGGTATAGTGGTTAAGAGTTGTGGACTAGAATTTGGAGAACCGGTTTTGTTTCCCCGTTCCTACACATGAAGCCTATTGGGTTACTTTGGGCTAGTTACAGCTAGTTACAGAACTGTCTCGGCCCCACCCACTTCACAATGTGTCTGTTGTGGGGAGAGAAAGGGAAGGAGTTTGTAAGCTTCTGTGAAACACCTTTCAGAAGAGAAAGGCAGGGTATAAATCCACACTCTTCTTCTGTAGATGCATCATGTCAATCTCAAAAGCAGAAAATGTTGGCTATCCACAGACAAGGAAGGTAACGCTCTGGTGACTCAGGCATACAGAAAATGATTCTCCTCCCCCCCCCCCCCACACACACACACCATTTCCCTAGCCTGAAAGGGATCTGGAGATGTTGTTTGCTATTTAGGGGCTTCTTGTGTACTAATACGGTATGCATGGGTTTCAGGTTGGGAAGACAATGTTGAGGGAGGTATAACTCCTGCTCTCCACATGCTGTGGCCCCACTCTGAACTGCACCTGGGGACTGAGTTCCCAGTAGGGAACTTGCAGTATACATGTGCTCATGGTGAATCTGGACACAACCTGAGGACCTGAGTAATCATGTTCTTGAAATGTTGAGAGAAGTGAAGGACAGCAGACTCCTTAGTCATTTTCACTGAGTTCCAGGTGGCATAGAATATTCAGAGCTGTATATTCAGATTCAGATTAAAAAGTGGTGTGAAAGTAATGAGAACAATAGGGGGAAAGAAAAACAGTCCACTCAAGCTTCTAACAGTACATAGTATTCTTTAGGGCAAAAGTTGGGCTGTGTAGCAATTTTCCAAACTTTTCTTCTTTACCCCTGTTATTCTGCCTTGAACCTTGGCTTACTCTCTCTAACTTCACAGTGGAACTTTTAGAAGACAGGACATTTTATTACAACCTGAGCTGTGTTTATGTTCTGCTGGTTTTAATGGGGTTATATCCTGAGATTGAGTTCAGAAAGGATTTCAACCTTGCTTATTCAGCTGTTGGACAGCTCCTCACTGAAATTAAAGCTGTAAAACAGTAGTTCCCAAACTTTTTTGGGCTTTTGCCCCCTGGCTCCCATGCCACATCTGTAGTCCCCCCTCCCCCACACATATAACACACACCTCTTTCTTGGTATAAGGTCTACAAATTCATAACAACTTCTAACACTGTAAACACACATATGTATTTCACAAATAAAACATGACGTAGTAAAAATAACCCTATTTATTGAGGAGTTGAGGAGTTTTAGCAATGTGAAAGGATATGTTTGCATCTCACCCATTATGTCTTCACAGTTTAAATGGGATGGATGTACTTGATGCAACGTTAGGCTACAAGGCACTAAGAAAAGGCCTTGGATCGCCATATTTAGCAATTTTCAGTCTGTTTCTCTGCTTGGAAAGAAGCTGGGTGACTGCACTGAAGCCCTACTCTACTAAATTATGATGTTGGGAAGGCAATAAAGTACATCTTGACTTTGTCCTACAGTGTAGGGTAGCAGTCAGAAAGGTATTTTTCAGAAACCATGTAAACGGGGCACAGAAATTGAGTAATAAAGATGCCTTGACACCCCCCCCCCCCCGGGCTACACAGTGAGGAGATTCTCCTGCTTTTCCTTCAAAATTCACCAGTCACCAGATGGAATAACAAGACATTTTTCCCACCAGCTGGCCCAGGCATACCCGTGCCGCTGTCATATTGCCCCAGAATTCCTCACCACCCCCTTTGCTGTGTCCACTGCCCTTAGGGGAGCAGTACCGCCCACTTTGGGAATTCCTGCTATAAAACAATATAGGATGATAGGAACAATACTCTGTTTATTGTATGTCAGATGAATAGTTGATAGACTTTTAGTCGACCATGCTATATTCTTACAGCTGGAGAACAGACCTTAACAATTTTTGTTAGCCCTAGGAACCAGACTCATTATTCAGTCTTCAGAGTTTTGTACATTAATTACTACATTTGTTAAATATTACTATCACATAACCTAATACTTTGATTTCTTGTAATTTTATTTTATAACAAAAGCACTGTATGTGAATAAATATAGATATGACCTGGTTACCATCGCTACAACAAAAAGCTAATGTAACTTCTCCCCTACTTCTGATAATTTCATTATTGCTTTAAAAACCCAATTTAACTGAGTATTGGAGAGATTATAAAGAGCATAAAACTTTCCTAACTGGTTAAGAAATGAGTTCATCCACCACCACGGAATGGAGTAAATAAACATATAAACAAGCAATGACAAGAACATTGTGTATGAAATGATAAATATACTTTATACTCTTAATTGAAAGACACTGCAATAAAGTCATTATGATAAATACTAGGTGCCACTCTGAATTTTCTAGCTATCATGGTGGTCTGGCCCCTGGGATTTGTGAAGCCCTATCTTAGAATATCAATATATTATTCACTAGCGGGGCCCGGCCATGCGTTGCTGTGGCTTATTGTGGTGAAATGGGAAAGGAACAGTAGCAGCAAATCAATTGCAGAGGCCAGCAGTAGGTGCTCATGGAAACGCGCAGGCTGATACTGTGCAATGTCACTGATGTGTGTGACCGCATTCCTTGGGGGGCGGAATGGAAAGGCACCCCTCCCACAAATCTAGGCTGGCTGGTCACGATCCTTTACCTGGGAGTAAGTTGGGGTGGTGGCCATGGGTGTCGCTTATGAGTAAACCCTCTGAGGGGTGCGACTCAGCCATTCAAAGTATATCACAGTTGCTTTACCGAGCTTACTCCTGAGTAATGCGTGCCTCGGAGGCAACCTGGTTTTCTGAATTTCCCTCAGTATTCAGGGAATGTAGGCTGGCTGGGCCCTCCCTTCCCTCCCTTGCAGGCCACCCCTCACTCTCTCCCCTCCCTCACTTCTGTTCCCTTGCATGGCACCCCTCCCCCTACCTCCCTCCCCTTTCCCTTTGCTAGAGTGGGTGGGTCATATCCAGATGCTGGGCCCCCTCCCTCCCCTCCCTTGCATGCCACCCCTCACTCTCTCCCTTCCCGAACTTCTCTTCCCTTGCATGCCTCCCCCTCCGTCCCTTCCCTCTCCCATCCTCTCTTCCCTTGCATGCCACCCCTTCCCCTCCCTCCCTTCTGTCTCCCTCTGCTAGGGTGGGTAGGTCATATCCAAATGCTGGGCCTGCTCCCTCCCCTCCCTTGCATGCCACCCCTCACTCTCTGTCTCTCCCTCACTTCTCTTCCCTTGCATGCCTCCCCCTCCGTCCCTTCCCTCTCCCTCTGCTGAATGTGTATGAGAGTAGGTTGTGTGGTAGCAGTGGGTGAGGCACAGAGAGTGAAAGGTACCTGTGTGGGGGGGGGGGGAACCCCACCTGACGTCTCACATGGCAACATGTGTATGTGTTTCACGTCCACTCGAGTTATTGCCTATGTACTGTTTTCACTGATCATATCTGGCCATCTGAGCAAACATTCTCAGGGCAAGAGCATTCTAAGGGTGACAGTTACACACAGGCAGCTTCATGGCCTGGTGCACCAGGAAAAAGATGTTTTACCTGGCTCAGGTGTGTTGTCTGACAGCGGGAGGTATGTAAGAACACAGTTGGGGGAATGAGTAAGGGTCTGTGAAATTTTCAGTGCATTTGGGCCAGCAGGTGCATGGTTATTCTCGAAGCAACAAACACATGGTTCCATTTATATATATATATATAGATTAAAATGTGTTTCTGATCAGATGCTATTTATTATTCATCAATATATAACTTTCAGCATGGGGACTGGCCAGATCCCTGGATGCTTAAATCCAAAGATGGGGCCCATGAACATGTAAGACAAATTTTTCTACAACCCTGACGAAAGTCCTAGATGTGCAGGAACACCTGAAATCTGGAAAAAACAAACACACACTGGTGGATTAACACCCCATCCCCAATAATAGATGCAGTCCCTGAAGCTTTAAGTCAGTGCTAGGAAACTGCAACAGTATTGCCAAAGGTGCCATCATAAGTCCTTGTGGGTCCCGCATCTCTCAGTTGGGCCTGGCAGCCACCACTGCACAACTGGGACATAATTTTTCTAGGTGGAAGCTACAAGGAGGAGGAAAGGAAGGATAGCTGAGAACTGGGAAAGATAAAGGTTGATATGTGGGAAGGACAAAAGGAACCAGGAAAAAGGCTATGGAAGCTTTCAGTGGAATGAAACAGTGGAAGAAAGGAAAATGAGATCTCCCCCCACCCCCACACTATTTATTGTCAGTCACCTTCTTGTCTTCCCACACTTTCTAATAGTTATTCTGTGGAAGTGCTCTTGAATTTTTTAGTTTTTTAATTCTTATAAGAGCTTACCAATAAAAATTGTTTCAGATTGAATTTGAGAAAGTCTGGGAGGGTTGGATTTTAAGAACATTTTCATTGCATAGTCAGAAAACTACACGAGTAATTTGTCTGATTGAAAAGGCGAATGATCACAGCCAGTTTTTTGGGCCCTTGCTGGGTTTTTGCCCAGGTTCATTTTAAGGGGTTTCCTGACTGTGGTTTTAGCTCTTAACAGTAATATCGACCATGCTTGCAGAAAAAAGGATTCCTGTGCTTTTTTATTCTTTTATGTTTTATGAATGTGTCTTTTTACAAAATTGTCTTTTTGGTTCTTTTGTCCACTACAAACTGAAACTTTGTTTTGGCATTATGCTTCTAATAATCAAAGTGATTTGGGATTGGGTTGCAACCTGTTGGGAGCTATTTAAAACATCTGTTCAAGTTGAAGGTAATGATAGCTTGGAGGCCCAAGTTTCTGGTAGATAGAAATGTCAAAGTGCTGGCATAAACTTTTCTGGCATTTGGCATCTAGATATTTTTGCTGAATTTAGGGTGACAATGTAAATCTTCCCTAGTAGTACTGATTTTTTAAAATACCTTTTAGATGTTGCATTATTGACTCAGAAAAGGAAGTCATGCCTTCAGTTTGCAAAACCTGAGCGAATCTGTTAACAATTTGAGATTATTTACTTTATGGGGCCACCACAGAAGCAGCTTGATGGTACTTAACACATACATACACACTTTAATATCAACATAAACCTCTACATGGAATAGGTAGTATTTTAAATATGGAATAGGTAGTATTTTAAATATCTGAAGATTCAATGAATCTGCAGTCTGTCTTCTGTAATCCCATGTTCTTCTTTTAAAAAGAAAAAAGGTATTTTATGCTGTGTTTTCACTGGTTGCAGTTTCCCCTCCCCTTTTCTCTTCCTGTTTTGTTTTTGCCTTTAACTACTCTTATATAAACTGTGGTGGCTTGCTTGTGTGTCTTGGTTAATGCTTCCTGTTTGGGTTAGTATCTTGGAAACCATTTATATTTTTTTTAAATGAAAACTGCAGATGTTGTCAGGACATGTGCTATATTTGGAAAGACAAGGGTGAGTGAAAAAATTTCCTCAGATTTTCATAGCATATGCCCCCCCTCCATTTATCTGCCTGTCAACATCTGCATTGGAGGTTCTTTTAAATAAAGTCAAGAATAGCAAGCATTTCCCAGTTGAGTGTTTTTAATACAAAATGGATCAGAAGCCTAATAGGGCAGCTGGAGGGGGGGAGGGCAGCAATTCTTTGGGGAAATCTTCATCAGCTGTGTCTGAACTGGGAGGGAGGTCCTAAAGGGGGAGGGAAATGCAGAGTTAATGGTAAGAACAAAGAGAAAAACAAACACAAGGTAGGGTGGGGAGTGATGAATGGCTAATGAAAGAGAACTGAACTATAGTAGTAATTCAAATGCAGAGATGCGTAAATTAGATTTAGTTTAACATGAAGTAGTCTGAGTTGACACAACAGATTGATGTGGAGAGTTTAGTGTGGGAATAAGATTTGATTCTGCGTCTGAGTTCCTTTTTAAACCATCCGATGTACCTTATATGGATGCCATTCACCCTTGTCTAATGAATGGTAAACTGTTTCTGTTCGTTTTGTTTTTTACTATTGGAAGCAGTTTTGTCAGCCAGTTGTTGAGCTTGTGAGTTTGATCCTCAGTATTGCTATACTTGGATGGTGTGCTTTTATAGTGTGTCAAATAGTGAACAGCTTTTTAGAATGACTAAATATCATCCAAAACAAGAGAACTTGAATGTGATTGGCTGTAATATTTTATCCAGTATACTGCAGCAGATGAGCCAGAGTGCAAGCTGTTTTTTAAAAAAGGCGAGAAGATCAGGTATAAAGCCGCAGCAAGACTTGTTTGCATTTGCTTACTTCAGGTCTGAATTTCTACTTGTGACATAAGCCTAGGATTTTTATCACATGTAAAAGCAACCTACAGTGTTGTGTTTTTCCTTGCTTGTTCATACTAATGACACAGTCATGTACATCTGCGGTAGAATATCTGTAATCATTTTAGTTGCCTGTCCTTGTTACAAAGGAAATAGATGTTCTACTGATGCTCAGCTTCATTGGCAGAATGATGTATGACTGCACTGGATCAAGAGTTCAATATTCTAGTTTACGGCACATGTGAAAATAAGCACTCCTTCCAACAATTGTATGGCTTTGATGTGGACAGGCAGAAGGGGCCAACATAATTATTGTGCTTGTTGAGTATGCACTGTACCAGAGAGCATCAGTGGGATTCCTAATGGCTGAATAATTGAAACACAGGGGTCATTTTTCCCCCTGAGCAGAAATGCACAAATGTTAGGAGATGGCTAATCAGGCTGTTTTACAGTGCAATCTATTTCTTCTCTTCTTGTGATTTGTTTTCTATATTCTTTAATCTTAAAAAGAATGTCCATGTAAAATGATTACCTACAAGGGAACACGGAACACAAGCATGATCAAGTGTAATCTTGAGGACCTATAAACATGATTGTACAGTTAAATTTTGTTCATTGAAGGACAGTTGCTTTCACACGTCTCAGACAGGTTGGTTGAAAAATTATAATAGGATCCAACAACTGAACGGTGCAGATTTGCTGTGATTATTTTTCATCTTTCTGCCAGGTAATTTTTGTAAAAATTACACAGCAGTATGTTTCACATGGGAATGGCTGACTGAAAGATCCATTAGGCCCTGCAATCAAGACCAGTGTGACTAACAAATCAGATTTCCTCCCCCCCACCCGAAACGGTTGGAAATTATTGTGTAAAAAGGGGGGATAAACATATAAAGATACAAAGTGGTATGTGTAAATGCTCAGTAGTTTCAAAGGCTGGATCAAGGAATTTTTGTCAGTCCTTTAATAATTCAAAACACAAACACTATACAGTGGATATTTGAATAGTGTTTGAAGTGTAAATGAGCACATGTGTGTGTTACATTTCGTGCTCCCTTCCCCCACCCCAAATAATAAAGACAATAATGTTCTTTTCACTGCCTCTGTTAGTGGATTTGAATACCTAGTGGGGAGGATAGACAGGACATTACTTGGTGAAGCAAGTTATTCATTTTGTAGGGTATGAATGATTTTAAGGAAATTTTTTAGTTTAATAAGCAAGAGCATAGGGCTGAAATGAGCACTAACATTTAAGTTTGGTGGTGGTTGTGGAAAGGTCCATCAAGTTGCAGCCAGCGATCTTGTAGGGTTTTTGAGGCAAGAGACTTTGGAGATGATTTTCCAGTGCCTGCCTCTGTGTAGCAATCATGGACTTCATTGCTGGTCTCCCATTCATCCAAGTACTAACTACTAATTAGGGCTGACCCTGCTTAGCTTCTGAAATCTGATAAAATTGGGCTATCCAGGTCAGGGTGACATTTAAGTTTACGGCTTCGTAATTTATTAAGTGAAACATTTTGATCAGCTTTCTTGCTCTGGGGGAATCCCTTGGCTGGTGGCCTCAGTGTCTGGTCATGCCCTTGTGTGGTAATAATGCTTTCTCTCAAGAAAGGTTCACTTCTCTGTCACCTTTAAGGTGCCTGGTGAAATTTGATCTGTTTGAACTTTTTATCATAAGGGGGCGTGTTTTCTTCTCTTGCTCAGTATTTTTCTACTGATTCTCTGTGTTACTTTGTAAAGTTACATCTGAGACTTCATGTTAGCTGATTGTAACAAATTAATTACATTTTGGTTCTTTTGGATGTTCTTTTAAATTACTATATGGTACAAATGTAAGAACAGACTACATAAATCCATTATTAAAATCCTTACTAATGAACTGAGATAAAGTCCAATACAAGCTATCTGTAAAGATTACATCAATAGCTATTATCATTTTACAATAAAAATTCAAGATAAAATGACACTCAGGAATTTATTATTTAGGGAAAGGTTTGGTTGAAGTATGGATTTTTTTACAAATGGAGAGTGCTCATTATGCTGGCATTTATGAATCTAGATGGGCAGGAAACACGGTTTTCCAATGTTAACATTTTCAAATTAAATATGAGTCTAAAAACAGTTTTGGGTAAATAATTTAACTCTTTCAGATAACAGTGTTTAAAACATGGTTATAAGTTGGTCATAAAGCTGAAGTATTCATGAAAGTATGAAGGATGGGATAGGATGGGATAAAAATATGAAAAATAAATAAAATATGAAATATGGAAAAATAAATAAAGTACTCATGTCAAATCAAGCCATGCAAAGCAATTCCTATGGTATGAAATAACCAACCATATCTCTTCCATTACTTTTACACATGAAAATGATTATCTGCTCTAGGTTAAAGCTTTATATCAGTGGTTCTCAACCTGTGGGTCGGGACCTCTTTGGGGATTGAACGACCCTTTCACAGTGGTCGCCTAAGACTCTCTGCATCAGTGTTCTCCATCTGTAAAATGGATAAATGTTAAGGTTGGGGGTCACCACAACATGAGGAACTGTTTTAAAGGGTCACGGCATTAGGAAGGTTGAGAACCACTGCTTTATATAGATCAGGGGTAGGGAACCTGCGGCTCTCCAGATGTTCAGGAACTACAATTCCCATCAGCCCCTACCAGCATGGCCAATTGGCCATGCTGACAGAGGCTGATGGGAATTGTAGTTCCTGAACATCTGGAGAGCCGCAGGTTCCCTACCCCTGACCTAGACACTGTTCCCTTTGACCTCTTAGCCTCACCACCCTCACAAGTCGCCTGTTGTGGGGGAGGGGGGAGTAAACTGTAAGCCACTTTGAGATTCCTTATAGCAGAGAAAAGCAGGTTAGGTAAACCAATTCTGCTTCTTCTATTAGCTGAAGTAGACTGCTTGGAGCCCAGGCAGATGGCTTGACACATGAAGTGAAAGCAACAAAAAAAACCCCTAAAAGATATACCGGTAATCATGCAATCTGGAATAAAAATAAAATAAGAATTCTGGTCCTATGAAGATGCTGACTTTGATCCACAGCACTTTGGTCCAAAAGTTTCTTTGGGGGGGGGGGGGGGGGGAGGGAGGAGAGACTGACTTCCATATATTCAACAGTGAGCAGGTAGGTGTCCAATCACACTAAGTCTTTCTCAAAGGGCCTCCTCATTTCTGATACGGGCGGGGGGTGGGAGAGAAAAGTGGTCCCCCCATGATGTTCTGGCCACAGGCTGATCACACTCTACAATGCTTGTTAAGAGGCAAGAACATTCAAAACTTTTCCTCCACTCCTTCATGACAGGTGCACCACAGCATGGCCCCACTTCAACAGAAGTACTAATCCTAGCAAACATAACTTTAATATTTTGTGCTTCCAAATACAGAAATACACTTACATCCACAGAACACTCAAAAATGGTGTCATCCAGCAAAGAAACCTTGCAGTGCATGCTGTTTCTGGGTCTCCTTGCTGTCTTCTGAGCACCTTTTATTTCTTTGTCTGATTTTGCCTTGTTCTCTTTTTTCTCTTCTGTATTACAGCACTCTGCTTGCTCTTCTCCTTCCTTAATCTCCAATTCTCTGTTCTCTGGATCTTGATCGGGATCCTGATCTTGATCTTGATCCTGGTCTTCTCTTCTATCTTCCTGAGCAGGCTGAAACCAAAGATCAGAAACCTAGCATCACAACAGATAACTGATACACAATGTTTAGAGCACCTGTGTAAATATACTGTATGCAATTGTCTCCATTTTTTTCATCCCAATTCTCTTGTCAGTATGGGAACGCATGCAGTCAGACACAAAGCAACAATCTCAGCTTCACATCTGACTGTGTGTCTTCCCATACTGATGAGAGAATTGGAATGAAAAAAGAATATTTCATATACATTTTGGAACTAAAATTACATGCACTCGCAAGCAGGACTCAAATGGTACTCTGAAGACCTGGAAGTAGAGGTGGGATCCAACCAGTTTTCACCACTTCTCTAGAATTGGTTACTAATTTTTTCTGAGTGCCGAGAAGGGGTTACTAAAGCAACCTCCCTGCCCAATAGGGACTGGAGGTGCGTGTGTGCGGCGCCGCCACTGTTTTAATCCCACCACCATCGGAACCTGTTATTAAAATTTTTTGATCCCACCACTGCCTGGAAGACTGAATGAACCACGAAACAGGCTCAGAAGTTTAGAGTCCCTTCAAAACCAGCCTTATGTATATTTGTTACACATATCTTGGTTATTCATTGTAGTCGACCCACGCGGTCAGCGTAAGAACGAGACGAGACGCGGAGATAACATCTGGTGGAGATCGCCAGCAGCGGGAGACCGGAGGTCCGTGTTCCTAGCGAGTCTCCCGCCTGCCGGTTCCTGGCACCTTTTATTGTTACTCTACCGGGGGCGTGTAGGAGGGAGGGCTGGGGGGAGTTCCGGGAGAGCTGAGGTCGAGATCATCATGTGATGTATGATCTCATCTGGCTACGCGGCGAGGGAGCCGTGACGCTGCCTGGAGCCTAATCCTCACCTGGGGCAAGCACTTCATTGTCCCTACCGTGATTGAGAGCCAGACAGTCCACGCACCCGCGGATCTCATGGGGATGAGGAGTGGGGGTGCGCGATGATCGGGCAAGGTCGCGAGGGTCCGCTATTACGCCCCAACGTTTTACTACGGGTACTGCTGGGTCGGCGCACTACTTACATCTCCTCCTCTTTACATTTTAGAAAACGGGGCCAAACGCTGGCGCGGGCGATTTAAAGGGACGCTTTGTCCTCCGCCGCTTGGTCAAGCTACAAGCTGCTTGTGCAACATTAGAATTTGCTGCGGGTAAGGGAAATGAAGCCTTACAGGCAATATTAGACACGCATTGAATGAAACAAGATCCGATAACAAGGCACAATAATCAAACCAATGCAGAGCTGTACAATAGCACTCAACCATCCTCCCGGCAGCCAGCTCCAGAGGGCTGACCACCAATGGGGCAAAACATCACACTTCAGATTAGATACAACTTCTTGCAACTCACGACCTTCATGTGGGATCAACTGGGAATTATCAGAAAGATTAAACAACACATATTATGTACATTCTCACAACCTTGGTGATGTAACAACAACAAATAATCAATAGCGCACGCATTGTCTAGGGTCGCTTTTTTGACGGTTCCTGCCTGGAGGCCAGGCATCCAGATGCGGAGGTAGAATTGATGGACTTCAAGAAGGGCACAGGCCAGCCGCCAATAGTCTTAGTGATTGTGGTGTGAAGCCGGTCCGACTCCCCACCAGGGAAGTAGCTTAGGAGACGCAATTCGCTTCGAGGCTTTTACCGCCCTACAGGAGGGGTCGAAAGGCAGGGCTGGATGGGCGGGCGGCGGGGCGTCCGGCTCCCGGTGGAGCCTGGGTAGGATACCGGTGAGGCGACTGAGGCAGCAAAGAGTTCGCAGGAGTCGGGCTGGAATGTATTAAACGCTCTCCCCAGGTCCAGAACCAGCCCCTGGGGAGCAGGATGTTCAACACGGGGAATGTCCTCCATGTGTGTGCAGAAGTTCCAACCGGCCGCAGAGTCGACATCGGGCCCGGGTCGTTCCTTCCGCCGGCTGGCGCGGTGATGCGGCGAGGTGTTGGACTGGTTAGCGAATTTTGGTGACAAGGGAAAGAGCCAGCCGGAGGGTTTGGACGACGGTCCCCAGTCGGCCATAGAATATCTGATGGATGAGGCATCATGAAGGGTTCAGCCCAGACTCCGCTTAGGAAGTCTCCGGTGCTTTGCAGACGGGAGCAGGAGCTTAACAGGCTCCCCGAATTCTGTGGGTACTGCCCAGGCAGAAAGATGAGACGCTGCAGCGGCAAAAGCAAACTGCTCCCAGATGTTGGTCTGGTGAAAGCTTGCTGTGGGTGGCCGACGCCGCCGCAGTGGAGGCAGCAGAGCAGGCAAAGGATGGTGGTCGCTGAGTTGGTGGTGATGATCGCAAAGAGAGCTGCACAGAGGTTCTCGGGCGCCTCGGGTGGTCTTGCCACAGCAGCGAAGCCTGGGCTGGTGGGTCGCCTTCGGACGCCTCCCCAGGTCATCATCTGGCCTTAAGCGCTATGACGGGCGTCTCGCTTGGGATCGCTACGATCCTTCAGAGAGAGATGCCCATCTCCGGGATGGGGTTGGTTTCCTCCTGTTTCATTCCATGGTTGGCCTGTCATGGTGAATCGGAGATCCACGGAGCCTGTAGGAAGAGGGACTGAGGAAACACACCCCCCCTTTCCCAGGTTACGGGCCGGGTCTCGCCCAGGCTCAGTTCTAGATGGATGGCGTGGGAGATTGGATCGAAAGTTAGTGTTTAGATTTAATATGGAAGGAAGAAGGCTTGCATTGCAAGGAAGAAGGCTTGTTTTGCAGCCCGTGAAGGTTGCTTTAATGTAACTCTTCCTGGGGCCGCCACCCTCTTCTTTAGTTGTTTGACAGGGAGGGCAGGAGGTAGGCGACCCCTGGCGGAATTCGGCCGAGCCGCCATCAGCGGCCAAGGGTCCGAGCCTCGAGGGGAAGCGGCCTGTGCAGTCCTGGGGATTGTGGGTATGCATGCTTAATCAGCAACACAAAGGGGGCTTTACACCTTTTGGGGATGGGTGCATCCGGGGAATGAAGCAATCAGGCTTATCAGAGTGCAAATTCTCAAGCATACACAAAGGAGCAGCGAAGGGGGCTTTGCAAGGGAGCTGCACTTATCGCGACCTTGGTGGCTAATGCTGGAAGCTGGATGGTGCTAGATTTTGTGGATCGAATTATCTGGGGAATTCGTTACCGCCGAGACCGGGCCCTATAGCGGCCTCGCCAAAGGCCTGAATAAGTCAGAAAACTCGAGAGCAACCTTGTTAAAGGTGCTCAAACCGGTTTATGGGTGAATCGGTGCCGCAGCACTTCTAGCTTAGGCCCGTCCGACAGTGCTGCGTATCGTGGACGGGCTCCAGATTTTAATCCAGGGAGGCCAGTCAGGCCAATTGGCCTCCCCGCTTCACTGGTCGGGGTAAAAAATAGAAGGAGAAGAGGAGGGGAGAGGGAAACAGTTTTCCTGTGGGAGTTAAGAGGCAGTTTTAGCGTACTTGATTGAATCAATGATCCGCGGGATGGCTTTACCCATCCCAGACCAGAGCCGCTTTTAACCTGACCTGGCGAGGTCTCTTCCCAGAGAGATTGACATGGATGTCTAGAACGATGGGCGACTGTGAGCTGCCGCTTCGAAATCCTGGCCATGGACCGTGAGCTGGCGGATGTCCGCCTCGCTCTGTCTCCCCACCCCTGTGATGCGGGTAAAGCCCGTCGCCACTGGTCGGGCCACACTCGCCGCTCTTGATGACGGTGACATCAGCCGTGTCCACTCAGGCTCCTTGAACTACATCCTTCTGCCATGGCGAAGCGCCCAGATATGGACGGGAGCTCCGATAGGGCGCCTCCACCGCTTCGCGACGGTGGTGGGCTGCTTTACATGTTGGCTGCTGGGGCTCGTAGCTCATTGGGTCGGCAGCGGGTGTTTATGCAAGAGACCAGCTGAGCGCAGCTGGCCCGGCAGCCCTGTGATATCGGTCCAGACCCGGAGGTGGATGGTCCTTAAGCGCGGAGTCGATCACTCCGGGACGATGAACAATCCCTGTTCGCCGCAGAGGCTCTTTTGGCAGCACTTTCAGCCCAATTGTCCCGTAGGGATGGCCTCAGCTATACTGAGTTGGGGCTTACAAGAACCCTCGCGGGGAACTTAAAGGAGATGGCCAGGCGCATGCAGCCAGATGCCACGAGAGGGGGGGCGGTCGGCAGGGCCCGGGCGCTTTGGGTCTGCCTCTAGTACTCTCCTTGGTCCTTGGTTGGGGAGACTTCCTCGGGCGGAGCTCTCATCGGCAGTCGCCTCTCCAATGGAAGCCCTTCTGGCAACGCGGGCACCGGTTTTGTGCGGCCTTCCTCTGGGGAGGACCCTCCATCGGGTTGTGGTGGCCCCCACCGGCTGCCTACACTCCCTTCGAAGTGTCCGGTCTCGCGAAAGTTAAAGCAGTCATCCTGAGACTGTCTCCCCGCCGTGGAGAGGCTTCGGGCGAGAGGTTAGCTTGGTGATGAGGACCCAATGTCCTGGCAAGCCTTAAGCATGTCGCTGGGGTTCAGGATTTTGCCTAGGCCCGGATTGTCCCGCGCACTCCATGGAAGCGCTCGCTGGTACATTTATGAGCCTCGCTTTGGGCCTCCTCGCCATCTACCCGCCTCTGAGCCGCCTCTGGAGCCTGTTTACAAATCCAGCATTGTGGCTCTTTGGGCTTTTGCATGGATGGAAAGGAGAAACTCTGGGTTGGCTGGTCGGGCATTGGGGATCACGGATAAATGCCTTTATAGGCGACTCAGAGGCGCATCAGAAGGGTGGCCCTTCAGCAAGGACAATCTGATCGCTGGGATTGGCGAAGCATCGTAAACCGCAGTTGAGCGGGCGGTAGGCTGTTTCAGAGGTGGCTGCTGCTCTGTTGAAGCATTGCTGGCGAACTCACTTTCCCAGACTACAAACTGGGCGCAGGGCTCAGGAGCATGCGAAGGTGGTTTTCAGTCATCTGGAACCATTAGGTGGTTCCTTTACATGGCTTCCCAGCATGCCTCTCACGTGAGGGGCTAGTGACTCCTACGCCCCAAGATGCTTTATGGAGCCGTGAGGATATTATAGCCAGGGGCTTTGTACCGACAACCCTAACCATGCCATCCTCCCAGTATCTGTGAAGTGGATGGGGCACACCGCAAGAATATATCGAGATCGCCTTCCCGCTCAGGGTTTCTTTCTTCTGCAGATCGCGGGCTACCGCTCTGGCGAAAGAGTTTTTTGAAACCCAGCCATTACGCGGGCGCGCTTCGACGGAGGTGCAGTGGCTTCGGAAAATGAAGGCGGAGCAGGGGAGGGGCGGCCATTGAGCCGCTGGGAGAGTTTGGTCGGGTGAAGGGTTTTGCGGGGGGGTAGAAGGAGCACATGCCCAATTTAGTAGATACAGAGAAAATCTCCGTTGGAAATTGAAGGTGAAAGACTGAAGTAGGGCGCTTCCTACATGCGGGAGCCAGAGGTCTGGTCTGCAGGCTGATGGGCGAAGCAAAACATTGCCTCCATCGCCAGCTAGCAGCTACTATCGGGCGCTACGTAGGTTCTGCAGCGTAAGAGTGCGCCCGGCGTTTCTCCAGTCCTTAAGATTCTACGTCCCCCCCTCTGATACCATGGACACCGAGCTTCAATCTCCTCAACTAATTTGCGCAGCCTCTCTTCTTAATGGGACTCCCTGCCGCATTCTCGGCAACGCTTTCAGTTCGCCAACGTTTGTCATAAGCCCTGCTTTTGCAAGCTCTATACTCACCGGGTGTTCCGGCTGGACGAGAGTGTCCTAGGGGACGCTGCGGTTCTGGATGCGCTCATCCAGAGGACAGGCGATACCGAACGGGTGGTCTCCTGGATGATACCGGATCCAGCTGACTTCGTATCGCTGCCCTTCCCCAGGCGCACGGTGAGCAGGGTGGAGGTTCGAGGATCTCCCTGGCTTCGCAATTCAGCTTAGGGTCGCACTCCACGCTGGGTCAGCGTAAGAACGAGACGAGACGCTGGAGATAACATCTGGTGGAGATCGCTAGCAGCGGGAGACCGGAGGTCCGTGGTTCCTAGCGAAGTCTCCTGGGCCTCGCCGGTTCCTTGGGCACCTTTTATTGCTACTCTATCGGGGCGCAGGAGGGAGGACTGGGGAGTCTCCGAGCTGGAGGTCGGAGATCATCAAGTGTGATGCATGATCTCATCTGGCTACTGCGGCGAGAGAAGATGCATTGCTCTGAGCCTAATCCTCACCTGGGGCAAGACCATTGTCCCTAAGTGTGATTGAGCCAGACAGTTCACATGACTAGTGCGACTCCATGGTGGGGACAGGAGTGGGGCGCGACAAGCATACCGGTAATAAGTAGGCTTGGCCCCAGTAACGTTCTACTACGGTACTGCTGGGTCGGCAGTGCACTACTACAATTCATATCTGTTATTTATATAACAGTGTGGACTTTGTTTGGATCCTTGTGTGAATGTCTACTCGCATATAATTTGTAATGTTGAACTCACTGGTGTGAATCTTGACTATGTTGTTTTTATTAAAACTACTGTGTTCATAGGTATACAGATTATTAATTTACCATGCAGTTCAGGGTGTCCAACTCTAGCCCTCCAGATGTTCATGGACTTCAGTTTCCATCAGCTCCTCCGAGCATGGTCACTGGCATGCTGGCAGGGCTGATGGGAATGGTAATCCATGAACATCTGGAGGGCCAGAGTTAGACACCCCTGGTGTAGCCCATTATAGTTTGGATTGTATTTGGTGGCATTTTTTCCAGTATAACTGACTTTTTGAGTTTGCTGAGGTCAAAGTCAACTCATTGGTCAATGTTACCAACTGACTCAACTACCATTAGGGTATCATCTGATAGTAAAAACAGGAGTAAGACTCCATGATCACCAACTCTGCAGGACACACAGAAATTTAATTTGGCATCTGACATCTACCCTGCACTAAAATTATAATCACATTTAAAAACTGACTGTTTTGTTTACACAAAACTTGCAAGTGTTTAGGCTATCCCTGTATTTCCAGGATGAAAGCCAAAAACAAGTGTAGTCATGTTTTCATTTGCATTAAATTGCCAGCTACAAATAATAGACAAGAACAATTTAGAATTTAATGCCATTGTTTCACAATTATTAACTAATTCAGGGTTTGGTAATTAGCACAAGATTATTTCTTTGTTCTACATAATCAATGCTTTAAATAGTCTATGGAGAAGTATTTTTACTGCTAGTTGTTCAGCCCAAAGCTCACAAGAAGCTGATTGCTTAAAAAGGAATATTTTTACATTACCAAATCCACACCTGAAAGAAGGGCACAGCATCCATAATGTTCTTGCTGTGCTGTTCTCCTATAAAAATGTATACAAAGTCCTTGTAGCTGCTGTAATTTTGGTGCTTCCACTGCTACTTGTTAGTCAGCATTCTCCTGCCACAGAGGTCTGTCAGTGTCCCATGTCAGGAAAAACAATCTACTGTTACTTGGCTATGAGAAATCACTCACAAATAACATTAATATGGATATTACTTCAACAAATTTTATGCACAACCATGCTGATTTTTTTACTTTTATGATGCATGATAGTATTCGTAGCGGTTTTAATATATTTTATTAAAATTAGCACATAAAGTGATAAGCACACTTGTTTAATCCCTACAGGACAATACTATGGACGGGGAGGAGCTGAATAGAGTTGTGGAGCCAGTGTGGGGCTGTGCTGGCACGTTTGCCCCTTCTGCACCCCTGTTGGCAGAAAGGGCAAAGGCGCTGGGAGTCAGCTGCTGACACAGAGCTACGCTGGAATCCAGCTGGATGCCAACACAGGCATTATCAGGGATGGACCCAACATTAGTCGGCTTCAACCCCAGCTTTGTAGGCAGTTCTGCCACAGCCCAGGGCTTGAGTCATGCCACCCTTTTGTAGCGTAAGTCTGTTTAGCCCTATAAAGGGCTTTCTGTCAGTGGATGTTTAAAAAAAAATTCTGCCATGCACTGGCAGTAAGCCCTCTGGAGGTGGCAGGGTAGCATGGCAACGGTGCCATCCTTAGCTGCCTTGGGCTGTGGGTTGGGCTGAAAGCCTTTTCTTCAAGGTGATGTTAACAACATGTCAGAAAGTCTGCAATGCTTTTGTTATTTCACAAACTATGTGTGAGCACCCCTCTGCCAGCCACCCATACAAGGTAGGCCACCTTGGCCTCATTAGGACTCAGCTACCCTTCCGAAACAAACAAGATACACCGATGACTTCCATCAGGCAGTTAACTGCACTGTTGCAATCCTGAGCCCATGCACCACATCAACCTTCTCCCTTTTGCCCTGCCTCCCTTTTATCCCTCTCAGGAGGTTCCCTGCTCCAGCCTGCTAGTGGCTGGCAAGCTTTCTGTTGAGCCCTGATGACCTGGGACTGGTTCTTCAGATTTCCTGGCCCTCTTACTTGATTGCAGCCTGGCTGAGACTGTGTTGGCCGCACCCCACACTCTATAGCTGCAGGGAACTGCTGATTGCAGCTTGGTTAGGGCTGTGCTGCCTCTACCCTACCTAGAATTGTAGAAGCCTGCCATTGTTGCTTAGATCATCCCACCATATCTCTGCAGTTCCTCCCAGCTTCTGGTTTCCTAAAGGCCCCTGCTCCTTTTGGTAAGTTCAGGGATGGGGTTGCCAGTTGTGGGATGCTCCAGGGTTCCTGGGAGGGCATTTGTGACAAGGAGGGGGTCAAACAGGCTGCTGGACACTATGTAAAATAGTTGTTTAGGACAACTATAGTATAATGAAATGGTTCAGGAAGGCACATTTATAGGGAGAACAGGACTATATTCAGTGCCACTATTTATGCTATGTATTATCTGTCTGCTGTACATATCCTACTCTCACTGCACTGCTTTCTATTTTTGCAGTTCCATTTTCTGCACTGCTTGACATACAGGCTTAATGCTTTTTTGCACTGCTTCTACCTGGTGTAATCCTAGTCCTATGCCATTGCTTATTAGAACTCTAAAGATATGATCGCATTGTTTTATACTATGTAATCTATTCTGAGTATCAGTGAGAAAGGGGGGGTCTATATATAAATAAAATAAATAATAAATGGGCTGCACACCACGGCACTCATTTGACCCTAACGAAAAATGCTGACCCATATATGAATGCAATCTACCATAATTCCAAGGGTTATTTGAGCTGAGCTACTTCAAACTCATGTACACTTTCTACATTATGTGGGGCGGTGGTTCCCACTTTCTTTCCATGGTTTTCTCTTGATGATTTTGCTGTTACATCTGTCCATGGATTATGTTTAGTACCTTGCCTCCAAGAGGTCGCCAGAAACCACAGTTTGAAACGTATTTACTAACCCTGGTTTGGAGAAGTACCAAACATAGTTTACCAATTCAGATATTCCATTTGCAAAAACCAAGAAGCAAAGAAAGGAATGCCATGTGATCTAATAGTACATTTCCAAGCCTCAAAAACAAGATTTAGAGGACTGGTTTTCAAAAGCTGAATAGAGTCAGAGAGTACAGACACATATCAAGTTTTAAGTGACTGTCAAGGCTGAACGCATTTCTCATGAGCATCAGTTATCTAACCTTAATACCATAGACACTCCTATGGTACTCTGGCCTGAGTTAAAATGGTGAAAATAAAATTTGCAAAAACATATTAACATACTTAACCCTAAAACATACTTACATAGCAACTGCAAACATTCATCTTTACAAGGCTGCATTTTCTTTGTAACATCATATGTAGCAATGGTTTTATAAGGCTTCAGAATTCTTTTTTAAAACTCTTGATGCACATAGTGCCTAGAGGCACAGTTCACAGGTAGTATATGCCTCCTATGTAAAATTTACCAAGAGTGCTTACCTAGATTTTTGGATTCTTTAGCAGTTACAGATTAAGAATCTTCTTGGCTGTCTGATCTATTAACCAGCACTTAGCAAGACAAGAAATTAACTTTTTTTACCTGTGTTTCTGCACTGCTGAGTGAATGGAGGTCTAAAGATGGGTCAGTTCTGAGCTCAGGTTCAGGAGCTGCTATGGGAGCTTTCAGCAGAATCTCTTCATTGGGATCATTTCCTATTTCTGTGTCTTTCTGGCCTTCACCACTTTCTTTTGTTTCTGCTTCGTTGCCTTCTTCTTCAGAGACCTGAGATTTGGGCCTCTTAAGGAAGGATGAAAACAGGCGTGACAGACCCCGACTTTCGGAACTGCGCTCTTTGTTCTTGCTCTGGTCCTCCCGTGTGGGCGTATCACCATTGGATGTTTTCAGTTTCTTCTTGGATTGATTATCCCCCTCAGGTGCTTGCTGAGATGTTTTCTCTGAGGAGGCTTCTTGTTTTCCCGTTTCAGCAGCTACCTCCTCCTCTTTTGGCGGCTGCTGTTTTGGCGTCTCAGCCTCTGCCACTAAACTCTTTTCAGTTGTCATGTTGTATCTGTTTATAAAAATATAACCAAAGAAATCTATATATATATAAATCTATTAGTGGATTTTCTGCTGACAGGTAATCTCCCAAACTACTGGACCGATTGCTTTGAAATTTTCACACAATGTCGCATTTGCGTGCGGCCAGGTTTCCATACTGTTTCCACACCTCCTGTTGTGTACATGTTACAACTGTGCCAGTTATTGTGTACATGCCACACCTGTGACAGTTGGAACCACAGTTCTGTTCCGCAACAGCACCATCTGCTGGCCGTCAAAGCAACACCCTCTGATACAAGGGAAACAGCCATGCCTTCCTTGAAAACCACTGCCATCTGGAGTGAAAAAGATGTGGCCCGCCATCTGGACATGGCCCACCCACCCTAGCAGAGGAAGGGGAAGGTGAGGGAGGGTCCAGGGGTTTGCTGGACCAAGTGCTCTGAAATTTGAACACAACATTGCTCATGCCTCCCAGCGTGTTTTAAGCTACGTAATTGGCCTGCAAGGGAAGGGAGTGAAAAAGACAGGGTCCGCCACCTGGACATGGCCCACCCACCCTAGCAGAGGAAGGGGAATGTTAGGGAGGGACAGGGCGGGGTGCCATGCAAGGGAACGGGAGGGAGGGGAGGGAGGGG
This sequence comes from Sphaerodactylus townsendi, assembly GCF_021028975.2. NCBI lineage: Eukaryota > Metazoa > Chordata > Lepidosauria > Squamata > Sphaerodactylidae > Sphaerodactylus > Sphaerodactylus townsendi. The sequence continues at coordinate 110,162,681 of NC_059430.1, forward strand.
CCCCTTGGTGTGCAATGACACATGTTCGAACCGTTCGCTTCCCCTTTTCTTTCTTTTCCACTTCAACAGACTGAGCCACAGCAACGCGTGGCCAGGCCTGCTAGTTCTGTATAAACACAAAACTGTTGCAAGCCAGACAGTCACAAAGTTCAGACAGTGAGAGGGTACCTTTAATTTTAACCATCAAGTCACATCTGACTTATAACAACTTTTGGTGGGATTTTCAATGCAAGAGGTGTTTATAGCTTGCCATTGTTTGTCTGTACATCATGGCCCTGGTAGTTCTTGGAAGTCTCCCATCCAAATACTTGTCAGGGTCGATCCTGCTTAGCTTCTGAGATCTGATGCAACCAGGCTAGCCCGAACAATCCTGATCAGGTACTATACAGTTCAAAAAGCTCATTTGCTATCCAGGGCAAGCTAAGTAATAATATTTATATAGTGTGTTTCTGGCTTCTGAGACTTTGATGAATGACAATGCAATTCTAAAAACAGTTGTCTGGGAAAAAGCTGCACTGAACAGACTTGAGTAGGATCATGAGTAGGCCTGTTTAAGATTGCTCTCTAAACATATGCAATCACTACAACAGCCCTTTAACACAGGCCAGTAATATTATCCTCACATTGCAGATTGAGGACTGGAAAACAGGTGCTTGATGAGGGCTAGAAAACACTGGTTTACTTGAACCAGGAACTTCCTGAATCACAATTTGTATCTTTAGGAGCAACTACATTACACAATGAGGGCTGCAAAAATATACAGATGTAAACTTTTGCATGCCATATAGGAAGCTTGCATTGTAGAAAGGTATGGTATAAATTATTCAGTTGATTCATGTACACACACGTAAATAACTTACTACTACCTACACCTGGTCAAAATACTACACAGCTAACATATAATTTCATTCCTCTATAGTTTAAATCCTATAATTGACAATGTGGGTTTTCTAAAAAACTGGAAATCAGAAAATTTGCTGGAAAAAATGTCCTATGCAAATTTAAATATATAATTTGAATATTTAAATAACGTTAGCAAAGTTTGGCAAACACACTACATACGTATAAGGCCTGAGATTTGTTCAAGCTTCATAGCCACATCAAATATGACTGATCCACTGAACAACAGATCTGGCAACTACTTTTACAAATTTGGAGCAGAAAATTTCCAAAGGAAAATATTCTGTGGATAATTTTCCACCTCATATCACAGATACTAGAATCACTAATTTGAATTTTTTTAAATTTTACTATTCAAAATAATTTCTAATGGAACTTGTACAAAGGTTTAGCATTGCTGTTTCCCTCTAAATTAAAAATGAGAAATGGAATTTCAGTACCTATTTCCTGGAACAGCAAAAGTATTACCTGCCATATTTCATCTTACATTAAAAACCACTATTCAATCAAAATGCAAGTTCACAATCAGTTCTCTAAACAAGCAAAGCATCTTTAGATCCCTGACTAGATTAGCAGTCACTCTGGTTTATCAAACATTAAAAACTATTACTTTTTGATAATTATAGCTTAGCCAATAAACAAACCCTATAGTGAGAGCTAACCCCCCAAAAAATCATTAATTCTATGCTGCCAAAAAAGCAACTCTTGTTTACAGAAACATGGTTGCATTATAGTGCCATGCTTTGAGTTAACTAATTAAAGTGCAGAACTGGCATTCAGCACTACAGGAGGGGGATAGATGGGGAATCATTATTTTGTTTTTGGGCATTCAGCCAGAAGTACTACTAAGCCTGCTTTACACTGAGCACATGGGAAAATATAAATAAAAGAATCATGTTTTACAAACCACTTCAAACCACTGAAGTTGATAATGTGGAATGGGTTTATGAACAACTAGAGCCCCGTGCTTACTTTAGCTAGGTAAATAAGACACTCCCAGGAAGAGGGTGGGAGATTTCCCATTTTAAAATCAGGATAACAAAGCGGTTTTTGCAGAGCTGCCTGTTTATAGAGCCTGGTGTGTTTACAAGAATGCAGCTTTGCAACCAAGTTTTAGGTGGGGTTTGTTAGAGATGAATGTCTCCATCTCTTTCCTCTGTCTCCTAAGGAACTACGTCACAACTCCGCTTTGTACAAGGATGTCCTAGTGGCTTCAGCTAAATAAGCTTATCACAAAAAGCTGAGGATGTAGAGCTGAGCACGTACTAGCAGTCCTTTTACCTATGATATCTTTTGATTATCCTTTGTGTTGTTGCCCTGCATTAACAGAGAACAATTTTTTCCCCCAGGAGAGGTTCCAGGAAAAGAAAGAAGGGAAAGCTGAAGACAAGAAGGCAGATAATGGTCAGTTAGTTCTTGGATATGAAGGAGAGAAGGATGCAGGAAACAGGAGAGGTTAGGAGGACTTTCAGGAAAGTGAAAGAGGAAATAATGGGGGTGCATAACGTGAGATGCCCCACGCAAGTCTTTTTGCATCTCCTGTTAGTTAAACTTCATTTTGCAACTTGCCATGAAGACTTAGGATGAAATGTAATTTCAAAATTTAAATATGAAGATTATCAGTGCTTGCCCTTGCACTCCTCTAGCATATGTCTGAGGCAGACAAAATGTACTATCTATATCAGGGGTAGGGAACCTGCGGCTCTCCAGATGTTCAGGAACTACAATTCCCATCAGCCCCTACCAGCATGGCCAATTGGCCATGCTGACAGAGGCTGATGGGAATTGTAGTTCCTGAACATCTGGAGAGCCGCAGGTTCCCTACCCCTGCACTAGAGGAAAGCTTCAAATAATCAAGCAATCAAATGACATTTGGGATACAGCAGCTGGAATATCCTTGGTCGCTATCACAAAGGGGCTGTGCAAAATTGGTCTTGTTTCCTTAGAATGCTTCCAGACATTTTTTCTGAGAATAACAGCAAAGAATGAGAATAAAACAGGAAGTACTTAAAATAACTGCCATATTCCGAAATGCCATCACTGGTTCAGTACCTCAGTTAAGTATTCTGATCTGGAATAGCAGAGAGAGCTGCAACTTGGGTATCTGAATTGTGGATTCCCAGAGTTCCAACTCAAAGTGCTGAGAACCCACAAACATTGTGAACACAGATATCCTTAGCCCCTTCAAGTATTTTTTTTCTGAGATTCATAGAAACTTTCCTTTGAGTCTCTCAATCTTGAAAGGGCATTTTTCCATTCAAAAAAATTCAGATGCCCACAAAGTCATGTTTCAGATGTCCTCCGTAGTTTTCATAAACATCATGTAAATATAAATGGCATGCAAATATACAGCTGTGAGTCTTTCTATTTACACTTCATAAAGCTTGTTTTCTTCAACTATCCTTGATCCTCTCCATCTCATTTGCACTCATACACTGTCCTATCACACATTCCTGAGTCTTTTTTCATGTTTGTGCCCATGTCTGTTCTAATATAAAAACAGGTATGATTGTGCCACTTGAAACTGCAGAATCTTCACAGTTTACTTCGTACCTCTGTGTTCTGAGTGTCTGAAATGCCTAGCAACCTATTAATTTTTAATTTTAAAAGATCAGTCATTTGCCTTATATCCTCTAAAAACTCAAGCATTTCAATAGTTTGCCCAAAAAGTTCCAGATCGATATTTGTTCAGAATGTTTCCCTCAAAGCTGACAATTCTCACACGCATCCTGCATTAATAAATGAAGCCTTTTCCCCGACAGTATAGTTTGTATATCTGAACTTTTGTTGGGAAACGAAATGGGCAGGAAACTGTATTTATGTTATTTGTGCAAACACAGAATTTGGTCTGCCTTGGCATAGACTGAAATAAGGGGAGACACACAATTTTCATGTAAAGGCTTCATATTCAAACCTCAACAAATCTAGATAAAATGATGAACTGGCTGACCACCCAATACTAAACTAAGGCCCTTTCCGCACGGGCCATTTATGGTGCCCTGGGGACGGCAAAAACGCCGTCCCCAGGGAGCCATTCGCATAGGCGGCGCTGCTAAAACTGGGGGTGGGGGGGGGGGGTGGGGGGGGGGGGGGGGGGGAGTTGGGGGGTGGGGGGGGGGGGGGGGGGGGTTGTGGGGGGGGGCGCTTGGGGGGTGGGGGGGGGTTGGGGTGGGGGGGGGGGGGGGGGGGGGGGGGGGGGGGTGGGGGGGGGGGGGGGTGGGGGGGGGGGGGGGGGTGGGGGCGGGGGTGGGTGGGGGGGGGGGGGTTTGGGGGGGGGGGGGTTGGGGGTCGGGGGGGTGGGGGGGGGGGGGTGTGGGGGGGGGGGGGGTTGGGGGTTGGGGGGTGGTGGGGGGGGGGGGGGGGGGGGGGGGGGGGGGGGGGGGGGGGGGGGGGGTGGGGGGGGGGGGGGGTGGGGGGGGGGGGGGGTGGGGGGGGGGGGGGGTGGGGGGGGGGGGGGGTGGGGGGGGGGGGGGGTGGGGGGGGGGGGGGGTGGGGGGGGGGGGGGGTGGGGGGGGGGGGGGGTGGGGGGGGGGGGGGGTGGGGGGGGGGGGGGGTGGGGGGGGGGGGGGGTGGGGGGGGGGGGGGGTGGGGGGGGGGGGGGGTGGGGGGGGGGGGGGGTGGGGGGGGGGGGGGGTGGGGGGGGGGGGGGGTGGGGGGGGGGGGGGGTGGGGGGGGGGGGGGGTGGGGGGGGGGGGGGGTGGGGGGGGGGGGGGGTGGGGGGGGGGGGGGGTGGGGGGGGGGGGGGGTGGGGGGGGGGGGGGGTGGGGGGGGGGGGGGGTGGGGGGGGGGGGGGGTGGGGGGGGGGGGGGGTGGGGGGGGGGGGGGGTGGGGGGGGGGGGGGGTGGGGGGGGGGGGGGGTGGGGGGGGGGGGGGGTGGGGGGGGGGGGGGGTGGGGGGGGGGGGGGGTGGGGGGGGGGGGGGGTGGGGGGGGGGGGGGGTGGGGGGGGGGGGGGGTGGGGGGGGGGGGGGGTGGGGGGGGGGGGGGGTGGGGGGGGGGGGGGGTGGGGGGGGGGGGGGGTGGGGGGGGGGGGGGGTGGGGGGGGGGGGGGGTGGGGGGGGGGGGGGGTGGGGGGGGGGGGGGGTGGGGGGGGGGGGGGGTGGGGGGGGGGGGGGGTGGGGGGGGGGGGGGGTGGGGGGGGGGGGGGGTGGGGGGGGGGGGGGGTGGGGGGGGGGGGGGGTGGGGGGGGGGGGGGGTGGGGGGGGGGGGGGGTGGGGGGGGGGGGGGGTGGGGGGGGGGGGGGGTGGGGGGGGGGGGGGGTGGGGGGGGGGGGGGGTGGGGGGGGGGGGGGGTGGGGGGGGGGGGGGGTGGGGGGGGGGGGGGGTGGGGGGGGGGGGGGGTGGGGGGGGGGGGGGGTGGGGGGGGGGGGGGGTGGGGGGGGGGGGGGGTGGGGGGGGGGGGGGGTGGGGGGGGGGGGGGGTGGGGGGGGGGGGGGGTGGGGGGGGGGGGGGGTGGGGGGGGGGGGGGGTGGGGGGGGGGGGGGGTGGGGGGGGGGGGGGGTGGGGGGGGGGGGGGGTGGGGGGGGGGGGGGGTGGGGGGGGGGGGGGGTGGGGGGGGGGGGGGGTGGGGGGGGGGGGGGGTGGGGGGGGGGGGGGGTGGGGGGGGGGGGGGGTGGGGGGGGGGGGGGGTGGGGGGGGGGGGGGGTGGGGGGGGGGGGGGGTGGGGGGGGGGGGGGGTGGGGGGGGGGGGGGGTGGGGGGGGGGGGGGGTGGGGGGGGGGGGGGGTGGGGGGGGGGGGGGGTGGGGGGGGGGGGGGGTGGGGGGGGGGGGGGGTGGGGGGGGGGGGGGGTGGGGGGGGGGGGGGGTGGGGGGGGGGGGGGGTGGGGGGGGGGGGGGGTGGGGGGGGGGGGGGGTGGGGGGGGGGGGGGGTGGGGGGGGGGGGGGGTGGGGGGGGGGGGGGGTGGGGGGGGGGGGGGGTGGGGGGGGGGGGGGGTGGGGGGGGGGGGGGGTGGGGGGGGGGGGGGGTGGGGGGGGGGGGGGGTGGGGGGGGGGGGGGGTGGGGGGGGGGGGGGGTGGGGGGGGGGGGGGGTGGGGGGGGGGGGGGGTGGGGGGGGGGGGGGGTGGGGGGGGGGGGGGGTGGGGGGGGGGGGGGGTGGGGGGGGGGGGGGGTGGGGGGGGGGGGGGGTGGGGGGGGGGGGGGGTGGGGGGGGGGGGGGGTGGGGGGGGGGGGGGGTGGGGGGGGGGGGGGGTGGGGGGGGGGGGGGGTGGGGGGGGGGGGGGGTGGGGGGGGGGGGGGGTGGGGGGGGGGGGGGGTGGGGGGGGGGGGGGGTGGGGGGGGGGGGGGGTGGGGGGGGGGGGGGGTGGGGGGGGGGGGGGGTGGGGGGGGGGGGGGGTGGGGGGGGGGGGGGGTGGGGGGGGGGGGGGGTGGGGGGGGGGGGGGGTGGGGGGGGGGGGGGGTGGGGGGGGGGGGGGGTGGGGGGGGGGGGGGGTGGGGGGGGGGGGGGGTGGGGGGGGGGGGGGGTGGGGGGGGGGGGGGGTGGGGGGGGGGGGGGGTGGGGGGGGGGGGGGGTGGGGGGGGGGGGGGGTGGGGGGGGGGGGGGGTGGGGGGGGGGGGGGGTGGGGGGGGGGGGGGGTGGGGGGGGGGGGGGGTGGGGGGGGGGGGGGGTGGGGGGGGGGGGGGGTGGGGGGGGGGGGGGGTGGGGGGGGGGGGGGGTGGGGGGGGGGGGGGGTGGGGGGGGGGGGGGGTGGGGGGGGGGGGGGGTGGGGGGGGGGGGGGGTGGGGGGGGGGGGGGGTGGGGGGGGGGGGGGGTGGGGGGGGGGGGGGGTGGGGGGGGGGGGGGGTGGGGGGGGGGGGGGGTGGGGGGGGGGGGGGGTGGGGGGGGGGGGGGGTGGGGGGGGGGGGGGGTGGGGGGGGGGGGGGGTGGGGGGGGGGGGGGGTGGGGGGGGGGGGGGGTGGGGGGGGGGGGGGGTGGGGGGGGGGGGGGGTGGGGGGGGGGGGGGGTGGGGGGGGGGGGGGGTGGGGGGGGGGGGGGGTGGGGGGGGGGGGGGGTGGGGGGGGGGGGGGGTGGGGGGGGGGGGGGGTGGGGGGGGGGGGGGGTGGGGGGGGGGGGGGGTGGGGGGGGGGGGGGGTGGGGGGGGGGGGGGGTGGGGGGGGGGGGGGGTGGGGGGGGGGGGGGGTGGGGGGGGGGGGGGGTGGGGGGGGGGGGGGGTGGGGGGGGGGGGGGGTGGGGGGGGGGGGGGGTGGGGGGGGGGGGGGGTGGGGGGGGGGGGGGGTGGGGGGGGGGGGGGGTGGGGGGGGGGGGGGGTGGGGGGGGGGGGGGGTGGGGGGGGGGGGGGGTGGGGGGGGGGGGGGGTGGGGGGGGGGGGGGGTGGGGGGGGGGGGGGGTGGGGGGGGGGGGGGGTGGGGGGGGGGGGGGGTGGGGGGGGGGGGGGGTGGGGGGGGGGGGGGGTGGGGGGGGGGGGGGGTGGGGGGGGGGGGGGGTGGGGGGGGGGGGGGGTGGGGGGGGGGGGGGGTGGGGGGGGGGGGGGGTGGGGGGGGGGGGGGGTGGGGGGGGGGGGGGGTGGGGGGGGGGGGGGGTGGGGGGGGGGGGGGGTGGGGGGGGGGGGGGGTGGGGGGGGGGGGGGGTGGGGGGGGGGGGGGGTGGGGGGGGGGGGGGGTGGGGGGGGGGGGGGGTGGGGGGGGGGGGGGGTGGGGGGGGGGGGGGGTGGGGGGGGGGGGGGGTGGGGGGGGGGGGGGGTGGGGGGGGGGGGGGGTGGGGGGGGGGGGGGGTGGGGGGGGGGGGGGGTGGGGGGGGGGGGGGGTGGGGGGGGGGGGGGGTGGGGGGGGGGGGGGGTGGGGGGGGGGGGGGGTGGGGGGGGGGGGGGGTGGGGGGGGGGGGGGGTGGGGGGGGGGGGGGGTGGGGGGGGGGGGGGGTGGGGGGGGGGGGGGGTGGGGGGGGGGGGGGGTGGGGGGGGGGGGGGGTGGGGGGGGGGGGGGGTGGGGGGGGGGGGGGGTGGGGGGGGGGGGGGGTGGGGGGGGGGGGGGGTGGGGGGGGGGGGGGGTGGGGGGGGGGGGGGGTGGGGGGGGGGGGGGGTGGGGGGGGGGGGGGGTGGGGGGGGGGGGGGGTGGGGGGGGGGGGGGGTGGGGGGGGGGGGGGGTGGGGGGGGGGGGGGGTGGGGGGGGGGGGGGGTGGGGGGGGGGGGGGGTGGGGGGGGGGGGGGGTGGGGGGGGGGGGGGGTGGGGGGGGGGGGGGGTGGGGGGGGGGGGGGGTGGGGGGGGGGGGGGGTGGGGGGGGGGGGGGGTGGGGGGGGGGGGGGGTGGGGGGGGGGGGGGGTGGGGGGGGGGGGGGGTGGGGGGGGGGGGGGGTGGGGGGGGGGGGGGGTGGGGGGGGGGGGGGGTGGGGGGGGGGGGGGGTGGGGGGGGGGGGGGGTGGGGGGGGGGGGGGGTGGGGGGGGGGGGGGGTGGGGGGGGGGGGGGGTGGGGGGGGGGGGGGGTGGGGGGGGGGGGGGGTGGGGGGGGGGGGGGGTGGGGGGGGGGGGGGGTGGGGGGGGGGGGGGGTGGGGGGGGGGGGGGGTGGGGGGGGGGGGGGGTGGGGGGGGGGGGGGGTGGGGGGGGGGGGGGGTGGGGGGGGGGGGGGGTGGGGGGGGGGGGGGGTGGGGGGGGGGGGGGGTGGGGGGGGGGGGGGGTGGGGGGGGGGGGGGGTGGGGGGGGGGGGGGGTGGGGGGGGGGGGGGGTGGGGGGGGGGGGGGGTGGGGGGGGGGGGGGGTGGGGGGGGGGGGGGGTGGGGGGGGGGGGGGGTGGGGGGGGGGGGGGGTGGGGGGGGGGGGGGGTGGGGGGGGGGGGGGGTGGGGGGGGGGGGGGGTGGGGGGGGGGGGGGGTGGGGGGGGGGGGGGGTGGGGGGGGGGGGGGGTGGGGGGGGGGGGGGGTGGGGGGGGGGGGGGGTGGGGGGGGGGGGGGGTGGGGGGGGGGGGGGGTGGGGGGGGGGGGGGGTGGGGGGGGGGGGGGGTGGGGGGGGGGGGGGGTGGGGGGGGGGGGGGGTGGGGGGGGGGGGGGGTGGGGGGGGGGGGGGGTGGGGGGGGGGGGGGGTGGGGGGGGGGGGGGGTGGGGGGGGGGGGGGGTGGGGGGGGGGGGGGGTGGGGGGGGGGGGGGGTGGGGGGGGGGGGGGGTGGGGGGGGGGGGGGGTGGGGGGGGGGGGGGGTGGGGGGGGGGGGGGGTGGGGGGGGGGGGGGGTGGGGGGGGGGGGGGGTGGGGGGGGGGGGGGGTGGGGGGGGGGGGGGGTGGGGGGGGGGGGGGGTGGGGGGGGGGGGGGGTGGGGGGGGGGGGGGGTGGGGGGGGGGGGGGGTGGGGGGGGGGGGGGGTGGGGGGGGGGGGGGGTGGGGGGGGGGGGGGGTGGGGGGGGGGGGGGGTGGGGGGGGGGGGGGGTGGGGGGGGGGGGGGGTGGGGGGGGGGGGGGGTGGGGGGGGGGGGGGGTGGGGGGGGGGGGGGGTGGGGGGGGGGGGGGGTGGGGGGGGGGGGGGGTGGGGGGGGGGGGGGGTGGGGGGGGGGGGGGGTGGGGGGGGGGGGGGGTGGGGGGGGGGGGGGGTGGGGGGGGGGGGGGGTGGGGGGGGGGGGGGGTGGGGGGGGGGGGGGGTGGGGGGGGGGGGGGGTGGGGGGGGGGGGGGGTGGGGGGGGGGGGGGGTGGGGGGGGGGGGGGGTGGGGGGGGGGGGGGGTGGGGGGGGGGGGGGGTGGGGGGGGGGGGGGGTGGGGGGGGGGGGGGGTGGGGGGGGGGGGGGGTGGGGGGGGGGGGGGGTGGGGGGGGGGGGGGGTGGGGGGGGGGGGGGGTGGGGGGGGGGGGGGGTGGGGGGGGGGGGGGGTGGGGGGGGGGGGGGGTGGGGGGGGGGGGGGGTGGGGGGGGGGGGGGGTGGGGGGGGGGGGGGGTGGGGGGGGGGGGGGGTGGGGGGGGGGGGGGGTGGGGGGGGGGGGGGGTGGGGGGGGGGGGGGGTGGGGGGGGGGGGGGGTGGGGGGGGGGGGGGGTGGGGGGGGGGGGGGGTGGGGGGGGGGGGGGGTGGGGGGGGGGGGGGGTGGGGGGGGGGGGGGGTGGGGGGGGGGGGGGGTGGGGGGGGGGGGGGGTGGGGGGGGGGGGGGGTGGGGGGGGGGGGGGGTGGGGGGGGGGGGGGGTGGGGGGGGGGGGGGGTGGGGGGGGGGGGGGGTGGGGGGGGGGGGGGGTGGGGGGGGGGGGGGGTGGGGGGGGGGGGGGGTGGGGGGGGGGGGGGGTGGGGGGGGGGGGGGGTGGGGGGGGGGGGGGGTGGGGGGGGGGGGGGGTGGGGGGGGGGGGGGGTGGGGGGGGGGGGGGGTGGGGGGGGGGGGGGGTGGGGGGGGGGGGGGGTGGGGGGGGGGGGGGGTGGGGGGGGGGGGGGGTGGGGGGGGGGGGGGGTGGGGGGGGGGGGGGGTGGGGGGGGGGGGGGGTGGGGGGGGGGGGGGGTGGGGGGGGGGGGGGGTGGGGGGGGGGGGGGGTGGGGGGGGGGGGGGGTGGGGGGGGGGGGGGGTGGGGGGGGGGGGGGGTGGGGGGGGGGGGGGGTGGGGGGGGGGGGGGGTGGGGGGGGGGGGGGGTGGGGGGGGGGGGGGGTGGGGGGGGGGGGGGGTGGGGGGGGGGGGGGGTGGGGGGGGGGGGGGGTGGGGGGGGGGGGGGGTGGGGGGGGGGGGGGGTGGGGGGGGGGGGGGGTGGGGGGGGGGGGGGGTGGGGGGGGGGGGGGGTGGGGGGGGGGGGGGGTGGGGGGGGGGGGGGGTGGGGGGGGGGGGGGGTGGGGGGGGGGGGGGGTGGGGGGGGGGGGGGGTGGGGGGGGGGGGGGGTGGGGGGGGGGGGGGGTGGGGGGGGGGGGGGGTGGGGGGGGGGGGGGGTGGGGGGGGGGGGGGGTGGGGGGGGGGGGGGGTGGGGGGGGGGGGGGGTGGGGGGGGGGGGGGGTGGGGGGGGGGGGGGGTGGGGGGGGGGGGGGGTGGGGGGGGGGGGGGGTGGGGGGGGGGGGGGGTGGGGGGGGGGGGGGGTGGGGGGGGGGGGGGGTGGGGGGGGGGGGGGGTGGGGGGGGGGGGGGGTGGGGGGGGGGGGGGGTGGGGGGGGGGGGGGGTGGGGGGGGGGGGGGGTGGGGGGGGGGGGGGGTGGGGGGGGGGGGGGGTGGGGGGGGGGGGGGGTGGGGGGGGGGGGGGGTGGGGGGGGGGGGGGGTGGGGGGGGGGGGGGGTGGGGGGGGGGGGGGGTGGGGGGGGGGGGGGGTGGGGGGGGGGGGGGGTGGGGGGGGGGGGGGGTGGGGGGGGGGGGGGGTGGGGGGGGGGGGGGGTGGGGGGGGGGGGGGGTGGGGGGGGGGGGGGGTGGGGGGGGGGGGGGGTGGGGGGGGGGGGGGGTGGGGGGGGGGGGGGGTGGGGGGGGGGGGGGGTGGGGGGGGGGGGGGGTGGGGGGGGGGGGGGGTGGGGGGGGGGGGGGGTGGGGGGGGGGGGGGGTGGGGGGGGGGGGGGGTGGGGGGGGGGGGGGGTGGGGGGGGGGGGGGGTGGGGGGGGGGGGGGGTGGGGGGGGGGGGGGGTGGGGGGGGGGGGGGGTGGGGGGGGGGGGGGGTGGGGGGGGGGGGGGGTGGGGGGGGGGGGGGGTGGGGGGGGGGGGGGGTGGGGGGGGGGGGGGGTGGGGGGGGGGGGGGGTGGGGGGGGGGGGGGGTGGGGGGGGGGGGGGGTGGGGGGGGGGGGGGGTGGGGGGGGGGGGGGGTGGGGGGGGGGGGGGGTGGGGGGGGGGGGGGGTGGGGGGGGGGGGGGGTGGGGGGGGGGGGGGGTGGGGGGGGGGGGGGGTGGGGGGGGGGGGGGGTGGGGGGGGGGGGGGGTGGGGGGGGGGGGGGGTGGGGGGGGGGGGGGGTGGGGGGGGGGGGGGGTGGGGGGGGGGGGGGGTGGGGGGGGGGGGGGGTGGGGGGGGGGGGGGGTGGGGGGGGGGGGGGGTGGGGGGGGGGGGGGGTGGGGGGGGGGGGGGGTGGGGGGGGGGGGGGGTGGGGGGGGGGGGGGGTGGGGGGGGGGGGGGGTGGGGGGGGGGGGGGGTGGGGGGGGGGGGGGGTGGGGGGGGGGGGGGGTGGGGGGGGGGGGGGGTGGGGGGGGGGGGGGGTGGGGGGGGGGGGGGGTGGGGGGGGGGGGGGGTGGGGGGGGGGGGGGGTGGGGGGGGGGGGGGGTGGGGGGGGGGGGGGGTGGGGGGGGGGGGGGGTGGGGGGGGGGGGGGGTGGGGGGGGGGGGGGGTGGGGGGGGGGGGGGGTGGGGGGGGGGGGGGGTGGGGGGGGGGGGGGGTGGGGGGGGGGGGGGGTGGGGGGGGGGGGGGGTGGGGGGGGGGGGGGGTGGGGGGGGGGGGGGGTGGGGGGGGGGGGGGGTGGGGGGGGGGGGGGGTGGGGGGGGGGGGGGGTGGGGGGGGGGGGGGGTGGGGGGGGGGGGGGGTGGGGGGGGGGGGGGGTGGGGGGGGGGGGGGGTGGGGGGGGGGGGGGGTGGGGGGGGGGGGGGGTGGGGGGGGGGGGGGGTGGGGGGGGGGGGGGGTGGGGGGGGGGGGGGGTGGGGGGGGGGGGGGGTGGGGGGGGGGGGGGGTGGGGGGGGGGGGGGGTGGGGGGGGGGGGGGGTGGGGGGGGGGGGGGGTGGGGGGGGGGGGGGGTGGGGGGGGGGGGGGGTGGGGGGGGGGGGGGGTGGGGGGGGGGGGGGGTGGGGGGGGGGGGGGGTGGGGGGGGGGGGGGGTGGGGGGGGGGGGGGGTGGGGGGGGGGGGGGGTGGGGGGGGGGGGGGGTGGGGGGGGGGGGGGGTGGGGGGGGGGGGGGGTGGGGGGGGGGGGGGGTGGGGGGGGGGGGGGGTGGGGGGGGGGGGGGGTGGGGGGGGGGGGGGGTGGGGGGGGGGGGGGGTGGGGGGGGGGGGGGGTGGGGGGGGGGGGGGGTGGGGGGGGGGGGGGGTGGGGGGGGGGGGGGGTGGGGGGGGGGGGGGGTGGGGGGGGGGGGGGGTGGGGGGGGGGGGGGGTGGGGGGGGGGGGGGGTGGGGGGGGGGGGGGGTGGGGGGGGGGGGGGGTGGGGGGGGGGGGGGGTGGGGGGGGGGGGGGGTGGGGGGGGGGGGGGGTGGGGGGGGGGGGGGGTGGGGGGGGGGGGGGGTGGGGGGGGGGGGGGGTGGGGGGGGGGGGGGGTGGGGGGGGGGGGGGGTGGGGGGGGGGGGGGGTGGGGGGGGGGGGGGGTGGGGGGGGGGGGGGGTGGGGGGGGGGGGGGGTGGGGGGGGGGGGGGGTGGGGGGGGGGGGGGGTGGGGGGGGGGGGGGGTGGGGGGGGGGGGGGGTGGGGGGGGGGGGGGGTGGGGGGGGGGGGGGGTGGGGGGGGGGGGGGGTGGGGGGGGGGGGGGGTGGGGGGGGGGGGGGGTGGGGGGGGGGGGGGGTGGGGGGGGGGGGGGGTGGGGGGGGGGGGGGGTGGGGGGGGGGGGGGGTGGGGGGGGGGGGGGGTGGGGGGGGGGGGGGGTGGGGGGGGGGGGGGGTGGGGGGGGGGGGGGGTGGGGGGGGGGGGGGGTGGGGGGGGGGGGGGGTGGGGGGGGGGGGGGGTGGGGGGGGGGGGGGGTGGGGGGGGGGGGGGGTGGGGGGGGGGGGGGGTGGGGGGGGGGGGGGGTGGGGGGGGGGGGGGGTGGGGGGGGGGGGGGGTGGGGGGGGGGGGGGGTGGGGGGGGGGGGGGGTGGGGGGGGGGGGGGGTGGGGGGGGGGGGGGGTGGGGGGGGGGGGGGGTGGGGGGGGGGGGGGGTGGGGGGGGGGGGGGGTGGGGGGGGGGGGGGGTGGGGGGGGGGGGGGGTGGGGGGGGGGGGGGGTGGGGGGGGGGGGGGGTGGGGGGGGGGGGGGGTGGGGGGGGGGGGGGGTGGGGGGGGGGGGGGGTGGGGGGGGGGGGGGGTGGGGGGGGGGGGGGGTGGGGGGGGGGGGGGGTGGGGGGGGGGGGGGGTGGGGGGGGGGGGGGGTGGGGGGGGGGGGGGGTGGGGGGGGGGGGGGGTGGGGGGGGGGGGGGGTGGGGGGGGGGGGGGGTGGGGGGGGGGGGGGGTGGGGGGGGGGGGGGGTGGGGGGGGGGGGGGGTGGGGGGGGGGGGGGGTGGGGGGGGGGGGGGGTGGGGGGGGGGGGGGGTGGGGGGGGGGGGGGGTGGGGGGGGGGGGGGGTGGGGGGGGGGGGGGGTGGGGGGGGGGGGGGGTGGGGGGGGGGGGGGGTGGGGGGGGGGGGGGGTGGGGGGGGGGGGGGGTGGGGGGGGGGGGGGGTGGGGGGGGGGGGGGGTGGGGGGGGGGGGGGGTGGGGGGGGGGGGGGGTGGGGGGGGGGGGGGGTGGGGGGGGGGGGGGGTGGGGGGGGGGGGGGGTGGGGGGGGGGGGGGGTGGGGGGGGGGGGGGGTGGGGGGGGGGGGGGGTGGGGGGGGGGGGGGGTGGGGGGGGGGGGGGGTGGGGGGGGGGGGGGGTGGGGGGGGGGGGGGGTGGGGGGGGGGGGGGGTGGGGGGGGGGGGGGGTGGGGGGGGGGGGGGGTGGGGGGGGGGGGGGGTGGGGGGGGGGGGGGGTGGGGGGGGGGGGGGGTGGGGGGGGGGGGGGGTGGGGGGGGGGGGGGGTGGGGGGGGGGGGGGGTGGGGGGGGGGGGGGGTGGGGGGGGGGGGGGGTGGGGGGGGGGGGGGGTGGGGGGGGGGGGGGGTGGGGGGGGGGGGGGGTGGGGGGGGGGGGGGGTGGGGGGGGGGGGGGGTGGGGGGGGGGGGGGGTGGGGGGGGGGGGGGGTGGGGGGGGGGGGGGGTGGGGGGGGGGGGGGGTGGGGGGGGGGGGGGGTGGGGGGGGGGGGGGGTGGGGGGGGGGGGGGGTGGGGGGGGGGGGGGGTGGGGGGGGGGGGGGGTGGGGGGGGGGGGGGGTGGGGGGGGGGGGGGGTGGGGGGGGGGGGGGGTGGGGGGGGGGGGGGGTGGGGGGGGGGGGGGGTGGGGGGGGGGGGGGGTGGGGGGGGGGGGGGGTGGGGGGGGGGGGGGGTGGGGGGGGGGGGGGGTGGGGGGGGGGGGGGGTGGGGGGGGGGGGGGGTGGGGGGGGGGGGGGGTGGGGGGGGGGGGGGGTGGGGGGGGGGGGGGGTGGGGGGGGGGGGGGGTGGGGGGGGGGGGGGGTGGGGGGGGGGGGGGGTGGGGGGGGGGGGGGGTGGGGGGGGGGGGGGGTGGGGGGGGGGGGGGGTGGGGGGGGGGGGGGGTGGGGGGGGGGGGGGGTGGGGGGGGGGGGGGGTGGGGGGGGGGGGGGGTGGGGGGGGGGGGGGGTGGGGGGGGGGGGGGGTGGGGGGGGGGGGGGGTGGGGGGGGGGGGGGGTGGGGGGGGGGGGGGGTGGGGGGGGGGGGGGGTGGGGGGGGGGGGGGGTGGGGGGGGGGGGGGGTGGGGGGGGGGGGGGGTGGGGGGGGGGGGGGGTGGGGGGGGGGGGGGGTGGGGGGGGGGGGGGGTGGGGGGGGGGGGGGGTGGGGGGGGGGGGGGGTGGGGGGGGGGGGGGGTGGGGGGGGGGGGGGGTGGGGGGGGGGGGGGGTGGGGGGGGGGGGGGGTGGGGGGGGGGGGGGGTGGGGGGGGGGGGGGGTGGGGGGGGGGGGGGGTGGGGGGGGGGGGGGGTGGGGGGGGGGGGGGGTGGGGGGGGGGGGGGGTGGGGGGGGGGGGGGGTGGGGGGGGGGGGGGGTGGGGGGGGGGGGGGGTGGGGGGGGGGGGGGGTGGGGGGGGGGGGGGGTGGGGGGGGGGGGGGGTGGGGGGGGGGGGGGGTGGGGGGGGGGGGGGGTGGGGGGGGGGGGGGGTGGGGGGGGGGGGGGGTGGGGGGGGGGGGGGGTGGGGGGGGGGGGGGGTGGGGGGGGGGGGGGGTGGGGGGGGGGGGGGGTGGGGGGGGGGGGGGGTGGGGGGGGGGGGGGGTGGGGGGGGGGGGGGGTGGGGGGGGGGGGGGGTGGGGGGGGGGGGGGGTGGGGGGGGGGGGGGGTGGGGGGGGGGGGGGGTGGGGGGGGGGGGGGGTGGGGGGGGGGGGGGGTGGGGGGGGGGGGGGGTGGGGGGGGGGGGGGGTGGGGGGGGGGGGGGGTGGGGGGGGGGGGGGGTGGGGGGGGGGGGGGGTGGGGGGGGGGGGGGGTGGGGGGGGGGGGGGGTGGGGGGGGGGGGGGGTGGGGGGGGGGGGGGGTGGGGGGGGGGGGGGGTGGGGGGGGGGGGGGGTGGGGGGGGGGGGGGGTGGGGGGGGGGGGGGGTGGGGGGGGGGGGGGGTGGGGGGGGGGGGGGGTGGGGGGGGGGGGGGGTGGGGGGGGGGGGGGGTGGGGGGGGGGGGGGGTGGGGGGGGGGGGGGGTGGGGGGGGGGGGGGGTGGGGGGGGGGGGGGGTGGGGGGGGGGGGGGGTGGGGGGGGGGGGGGGTGGGGGGGGGGGGGGGTGGGGGGGGGGGGGGGTGGGGGGGGGGGGGGGTGGGGGGGGGGGGGGGTGGGGGGGGGGGGGGGTGGGGGGGGGGGGGGGTGGGGGGGGGGGGGGGTGGGGGGGGGGGGGGGTGGGGGGGGGGGGGGGTGGGGGGGGGGGGGGGTGGGGGGGGGGGGGGGTGGGGGGGGGGGGGGGTGGGGGGGGGGGGGGGTGGGGGGGGGGGGGGGTGGGGGGGGGGGGGGGTGGGGGGGGGGGGGGGTGGGGGGGGGGGGGGGTGGGGGGGGGGGGGGGTGGGGGGGGGGGGGGGTGGGGGGGGGGGGGGGTGGGGGGGGGGGGGGGTGGGGGGGGGGGGGGGTGGGGGGGGGGGGGGGTGGGGGGGGGGGGGGGTGGGGGGGGGGGGGGGTGGGGGGGGGGGGGGGTGGGGGGGGGGGGGGGTGGGGGGGGGGGGGGGTGGGGGGGGGGGGGGGTGGGGGGGGGGGGGGGTGGGGGGGGGGGGGGGTGGGGGGGGGGGGGGGTGGGGGGGGGGGGGGGTGGGGGGGGGGGGGGGTGGGGGGGGGGGGGGGTGGGGGGGGGGGGGGGTGGGGGGGGGGGGGGGTGGGGGGGGGGGGGGGTGGGGGGGGGGGGGGGTGGGGGGGGGGGGGGGTGGGGGGGGGGGGGGGTGGGGGGGGGGGGGGGTGGGGGGGGGGGGGGGTGGGGGGGGGGGGGGGTGGGGGGGGGGGGGGGTGGGGGGGGGGGGGGGTGGGGGGGGGGGGGGGTGGGGGGGGGGGGGGGTGGGGGGGGGGGGGGGTGGGGGGGGGGGGGGGTGGGGGGGGGGGGGGGTGGGGGGGGGGGGGGGTGGGGGGGGGGGGGGGTGGGGGGGGGGGGGGGTGGGGGGGGGGGGGGGTGGGGGGGGGGGGGGGTGGGGGGGGGGGGGGGTGGGGGGGGGGGGGGGTGGGGGGGGGGGGGGGTGGGGGGGGGGGGGGGTGGGGGGGGGGGGGGGTGGGGGGGGGGGGGGGTGGGGGGGGGGGGGGGTGGGGGGGGGGGGGGGTGGGGGGGGGGGGGGGTGGGGGGGGGGGGGGGTGGGGGGGGGGGGGGGTGGGGGGGGGGGGGGGTGGGGGGGGGGGGGGGTGGGGGGGGGGGGGGGTGGGGGGGGGGGGGGGTGGGGGGGGGGGGGGGTGGGGGGGGGGGGGGGTGGGGGGGGGGGGGGGTGGGGGGGGGGGGGGGTGGGGGGGGGGGGGGGTGGGGGGGGGGGGGGGTGGGGGGGGGGGGGGGTGGGGGGGGGGGGGGGTGGGGGGGGGGGGGGGTGGGGGGGGGGGGGGGTGGGGGGGGGGGGGGGTGGGGGGGGGGGGGGGTGGGGGGGGGGGGGGGTGGGGGGGGGGGGGGGTGGGGGGGGGGGGGGGTGGGGGGGGGGGGGGGTGGGGGGGGGGGGGGGTGGGGGGGGGGGGGGGTGGGGGGGGGGGGGGGTGGGGGGGGGGGGGGGTGGGGGGGGGGGGGGGTGGGGGGGGGGGGGGGTGGGGGGGGGGGGGGGTGGGGGGGGGGGGGGGTGGGGGGGGGGGGGGGTGGGGGGGGGGGGGGGTGGGGGGGGGGGGGGGTGGGGGGGGGGGGGGGTGGGGGGGGGGGGGGGTGGGGGGGGGGGGGGGTGGGGGGGGGGGGGGGTGGGGGGGGGGGGGGGTGGGGGGGGGGGGGGGTGGGGGGGGGGGGGGGTGGGGGGGGGGGGGGGTGGGGGGGGGGGGGGGTGGGGGGGGGGGGGGGTGGGGGGGGGGGGGGGTGGGGGGGGGGGGGGGTGGGGGGGGGGGGGGGTGGGGGGGGGGGGGGGTGGGGGGGGGGGGGGGTGGGGGGGGGGGGGGGTGGGGGGGGGGGGGGGTGGGGGGGGGGGGGGGTGGGGGGGGGGGGGGGTGGGGGGGGGGGGGGGTGGGGGGGGGGGGGGGTGGGGGGGGGGGGGGGTGGGGGGGGGGGGGGGTGGGGGGGGGGGGGGGTGGGGGGGGGGGGGGGTGGGGGGGGGGGGGGGTGGGGGGGGGGGGGGGTGGGGGGGGGGGGGGGTGGGGGGGGGGGGGGGTGGGGGGGGGGGGGGGTGGGGGGGGGGGGGGGTGGGGGGGGGGGGGGGTGGGGGGGGGGGGGGGTGGGGGGGGGGGGGGGTGGGGGGGGGGGGGGGTGGGGGGGGGGGGGGGTGGGGGGGGGGGGGGGTGGGGGGGGGGGGGGGTGGGGGGGGGGGGGGGTGGGGGGGGGGGGGGGTGGGGGGGGGGGGGGGTGGGGGGGGGGGGGGGTGGGGGGGGGGGGGGGTGGGGGGGGGGGGGGGTGGGGGGGGGGGGGGGTGGGGGGGGGGGGGGGTGGGGGGGGGGGGGGGTGGGGGGGGGGGGGGGTGGGGGGGGGGGGGGGTGGGGGGGGGGGGGGGTGGGGGGGGGGGGGGGTGGGGGGGGGGGGGGGTGGGGGGGGGGGGGGGTGGGGGGGGGGGGGGGTGGGGGGGGGGGGGGGTGGGGGGGGGGGGGGGTGGGGGGGGGGGGGGGTGGGGGGGGGGGGGGGTGGGGGGGGGGGGGGGTGGGGGGGGGGGGGGGTGGGGGGGGGGGGGGGTGGGGGGGGGGGGGGGTGGGGGGGGGGGGGGGTGGGGGGGGGGGGGGGTGGGGGGGGGGGGGGGTGGGGGGGGGGGGGGGTGGGGGGGGGGGGGGGTGGGGGGGGGG
Organism: Sphaerodactylus townsendi; assembly: GCF_021028975.2. Taxonomy (NCBI): domain Eukaryota; kingdom Metazoa; phylum Chordata; class Lepidosauria; order Squamata; family Sphaerodactylidae; genus Sphaerodactylus; species Sphaerodactylus townsendi. Next base: position 110,181,498 of record NC_059430.1, read on the forward strand.
GGGGGTGGGGGGGGGGGGGGGTGGGGGGGGGGGGGGGTGGGGGGGGGGGGGGGTGGGGGGGGGGGGGGGTGGGGGGGGGGGGGGGTGGGGGGGGGGGGGGGTGGGGGGGGGGGGGGGTGGGGGGGGGGGGGGGTGGGGGGGGGGGGGGGTGGGGGGGGGGGGGGGTGGGGGGGGGGGGGGGTGGGGGGGGGGGGGGGTGGGGGGGGGGGGGGGTGGGGGGGGGGGGGGGTGGGGGGGGGGGGGGGTGGGGGGGGGGGGGGGTGGGGGGGGGGGGGGGTGGGGGGGGGGGGGGGTGGGGGGGGGGGGGGGTGGGGGGGGGGGGGGGTGGGGGGGGGGGGGGGTGGGGGGGGGGGGGGGTGGGGGGGGGGGGGGGTGGGGGGGGGGGGGGGTGGGGGGGGGGGGGGGTGGGGGGGGGGGGGGGTGGGGGGGGGGGGGGGTGGGGGGGGGGGGGGGTGGGGGGGGGGGGGGGTGGGGGGGGGGGGGGGTGGGGGGGGGGGGGGGTGGGGGGGGGGGGGGGTGGGGGGGGGGGGGGGTGGGGGGGGGGGGGGGTGGGGGGGGGGGGGGGTGGGGGGGGGGGGGGGTGGGGGGGGGGGGGGGTGGGGGGGGGGGGGGGTGGGGGGGGGGGGGGGTGGGGGGGGGGGGGGGTGGGGGGGGGGGGGGGTGGGGGGGGGGGGGGGTGGGGGGGGGGGGGGGTGGGGGGGGGGGGGGGTGGGGGGGGGGGGGGGTGGGGGGGGGGGGGGGTGGGGGGGGGGGGGGGTGGGGGGGGGGGGGGGTGGGGGGGGGGGGGGGTGGGGGGGGGGGGGGGTGGGGGGGGGGGGGGGTGGGGGGGGGGGGGGGTGGGGGGGGGGGGGGGTGGGGGGGGGGGGGGGTGGGGGGGGGGGGGGGTGGGGGGGGGGGGGGGTGGGGGGGGGGGGGGGTGGGGGGGGGGGGGGGTGGGGGGGGGGGGGGGTGGGGGGGGGGGGGGGTGGGGGGGGGGGGGGGTGGGGGGGGGGGGGGGTGGGGGGGGGGGGGGGTGGGGGGGGGGGGGGGTGGGGGGGGGGGGGGGTGGGGGGGGGGGGGGGTGGGGGGGGGGGGGGGTGGGGGGGGGGGGGGGTGGGGGGGGGGGGGGGTGGGGGGGGGGGGGGGTGGGGGGGGGGGGGGGTGGGGGGGGGGGGGGGTGGGGGGGGGGGGGGGTGGGGGGGGGGGGGGGTGGGGGGGGGGGGGGGTGGGGGGGGGGGGGGGTGGGGGGGGGGGGGGGTGGGGGGGGGGGGGGGTGGGGGGGGGGGGGGGTGGGGGGGGGGGGGGGTGGGGGGGGGGGGGGGTGGGGGGGGGGGGGGGTGGGGGGGGGGGGGGGTGGGGGGGGGGGGGGGTGGGGGGGGGGGGGGGTGGGGGGGGGGGGGGGTGGGGGGGGGGGGGGGTGGGGGGGGGGGGGGGTGGGGGGGGGGGGGGGTGGGGGGGGGGGGGGGTGGGGGGGGGGGGGGGTGGGGGGGGGGGGGGGTGGGGGGGGGGGGGGGTGGGGGGGGGGGGGGGTGGGGGGGGGGGGGGGTGGGGGGGGGGGGGGGTGGGGGGGGGGGGGGGTGGGGGGGGGGGGGGGTGGGGGGGGGGGGGGGTGGGGGGGGGGGGGGGTGGGGGGGGGGGGGGGTGGGGGGGGGGGGGGGTGGGGGGGGGGGGGGGTGGGGGGGGGGGGGGGTGGGGGGGGGGGGGGGTGGGGGGGGGGGGGGGTGGGGGGGGGGGGGGGTGGGGGGGGGGGGGGGTGGGGGGGGGGGGGGGTGGGGGGGGGGGGGGGTGGGGGGGGGGGGGGGTGGGGGGGGGGGGGGGTGGGGGGGGGGGGGGGTGGGGGGGGGGGGGGGTGGGGGGGGGGGGGGGTGGGGGGGGGGGGGGGTGGGGGGGGGGGGGGGTGGGGGGGGGGGGGGGTGGGGGGGGGGGGGGGTGGGGGGGGGGGGGGGTGGGGGGGGGGGGGGGTGGGGGGGGGGGGGGGTGGGGGGGGGGGGGGGTGGGGGGGGGGGGGGGTGGGGGGGGGGGGGGGTGGGGGGGGGGGGGGGTGGGGGGGGGGGGGGGTGGGGGGGGGGGGGGGTGGGGGGGGGGGGGGGTGGGGGGGGGGGGGGGTGGGGGGGGGGGGGGGTGGGGGGGGGGGGGGGTGGGGGGGGGGGGGGGTGGGGGGGGGGGGGGGTGGGGGGGGGGGGGGGTGGGGGGGGGGGGGGGTGGGGGGGGGGGGGGGTGGGGGGGGGGGGGGGTGGGGGGGGGGGGGGGTGGGGGGGGGGGGGGGTGGGGGGGGGGGGGGGTGGGGGGGGGGGGGGGTGGGGGGGGGGGGGGGTGGGGGGGGGGGGGGGTGGGGGGGGGGGGGGGTGGGGGGGGGGGGGGGTGGGGGGGGGGGGGGGTGGGGGGGGGGGGGGGTGGGGGGGGGGGGGGGTGGGGGGGGGGGGGGGTGGGGGGGGGGGGGGGTGGGGGGGGGGGGGGGTGGGGGGGGGGGGGGGTGGGGGGGGGGGGGGGTGGGGGGGGGGGGGGGTGGGGGGGGGGGGGGGTGGGGGGGGGGGGGGGTGGGGGGGGGGGGGGGTGGGGGGGGGGGGGGGTGGGGGGGGGGGGGGGTGGGGGGGGGGGGGGGTGGGGGGGGGGGGGGGTGGGGGGGGGGGGGGGTGGGGGGGGGGGGGGGTGGGGGGGGGGGGGGGTGGGGGGGGGGGGGGGTGGGGGGGGGGGGGGGTGGGGGGGGGGGGGGGTGGGGGGGGGGGGGGGTGGGGGGGGGGGGGGGTGGGGGGGGGGGGGGGTGGGGGGGGGGGGGGGTGGGGGGGGGGGGGGGTGGGGGGGGGGGGGGGTGGGGGGGGGGGGGGGTGGGGGGGGGGGGGGGTGGGGGGGGGGGGGGGTGGGGGGGGGGGGGGGTGGGGGGGGGGGGGGGTGGGGGGGGGGGGGGGTGGGGGGGGGGGGGGGTGGGGGGGGGGGGGGGTGGGGGGGGGGGGGGGTGGGGGGGGGGGGGGGTGGGGGGGGGGGGGGGTGGGGGGGGGGGGGGGTGGGGGGGGGGGGGGGTGGGGGGGGGGGGGGGTGGGGGGGGGGGGGGGTGGGGGGGGGGGGGGGTGGGGGGGGGGGGGGGTGGGGGGGGGGGGGGGTGGGGGGGGGGGGGGGTGGGGGGGGGGGGGGGTGGGGGGGGGGGGGGGTGGGGGGGGGGGGGGGTGGGGGGGGGGGGGGGTGGGGGGGGGGGGGGGTGGGGGGGGGGGGGGGTGGGGGGGGGGGGGGGTGGGGGGGGGGGGGGGTGGGGGGGGGGGGGGGTGGGGGGGGGGGGGGGTGGGGGGGGGGGGGGGTGGGGGGGGGGGGGGGTGGGGGGGGGGGGGGGTGGGGGGGGGGGGGGGTGGGGGGGGGGGGGGGTGGGGGGGGGGGGGGGTGGGGGGGGGGGGGGGTGGGGGGGGGGGGGGGTGGGGGGGGGGGGGGGTGGGGGGGGGGGGGGGTGGGGGGGGGGGGGGGTGGGGGGGGGGGGGGGTGGGGGGGGGGGGGGGTGGGGGGGGGGGGGGGTGGGGGGGGGGGGGGGTGGGGGGGGGGGGGGGTGGGGGGGGGGGGGGGTGGGGGGGGGGGGGGGTGGGGGGGGGGGGGGGTGGGGGGGGGGGGGGGTGGGGGGGGGGGGGGGTGGGGGGGGGGGGGGGTGGGGGGGGGGGGGGGTGGGGGGGGGGGGGGGTGGGGGGGGGGGGGGGTGGGGGGGGGGGGGGGTGGGGGGGGGGGGGGGTGGGGGGGGGGGGGGGTGGGGGGGGGGGGGGGTGGGGGGGGGGGGGGGTGGGGGGGGGGGGGGGTGGGGGGGGGGGGGGGTGGGGGGGGGGGGGGGTGGGGGGGGGGGGGGGTGGGGGGGGGGGGGGGTGGGGGGGGGGGGGGGTGGGGGGGGGGGGGGGTGGGGGGGGGGGGGGGTGGGGGGGGGGGGGGGTGGGGGGGGGGGGGGGTGGGGGGGGGGGGGGGTGGGGGGGGGGGGGGGTGGGGGGGGGGGGGGGTGGGGGGGGGGGGGGGTGGGGGGGGGGGGGGGTGGGGGGGGGGGGGGGTGGGGGGGGGGGGGGGTGGGGGGGGGGGGGGGTGGGGGGGGGGGGGGGTGGGGGGGGGGGGGGGTGGGGGGGGGGGGGGGTGGGGGGGGGGGGGGGTGGGGGGGGGGGGGGGTGGGGGGGGGGGGGGGTGGGGGGGGGGGGGGGTGGGGGGGGGGGGGGGTGGGGGGGGGGGGGGGTGGGGGGGGGGGGGGGTGGGGGGGGGGGGGGGTGGGGGGGGGGGGGGGTGGGGGGGGGGGGGGGTGGGGGGGGGGGGGGGTGGGGGGGGGGGGGGGTGGGGGGGGGGGGGGGTGGGGGGGGGGGGGGGTGGGGGGGGGGGGGGGTGGGGGGGGGGGGGGGTGGGGGGGGGGGGGGGTGGGGGGGGGGGGGGGTGGGGGGGGGGGGGGGTGGGGGGGGGGGGGGGTGGGGGGGGGGGGGGGTGGGGGGGGGGGGGGGTGGGGGGGGGGGGGGGTGGGGGGGGGGGGGGGTGGGGGGGGGGGGGGGTGGGGGGGGGGGGGGGTGGGGGGGGGGGGGGGTGGGGGGGGGGGGGGGTGGGGGGGGGGGGGGGTGGGGGGGGGGGGGGGTGGGGGGGGGGGGGGGTGGGGGGGGGGGGGGGTGGGGGGGGGGGGGGGTGGGGGGGGGGGGGGGTGGGGGGGGGGGGGGGTGGGGGGGGGGGGGGGTGGGGGGGGGGGGGGGTGGGGGGGGGGGGGGGTGGGGGGGGGGGGGGGTGGGGGGGGGGGGGGGTGGGGGGGGGGGGGGGTGGGGGGGGGGGGGGGTGGGGGGGGGGGGGGGTGGGGGGGGGGGGGGGTGGGGGGGGGGGGGGGTGGGGGGGGGGGGGGGTGGGGGGGGGGGGGGGTGGGGGGGGGGGGGGGTGGGGGGGGGGGGGGGTGGGGGGGGGGGGGGGTGGGGGGGGGGGGGGGTGGGGGGGGGGGGGGGTGGGGGGGGGGGGGGGTGGGGGGGGGGGGGGGTGGGGGGGGGGGGGGGTGGGGGGGGGGGGGGGTGGGGGGGGGGGGGGGTGGGGGGGGGGGGGGGTGGGGGGGGGGGGGGGTGGGGGGGGGGGGGGGTGGGGGGGGGGGGGGGTGGGGGGGGGGGGGGGTGGGGGGGGGGGGGGGTGGGGGGGGGGGGGGGTGGGGGGGGGGGGGGGTGGGGGGGGGGGGGGGTGGGGGGGGGGGGGGGTGGGGGGGGGACATGAACATCTCAAGAGCATGTAGGCTGCAGACCCTTACTACTCGGAAGCCTTGCTAGGCAAAAGGAAAAGACTTTCTGAAAAGACTTTTCAGGCACCAGAAAAGATGTCAGTTGGTGCCATGGTGCCCACAGACACCACATGGGGGGCCCCTGGGCTAAGCAGATAAGCCTATCAATAAGCAGAAGTACAATTCTTACTTTATACTGAGAGATCTATTCACTGTCTTGAATATCTTGGTAACTTACTAGCCTGATTCCTGTATGGTATTTTATATAAGATTGTAGTTGAACCTAATTTCATCTAGTATCTGGGTCAAAATGTGGCTGCCCAGCTAGCAGATGGAAAGAGCTTCAGGGAGCACATTATACCTTATTAAGGAAACACAATTAGTTTGTGGCATTAGTTCTTGCCTCCGAAGCCCTAAATGCCTTTTCCTTTGTCAGCCTCAGTCTGTGTTCATCCAGAGGGGCTCTGCTTCATATTCCTTTACGATCAAAAGCAAAACTAATGACCATAAGAAGCAGGACCTTTTCTGACATGGAGCCAGCTTTGTGGAATCTCCATTTACAGGTGACTAGCCCCCAACATTCAGGTATTCTGGAGGGACTGGTTATAGCTTTGGAGACTTCAGTTTCAGGTGAAATAAACTGAGGTATTTTGTGACTTAAACATTACCTGTAGTTAGATTAACAGATTCTTGCCAAATTAACTTTTCAGCTAAATTGGTAGCTATTCTGAATTTTAATGTCAAAATGCTGAAGAGAGATGAGGCTTTGTTTTGGTCCTAATGTATTCATCAAATGCATAATATTTTGAACAGTTGATAGAAACACTGCCTTTTTAATTAATTGGGTATCTGTTCAATAAGACTGTGATACCTGTTGAATGCTAATGAGGTTTTTTTCCTGTTATCTATGTATCAACTCAACCAGACAATCTTATTCTGTCTTGTTGTTCTGTGTAGCAGGAGCAATATGAAAGTACAATTGGATTCAAACTTCCCAGTTATCGTGCTGCCAAGAAACTATGGAAAGTTTGTGTTGAACATCATACATTTTTCAGGTATGTGTCTTTTTCCTCCACTGCCTGGTTGACTTACATCAAGCACATTGCATCTTGCTTTCTGAATGTGGATATGTACCCCATAGAGCTACGATTTCACTCTGACCTTCTCACTGAGATATTTGGACCAGATATAACAACAATCTTGAAAATGATTTTGAAGGCCCTGACTTATTCCAATAATGAAGGGGGATTAACTAGTTAATGAATTGGCCCTACTTCTTGTGTATGTTTTAGAATTTGGTCAGAAATGCAGTATTTTGAATTTTAAATCGTTTTACTTTATAGTGTGTATTTTAACAATTTGTAGTGCTGAGAAAGGCCTTTTGGCCAAAAGTATTTAGTTTTAATTATGTATTAAAGTTTTGTTAATTTATTTTATGTAATAGGTTTTTGTCATCCTTCTTACTTACCAACTTACTGCCTGTAAAACTGCAGAGGATTTCCACCAACATTGCTGCAAAGTGCAGTAATTTAATTCTTTTCCACTTGCAAGTTAATGCCAGTAGTGTAGGAGGAACATTGTTGTGCCTGAACTTCAATAAGCAAGAAGTTGTCTCTTATTATTCAAATAGCTGTAATCACAACTGATTATTGGATCTTATTTTGCTTTGTGTTGTTGGTGTGTTGGTTACTATAGTTTTACTAACAAATAACATGTGTGCCATCTAGGCTAACATCCACTGAAGCAATTCCCAAGAGCAGGTTCCTGGCACTGGGCTCTAAATTCCGCTATAGCGGTCGGACTCAGGCCCAGACAAGGCAGGCTAGCGCCTTGATTGACAGACCCGCACCACAGTTTGAACGGACAGCAAGTAAACGGGCCTCTAGAAGCCTTGATGGAGGTGAGTATCTAATCTTTCCCTGCTCTGTTCTAGGACTCTCTCACACACAATACTTGTTTTGGAACAACAAATGATGATTGAAATAGTAGTTTAGTTTCATGAAGCCATTGTGTGTGGCACAGGAGAGGAGAGTATCTAAATAAATGTTTCCACTTACCTTCTTAGCAGCATGGAACACATGGCAGTGCTACTTCCTGCCTTGCTGGGTCATGTGAGAAGGCCCAGGCTTTGTGGTAAATCACACGGTCTGGGCAGCTTCTGGAGGGTTTTACGTTACCTGATAGCCTTGAATGGAGTGGCTCTGCAGGCCCCAGTAATAAAGCATTCTGAAAAGAGCATGTGAAAAAAGACCATACATCATTCTTCAGTTTTTAAAATTGATTTTATTTATATCTAACATTATATCCCATTTTCGTACTATGAGGCACTCAGGGTAATTTACAGCCAATAACTGAAACATGAGTGTAGCTTTCATTTCTTAAATCAATATAGTATGGAAAAAATGCAAGTGTAAGTTGATTTTTTAAATGGATACAGTAAGTTCAAATAGAAACAGTAAGAATGGCTACTTTCTGGGTCCAGTTCCAGTGGGGCTACCAATTCCAACCCTGGGGAAGAAGATCAGCCATTTTCTTTAAGGCAAAGTTTGGCTTTCTTAACTGCAAATCTGACTTGGAAAATAAACAGCAAAGATGGCAAAAAAAATCTTTTTGTCTGCACTGAAACCTGCAGCCTTCTCTTTCTGTACCCTATATTCTTTATATCCTGTAACATGTGCACAATTTCTTCAGCTAAACGTACCTCTCAAAAAATTGAGTTCATACCGGTAGAGGAAGAGAAGCAGGAGGATGTGGTGTGTGTTGGGGTTCCAGACTCACAACCTGTGGAACAGTTTCGAGAGAAGCCAGGTATTGCTGTGGGTAGCTCTGATTCTCTCTGTTCCTTGCTCTCGCTCTCCATCTCTCTCTGCAGTGCCTTCTCTGTCCTTTTCATGAGCTGAGGCATCTTATTTGATTCTGAAATACTTCATATATTCTGGCACATTTATTAACTTTTGCAAAGGAAGAAACGGAGTCCTAAATATGACAGTGTACAGATGGCTGCTTTTATACGTTGTTGTTGTTTTTATTATTGTTGTCATCAAACTTATATGCCGCTCTCCCCCATAGGGTTCAGAGTGGCTTACATTCAATAGATTAAAATAAAATACATTCATACAATACATTCAAATACAGAGTAAAATAAATACATTACAATAAAATATGTTAAGTACATTGCAATAAAATATATTAAATATGGCTTATGTTATGTAGGAGGCCAATTGATGCGACGGCCTCAACCAAATGCCTGGTGGAACAGCTCTATTTTACAGGCCCTGCAGGGCCCTGATGGAAGTCCCGCAGGGCTCTGATGAAAGTAGGCAGAGCGTTCCACCAGGCTGAAGCCAGAGCCGTAAAAGCCCTGGTCCTAGTCAGGGCCAGGAATCGCCAGTAGATTTGCCTCTGCTGATTGGAGGATACATGTGGGGCAATAGGGGAAGAGCTGATCCCTAAAATAAGAGGGTCCCAGCCCACTAATGGCCTTAAGGGTTAAAACCAACAACTTGAACCTGATTTGGAACTCCACTGGCAGCCAGTATAACTCACGCAGCACTGGGGTAATAAGCTCCCGCAGCGAAATACCAAACAGGAGCTGTGTCGCCATGTGCTGAACCAGTTTTAAATGCTGAATCAGGGACAAGGGAAGACCAGTGTAGAGTGAGTTACAGTAGTCCAGCCTAGAGGTGATCATTGCATGGATCAGGCCACCTCACCAGGTCTTGTTCCGCTGACAGGTAAGCAGGCTCTCTTGCAGGCAGGACTGACAGGCTGGCTCAAATGGGGTCTCCAAGGTATATGAACCACCAGTAGCAGTCCAGATTTTTGAGGCTCAGACCAATGCTTTGTACCTTTAGACTAGCTGTTAGATGGCTGCAGTAGAGACATGATTAGGTTTTATTAGGATGAACTTCCTGTAAGTTTCTTCCAGCAGTGTTCTCTAATTTTGAATGCTTTGTAACTACTGCACAGAAAAGCACACATTATCTTCTCTAAATTTATAGCCATATTTCTTTCTTTTTAAGCGATATTTGTTCATGGTGTCCTCTGAATGTTCTTGCCAAGGCTTAAACCTGTATCTAAAAGCATGACTTTCTTAATACTTTGTTTCAGAAATAAGTGATGATTACAAGCTGCACAGTGTTCTTTGTGATACACATTTCAGAATGCATCTGTTGTCCCCATAAGGAATCTTGAATTACCATCAATCTTGTTTCCTGATTTTAACTATTTTTACGCCATAATTCTTCTAGGCTGTTAAATCTACTTATTTTTAAGGTAGCTCATCTTTTGTCATAGTTAAATGAAGTGTGGTAGTCACTGTGTGCTCCACTTTGCATAAATCCAGATTTCCTTCAAAGTCTTCCATGTGAGCACTGGAAAGTAATTTCCTGGTGTGTTAATATTGCGCAATATAAGGTTTATCAAAGATATCTGAGCACCCCAGCCCTTCATAGAATCAAGTTCTTCGCTTTGTAGTGCTTCAGTGCACAAATAGTGAATTATCTGTATTTAAGTTCACAAGCGGCTCAGAGAAGAAAATTACAGAAAATTACAGATGTATGCATCTCTTATTAGAAAATTAAGGCCAACTTTTAATGTTTGCCCATCGCTTACTGATTTTATTTATACCATTCCTTTCCTCCCAAGGGAGAGTGGTGTACATCTGTCATCTTGGTTTTTATTCTCACGGCAACTCAGTGAGGCACGTTACACAGAGAATGTGCGACAGGCCCAACCAAGGTCACTCAGCAAGCTTCTGTGGCAGAGTAGGGATTTGAACCCGGGCCTTCCAGATTGTAGTGCTTGGTGCTTTACAAAGGATTAAATTGCAGTCCTGCAGTCATAGCATCGATTATGTTTCACCTAACATTATGTAAACGTAAATATTTACACAGGTCTTAACAATATAACATTAAACCATATCAATTAAAGAGATGCAGTAAACTAAAAATGTACAATAAGATAAAACACAATAATCAATTCCATAGACAAAAACCGGACTGACATCTGTTTTTGAGGGTTGGCAATCACAAATCTTTTCCTAAGTGTAATTGAAAAGTACATAAAAGAGGCAACCCTATGTGTAACAGTTGGGTTTACATCCGCCAAAAGAAAACAGATGCAATCCTCGCCTGACTCCAGAGACTGTGGAATAAGTTGGCTCAGTCTAGACTGAATACTGACATACAGTGGACCAATAGAAAAATTAATGGGCGAAGTCTTCTACCGGGTTAGAGGCACATGGGCAGAAATGAAGATCAGGAAAGATTTTACTATAACTGCCCTGAATGTCAGTCAAAGGCATTGTCTGAAATCAGGCACTCATAAGTGTTCTTCTTAGACATTGTAGAAACAGTTTTTCTTGCAGCTGTACTGATACCCTTAACCATGCAATTCTTTCAGCAAGAGCTGGTCTTGAGAATATTGAAAAGAAACAAATAGTGACCCAAGAGGAGTTCATCTTGGAAATTCCTGTTGCAGAAACAAAATTAGTGGAACAAATAAAAATACATCCAGGTACAAGTATGATGACCTTCCACTGTAACATAGCTGCTGCTTCTTTACTCTATCTCTTGTGTATTAGCAGCATTATATGAGAGGTTTTAGAAACATAATCTAGTGTTTCCTATTTTTCAGTAAACTTCATTAAATCAGAGGAGGCATTTCTAACCAGTTCAAAAGTGAAGTAAGCTCTTGATTCATTATGTGTAGCTATCAACAATACCCATTGCTAGGAGTAGCAGAAACTTTTTAAGAAATTGAGATAGCTGGGGTCCAGATATCTGTTTTGTGCCAAAACAGGATATCTGCATGTAGAATAGCTATTTGTCTTGCACAGAGACAACGTGGAATCTTTTAGGTAGGAAAACATCCTGTTCTTGTTTTGAGCTGTTGCAAATGTTTCTTCGTTACATGTAGTCAGGCCATAGAGTCTGTGTGCTTTCAAATAAGATCAGCGTGTACCGAGAAGAAAACAGTGAAAGGTGACAGCAAGATCAGCAAACTACAGAAGACGAATATTAATTTATTGCATGATACGTTTTTCGTGAGTCAGTGTCTACATTGTCAGCTGTGTCTTTACAAAGTGTGCTTATGCCAGAATCCTTTTAATGGCAAAAGTCTAACATGAATATCCTACTGGAATTCATCACAGAAATAATTACCAGACCATCTCTGATTTTCAAGCTGAATCATAGTGAAGTCCCTTCAACAGCATGGAATACGTTTAAAACTGCCAGCTTTTTCTATGTGGAGGCATGTTTGAAAGCTACTGATTTGCCATCTTTCCATGTAGAAAATTGGGGAGAAGTTCATTCGCTTCCTCATCTCTCTTCATCCCCACTTCCCCAGTCCCAGACTGTGAATTAAAGACTTCCTGCAGTTGTCTAAATGCAGAACCTCCTTAGACCAGAGCATTGAAACTCTGTTCTTCACCAGTTTCGGTATGCAGTGTGAGAAAAATCCTTTGTTCAGACAACTGTAGAATCTACCTAGTTGAGCATTACTGTCTACTCTGTACAGAGAGGAAGGCAAGGAGGCATTTGCATCTGAGTGCTGCTGTATTTCACTGTATGTATTGCAGTAGGTCAGGAATAACATCTAAACAGGTCCAAGGTCATAGCATTTAAGATTCTGTGTTCAAACCACTTCCCCAAGGATCAGCAAATATTTATTTATTTATTTATTCATTTATTCGTTCGTTCGTTTGTTTGTTTTATATACCGCCCTCCCCCGAAGGGCTCAGGGCAGTGTACAAAAGGAATATAAGCAGACAGAGCAGAAGTTAAAACTAATACAAATATAATATAAGCTCTGTAATACTATGAAAACCATTAAAACAACAGTACAACATTACAATATACAAACCCAGCATCCGAGAACTAAAACTAAACCCTCCTAGGAAACCTAAAAAGGCCCCTCACTAGAATGGGCCACGTAATTAAAAAACAAGGGGTAGGAGGCAGGGGGCACCCTCAGCAGCGCCCCCCCCCCCCCCGAAAGCCTGGCGGAACAGCTCAGTCTTACAGGCCCCGCGGAACTCACCAAGGTCCCGCAGGGTCCGGACAGATGGAGGGAGGCTGTTCCACGAGGATGTAGTTAATGAATAACTTGCTTGTAGCAGGTATGGTTTTTTCCCCAATTGCTATCACTTACCTTTGCTTGAACATATATGTTTCTTAAAACCAGTGTGTGAATGCATGTTAACTCTTTCTTAAGACTTTCTTAAGACTAATAGATGGCTGAACATCTTACCAAACATAAAGTATGCAACGTTTATGCGGATATAGTTAGGCTTTCATCATAACATTAACAATTTTTAGTTACGTTGTTCCTGGCTTTGCGTAGCGTGTGATATATTCAATGTTATATGTAGGACTGTACTAAAATCCTGTTTTAAAAACGTTACTGCTAGTAATTCTACCCCCTCCCTTGACTCTCTGAAAATTTAAATGCATGCATAACTTTTTTAGCTGTACATGTTCTTGAAAAGTTTGATATAAGCCCCATAAAAGAAGAGAAGAAAGAAGAAAAAACTCTTGTGGTGCAGGATCTAGAGCAAAAGCCACAATTACTTGAACCAATTCAGGAGGAGTCAGGTATAGCAGTAATGGCTTCTGGTCCTTTTTGTGGCTAATCTATACTAAGCCTGGCTATGTGTGCATTTTCCCACTCACTATATCAGAATTCACTGATGCTCATTTCAGTGAGCTGCCCTGCCCTTGGCTTGGCACTCACCAATCATACACAGAATGTCCAGGCATCTCTAAAAGCTTAATGCTATTATTGATTTTTGCATGAACTGACATGGTGTCTTCTTGGTGACACTTTATGACACTGTGAAAGTTAGGGAACATCCAGAAGCTTTGGCTTTTCAGGGGCTCAGATATGGATTGGATGCATTTCTAACCTGGGCACTGTGCATGCTCTGAGGCCCGGTTCCCTGGCTGTTCACATTGTAGTGTAGAGCAAATGCATGACCAGTGTGGATTGACATGTTTTGAACTTGCAGTGTTGGCATCAAGTAAGCCTGAGATGTGGGAGATAACAGGGATTTGGGAGATGACAGACATAAGTGGAGAAGAAAATTTGATCCAGTGGGCTCTTAACAGTCTTTTAACTTGTCTTGGTGCCTCTAACTTAGAACTAAGAGCCAAACTGCGTGTTAGTTGCTTGATGAATTGGGTCAGGTTCCGAGTACCAACACATTTTTCCTGCACTCACACAGCTGCAGCAAGAAAAGTCATTTTTAAAGTCCCCTGGAGCTTGATTGGGTTTGGGACAATCGGAAAGGAGGGGCTCCTGCCTCCCCTCTGTGCCATTTTCCTAAGACTAAACTATTGGGGCAGGCCCATCTCTCTTTACAGCTATTGCCCATCTCTGGAGCTGCAAGTGGAGGCATGACGTCTAGAGTGCAGAAATAGTTAATACCTGCAGTCACACTTCAGCTTAAGTAGTTTAGGATGCTGTCAGTCAAGTATATATAATCATGCTGCATACATGCTGCAATTCTGAATATCAGTTTTCTGAGGAAATAGGACATCAGCATTATGGATTGCTCAGAACTTCCGTGTCATCTGTGTCCTAGGTATCCTTTAGTAAATTGCTATTAGTTGTTGAAGCAGCAGGAATGCTTCACCTACGATGTGTTTTATTTTTTAAATTATTATTAGCCTCTGGAGTTATTGGTGAATTGGAGCAGTTGCATGTGGCTTCTTCCTGGGCTGAAGGAATTCACAGCATAGCGTCTTCCCACAGTAGTGTGCCCTAGTATCTGAGAGGGTACAGAAACTAAGGACTTCCCACATAATCTGGGGTTTCTTTGCTTTTGAAACACAGCTTCCACTGCATGAAGGCAGCTTTGAAGGCCCTCGGTATTGGTAACACGTTGCCCACTTACAGAGGCGTATGCCTGCTGGTTTTCAATCAGTTGGACATCCTTAAAATATGCTTCTAGGTAGTGCAAACACATCCCTCAGAGACTCAACCAGCAATTCTAAACTCAGTTGTTAAAGGGCAAATCCCTCTGAACTTAGTGGAACATCTTTCTGCGTAAACATGCATAGGATTGCACTGTTAAATTTCCTGGCTTAGGCGTACTGTGATGTGGTTATTAATAGCAGTAATCAGTTAAAGTATGTAACTTAATCTGATATTGACAGAATAATTCAGAGTTTGTATCTGTGACACTTGAAGGGGAGAACCTTTTTATGCAGTGTGCCCTTGATTTGCATTTCCTGTGTGACTCTTCTGCAATTTCTAATATTGCTTCCTTAATTTTTGCTCAGTATTTGTTCAAAAGAAAACAAACTCCAGCTTCCTGCTCTATATCTACCACTGCTTTGCACATCTTTTGTTTTGGTTATTGTTGCAGTGCTGTGATTTGAAAATTCTTTTTGGTGGGCGAGGGCGGATTGGAATCTTGAAACTATTTTTTAAAAAACTCGGGTGCATTTTAAAAAAATAAAATTATTTTTACTCAGCAGTAGCAGTGGTTACACCTGACAGAAGCACCCGACCTACATCTGCACCAGCTATTGCTCAGAGCCACATGGTTGAACCTACTCCACCAACTGCATCTGAAAACAAGGAACCAGCAGCTACTAAAACAGAGAAGGAGGCGCAGAAAAAAGAATTAAAACATGACGAAATGTTACCAGAGAAGTCCAAAACTGAACCGGCTGAAGCCCTCCAGGTACGTCAGGCTACAATCATTAACTGTTTATTACATAACCATATTATATTATATAATGTACACTTAATAACATTGGTTTGAGAAAAAGAGGTGTAATGTCATAGTACCATTTGTATAGAATGTGGCCAGCCCTTGCTGGAATCAAATCATTGTGCTGTAAAGAGCAGGTTTTGAAAGTATTTCCGAAGTTGGCTGAGAGGGAGACTGTCCTCACTTCTCAGAGCAGAATTGACTGGACGGGTTTAGGATACTCGTGCAGTACCACTGTTGGCCCCTTCTGGCAAAGGAGGAGGCTTGGACCCAACTTCTTTCAAGTTTGTTCTCCAGGACCAGATATTATCCCACCATTATTGATCACTGTTGTTCCAAATTCTCACTAGCCCTTTTCCCTTTCCTTATGTATCCTAAACAGGTCTACGCAACTTGTACATTATATCATCTGGTATTCCTTTCTCTTCTCCCATCTTTGCCAAGTTACTCGGTGTTGCCTTTTCTTGCTCCGTTTAGCTTCACCTTCTTTTGGAGAGAGCTGCCCCACTTTCTTGGCTGTTCTTTGACAGCTGCGTAATCTCCCAGATGAATTTCCATTGCTCAGATTCCTAGTGCCAGTGCTCAATCAGAGTTGTGTACTAGGCTCTCCTTCAGTATTGTGTGGAACCCTGGAACATGATAGGTGCCCTAATACAGTTATTTGGGTTGCTTGTGTAGTCAGACATGTCTTACTCCCAATGTGGCATTTAAAGATGAAGCAGTCGGTCACAATCATGAGACAGTTCAAACTTGTTTCAACTCCCATTTAAATCGGTGAAAGCACTGAAGAGAGAAAGCAACTATGTTCTGGACTTCCCATGTGGTCCAGGGTTTCTTACTTTGCCTTTGAAACCCAGCAGGGAGTCATACTTTATGCTACACAAGGTTACCATCCAACAATCTGGCGTACATGTGGGTAGGTGTCTGCTGGTTTCAGTTAACTGGACATCCATAAAATGTGTTTGTAACTACGGAAAATGCATGTTCCAAATGTTTTGATGGCATTTCTAAACTCACTTATTAGAAGAAAAAAAGAGTGTGGATTTATACCCCACTTTTCTCAACCATAAGGAGTCTCAAAACAGTTTACAAACTCCTTTGTTTCCTTTCCACACAACAGAGTTATATGACTTATATGAGTTATGTGGGTCTGAGAAAGTTTTGAGAGAATTGTGACTAGCGCAGACTTCATGTGGAGGAGGGGGGAAACTAATCTAGTTCACCAGATCAAAGTCTGCTGCTCATGCGGAGGAATGGGAATCAAAGCCAGTTGTCCAAATTAGAGTCCACCTGCTCTTAACCACTATACCACACTGGCTTCCAGAGGTGGGGTGTGGGAAAGATCTTGCTACTGTGGTGCATGCCTTAGTAGCTTCAAGATTAGATTACTGCTTTTTGTCAGGTGCCCTTGAAGACTCTCTGAAATCTATAGCATATAGACAGACAGACAAATAGATAGATACAGCATAGAATTCTATGCATTCTGCTGTGGGTAGAACGTTGACTGAAAAGGATCACAGGGACCATATAGCTCCGCTCTTAGCCCATTTTCACTGGTTTCCAATTTGTTTCTGGGCCCAATTCAGTGTGTTGGTTCTGAACTTATCCAAACACTCTTTGGATGCCCCTTCTGGCTGAGTTTAGTCAGCTGGCAGCCCAAGAAGGGACATTCTTGGTTATGGCACCAAAGCTTTGGATCTTAGTCTTCAGGGAGATTTGTCTCACACTGTTGTTGTCTTCCACCAATGGGTGAAGACTTTTTTGTCGTCTTTGATGTGTCCCAAATAACAGTTGTGGTTCTCCTCCTTGGTTATGTGATATGTGTTTATATATTTTTGTCAAAGTATTTTATATATTTTAAATGGTTTAATGCCTTCAGTGGTTTGATGTTTTGATGTTCACTGCCTTGGAGACTCGTTTCAGGTAGAAAAGTAACACCCAAACGTTTTACATAAAATAAGAGAATGAAATGTGTAGCTCCCACTGATGTTTGGCTAAACTTAAGTATGCTTTTATGCTCTCGCTGCATTCATGAAGAAACTAACCTGAATTGAGTTGAGAAGAGATTTTTTCCCCATTCAAATTCTGATTTTCTTTTTAAACTTTGAAATATTTAAAATCCTATATACTTGCCACCCTTCTTACTATTTTCCTGTGACATTTCTTTATTTAAATCATATCTGGGCCAGGCCTCCATTAACCAACTTCCCTAAACCTCTGAAGACTTCCTTCTCTTGTCTGCTGCTGAGTTTTAAAGGAGACAGGAGACTCTACAGCCCAGCCCATTATGAAAAATTCTGCTTCCCTTCTCCCCCATGCTGCTTCTGCTGCTGAACTCTAGGTGGGCAAAAAGCTATGGTGGCCAGTATGTTACCAGGACACTACCCCCACCCCCCAGCAGGTGGGGAAGAGAAGGAGAGGCTTCCCATCCCATGTTGCTATACGTTGGAGCCGGCAGAAGTAGCACAGGAGATTGTTTCTGCCTATTTCAAAGTCTTGACTTTGGTTGTGAAAGGGAGGCTATAACTGAAGTAAATAAATAAGTCCAATTCAGTATGAGAGAGATTTTTACCCACCCTCAAGTTCTCTGTCTTGTGCTGGATACCTGAAGAAGGATATGTGAGTGTTAAATGGCACAAAAGCTTGCAAAATGTTTTGTCCTGTTTTGGTTTGACCTAATAAAAAGAACTTAGGTGCATTTTATTTCTTGTTCTGAATTTGGCCAGTATGGCTGTTTACAATCCTTTTCTTTTCTCTTTTTTTTAAAGTAAAACCAGTCACTCTGTTCTATAGGGCATGATTCAGTCACCTGTGCAGTCCAGCTAATTCTTGTCAGTGTCAGTTCAGGGCTATCCTTGAGTCAACTTATGGGGCATTTACAAACTGTCAATATATTGGCTTGCCCTGAGTCCAGTTAATGACTTTCTTTAATTGGCAAGAAGCATTAAAACATTGGCTTCAGTGTTCAGGTTGCTGTTCTTCATAGGAGGCAAGAAATCCAAGATCCCAGTTGTGTAGAGCTTTCAAGTAAAAGGTTAGTCCTTCTTACCTTACTGTTCTTCAGATTAGAAGGTCTGGAACAGATTCAGTCCTCATATTCACCCTACCTTGATTTCCAAGGTAGTTTTTCTGATCCTCATCTATAAAGAAAAACTGGATAATTTTTTGAGATGATAAATTCATATAACCTATTAAGAGGGGAGACAAATACCTTTCTCTCAAATCAGACCAGATTTCACACTCCCAATGAAATACATTCTGAAGACTTAAGCTGATTGGATCCACATTTAAAACTCTGTTCAAATATGCTATGCATGTGAATCAGCCTTCCAGTATGGCCAAGGAAAAAGAATTTTACTGAGCAAGCATAAATTCTCTTCTATCACGAGGGATTGTTAGGTCTTTTAAGTAGCTTGGAATAGCGCAAGAAAAGGGAACTCCAATACTCCAGTACACACCATGTCCTCAATAAGGTACTTGTTCTATCTGTATTCAATACTGAGCTCTTTATTTATTTAATGATGTCTATATATCATTGAATCCTAGCCACGAAAGTCTATCCTTAATGATCACTTTTCGTGGCCCCAAATAATCGCCATTAGGTTCAGGTCATGGGGATACCCACACACACACATATGCATGAAATACTGTTCTATGCATTGTTAGCATTTGTTGCCACCCATTGTGATGTTAGCTGGGGACCCTCGCAACAGGAGATGACATTACTGTATTTCATGTCTGACAAGTTTTCTAGATCATGTTGTTTGCTTGGCTAAGTGGATCTTCGCTTAATACAGTTTTTATGATGATACTAGCGGGGCCCGGCCACACGTTGCTGTGGCTTATTATGGTGAAATGGGAAAGGAACAGTAGCGGCAAATCAATTGCAGAGGCCAGCGGTACGTGCTCATGGAAACGCGCAGGCTGATACTGTGCGATGTCATTGATGTGTGTGACCGCATTCCTGGGGGGGGGGGGATGGAAAGGCACCCCTCCCACACACCAAGGCTGGCTGGTCACAATCCTTTACCTGGGAGTAAGTTGGGGTGGTGGCAATGGGTGTCGCTTCTGAGTAAACCCTCTGAGGGGCGTGACTCAGCCATTCAAAGTATGTCATGGTTGCTTTACCAAGCTTACTCCTGAGTAATGCGTGCCTCGGAGGCAACCTGGTTTTCTGAACTGTAACCTCAGTATTCAGGGAATGTAGGCTGGCTGGGCCCTCCCTTCCCTCCCTTGCAGGCCACCCCTCACTCTCTCCCCTCCCTCACTTCTGTTCCCTTGCATGGCACCCCTCCCCCAACTTCCCTCCCCTTTCCCTTTGCTAGAGTGGGTGGGTCATATCCAGATGCTGGGCCCCCTCCCTCCCCTCCGTTGCATGCCACCCCTCACTCTCTGTCCCCTCCCTCACTTCTCTTCCCTTGCATGCCTCCCCCTCCGTCCCTTCCCTCTCCCTCCGCTGAATGTGTATGAGAGTAGGTGTGTTGTGTAGTAGCAATGGGTGAGGCACAGAGAATGAAAGGTACATGCGTGTGAGGGGGGAACCCCACCTGACGTCTCACACGGTAACGTGGGTATGTGTGTCACTTCCACTTGAGTTATTGCCTATGTACTGTTTTCACTGCTCATATCTGGCCATCTGAGCGAACATTCTAAGGGCATGAACATTCTAAGGGTGACAGTTACACACAGGCAGCTTCATGGCCTGGTGCGCCAGGAAAAAGATGTTTTACCTGGCTCAGGTGTGTTGTCTGACAGCGGGAGGTACGTAAGAACACAGTCAGGGGAATGTGTAAGGGTCTGTGAAATTTTCAGAGCGTTTGGGCCAACAGGTGCATGGTTATTCTCAAAGCAACAAACGCATGATTCCATTTTTATGTATATAGATAGATGACCCAGCAGTAGATCTGTTCTCATGGTCCATTTTGTCTCCATACAATGTTCCCCAAATGTCTTTATGTGGAGGGTATGATATGAACTAGGGTCTCCATGAATACACAATTCCCAGCTTAAAATTCTCTTATTTGTATAGGCATTTTCAACAAAAATGAAAGGGTAAACCACCCCTTTAGTTATTTATGATAACTATAAATGATAAAAAGGTACATGGTATCAGTGGTTAGAGAAATATCGACTTAATGTAAGATTTGATCTACAAAAGTCTACAAATAGTTTGATGCTATTGTTGTATGTTTAGAAAATTATCCTGTTGATGTGTTTTCCCCCTTGGTTTTGTGAGTCAATCTGTTCTTACCAGTTTTGAATGCTTCTGAAATTTAATTGGAAATTTAATTGAGGAATTTGATTAGTATTTTGTGATACTACATGGGAATCTGCTCTATGAAGGGAAAATTCTATTGGATGTGTGCTTGGACATACATGCTTGGATTCTGATCTTTTTAAGAAAGTCTTTAATACAAGATTTTTTTAAAAAAATGTTCAGAAACTAGATAGAAGAGCTGACTTTAGAACTTGTAGAAACTTATTCTTTAATATTTGCTTACTATAAAGTGGTACTTACAGCATACTCTTGTGATCTGTGTTAAAAACTGCTTTTCTAAAGTCCTCTACTTTTTAGAAATGGCTTTCTTAAATACAAGGAGCCTGCAGCCCTCAAATTGTCTGACTGGTTCAAACCAACGTGTAAAATCAATCTCTTCCACTTTTTGGGTGAGCAGGGTTGTGCGTTTCACCCCCCTTGCCCCTTAAGGATTGCTGTGCCATAGTGCTTTGTAGCTGGCAGAAGTCAGTGTCTATACCTGGCAGTCTTGGCTCCCTGGTAGTCTCCAACCCTCTCCTCCCTGCCTTCCTCCAAATATTGTTCTGTCTGTAGGCCCTGGGTGTAGTTTTGCCACCGAGCTGGGTTTTCCTTTGCTCTTCTTTCCTACAAGCTGGATCCAGAGATGTTTCTTTCCCCGTGGAGAAGTGCTTCACACATGGAAGGGTTGTCTTACACCATGTGGCAGAGTGCTGTATAAGATTAATTGGAATAAATCAAATGATGTTGAACAAGTTCTTGCACAATCATGGGCACTATTCTAAAACTACTATAAAACCAGTGGTGTAGTGCCTGGGGCGGGGGGGGGGGGCGTTCTGGGGCGGGGCACAGGGCACACATGTGCCCCAGGCACAGTTCCCCCTCGCTGCTGCTCTGTATAAAACTAGGCAGCATTGTTCACTAGTGCTTATATGAAGGTTTTACAGAATAGAACAGATAATATTTCCTTTCTGCTTCAAGCTCTTTGGATCCAAAAGTATGTTTTCACTCGTCACGTCTTCCTCACATATCTGTTTTTCAGGCCACTGCCTGCTTTGAACCATTTCTTTTAGCCATTGTTTCCTGTGCACTTTCTCTGCTACACATATTAGTGTTTCTGAAGCACATATAAACTTTTTCTTGTTATCTCCCTTTTGCCTCAGTTCCTTATCTTTCTTTCCTTAAGGCTTCTTAACACTTCTTTCAGATTCTCCTCTTTTTGTAATATGTTCTCTCCTTTGCAGCTTTCCTCTAGCCTCTTTGCTTCTGAGTTCCTTGTTCAAATACACTAGTAGCTCTTCCCAGCGTTCCCTTGATCAGCGTTTAAATGGCAGCTGACCTGACAATTTTCCCTTCCCTCACGGAAGCTGGACTGCAAACTGCTTTGTTTCTTGAGCAGTTGAACATTCCAAATCATCCCATTCAACTTCACCTGTCTAGTACTAGAGCTTTCACTGCCCCAAGAACAGGACAATATAACTTTCCCTTTCACTGTAATCAGGTCTAACAGCCTATAAAGCTAAACACCAAGAAAAACATTTTAAAATTAAAGACAACATCAAAGAAGAATTTAGTCACCTCAACTGTATACCGGTAGCATTTACAAAAGCCTCTCAGAAACAATCTTAATTCATAGGTATCAGAAGCGGCTGAATATTTTGACAACCATTTTGCTTTCTCATAACACTCTTGAGTTTTGTGTATTTGATGCAACCATTGCCAAAAACTTTATAAAGACATTTTCAAGTGTATAGGTTTTTAAAATGCATTGATGCTTACTTGCTAAGAGGGTATCAGAAGCTGCTGAATATTTTGACAGCCATTTTGCTTTCTCATAACACTCTTGAGTTTTGTGTATTTGATGCAACCATTGCCAAAAAGTTTGTAAAGACATTTTCAAGTGTATAGGTTTTTAAAATGCATTAATACTTACTTGCTAAGAGGAATTGTTACAATAAAAACTTTGTATAGGAAACATTTGGAACCTTTTAGAATGTTGAGTTCAAAATGACTTTTCTTACGTTGAACTAATAAATTGTCACTGTAAGATGTTGTGTCACTTATTTATGTACCTCTTCAGAGACTGCATGTTAATCGGTGCATGTTTACCCAGTGTTTCAAAAACAGATAGCTATGTTTTTGAAACTGCGTTGTTTCCAAAACCCTACTAACGCACACAAAAAATGTTTTTACCACTTTATTTCTTATTGTGGGTAGGGAAAGTGCGTGTCAAAGTGTCACTACCCACCAGAAATGGTGACCAAATTCAGGTTTGTCTGGTTAGGTTACTTTTATGTATTTTTTCCTTTTGTTTTTTAAAAGACTTGAAATACAATTTGGTATAAAATAATTAAATGAACCTGCTTTTTTGTCTTTTTTAAAAATTGTCACAAAACAGCAGCGTGCCGAAAAAGAGGAAGACCCGATAAGAATGAGGAAGGTTAGCAGGTTTTTTTAGTGCCATGAAATAAAATTCCCATATCACTCATGCATGTGTGATGTATTTAAAAAGACAGAGTTCCAGTTTGTACACGAACTTTTACTTTAATGAGTAGGCACTACTCATTTTCCAAATTAAACCGGCGAATTAAAAACACTTCCCATCAGAAATATTGTTTCTATCTCGCATTTCCTAATTATTTTAAATATATAAACCAATGATTCCAGATAGCACTTCAGGAAATGCACAGTGCTTGACTGTGAAAGTTATTTGGCAAGAAATATGTTGCTGTAACATTGAGAAACCGCACAGCTGTGCCGAAAATGTTCTTAATTTTTTGTTGAGCGTCAGCTGGTAATGAAATAAGCCCGTGAAGCCCTGGGGCTGTCTTTTTAAAAGGAACCATTTCATGATCCCATTATTCATGAGCAAGACCTTCCGTTTCCTCAGATCCTTCACGTGTTCTTGTGCTCCATCTTCCATGCCCCATTGGCATTCCACTGCTCTCCGATTTGTTTAGTTAACCTTTTTTCGCTTTCCTATTTGCAATTCCTGCAAGAAAAACCTTTTAATTTTTTTTGTGCTTTTTTTGTTCTTCCCCTACCCCTTCTTTCACTTTCACAGAAAAGATCAAAGAGACTAGATGGTGAAAACATTTATATAAGGCATAGCAATTTAATGTTGGAGGTTTGTATGAATTTGAAGCTTCTTTCAGTAGCATTTGCGTGGACCTTCTGCATTCTTTGCTAAACTCTTTTTCCTCCTCTACTGCTGCATTTGTTGGGTTTTTTGTTTGTTTGCTGTTTTGCATGCTGTTGCATGAAAGTGTTAAATATGCTTTTGCACGCCAACAATAAACATGACACTATGCAGCCATTTTTCCTATCTGTTTTAGACTTTTTTCTCTGCTGTATTTACTTGAAAAATATGTGATTGGGATAGTTCTGCACTTCCAGCAAACACCCAAGGACTTGATTAGGATCAGCAGACCCCAAGTCAGGACCCATGAGATTGACTTTCACCAATAGTAATAGTGAAGATGTTATTCAATTCCTGTGGCCCTGTGCCATTCTGAGAATGAATGTTTAAGCTTGGGCATCATTCAGTGCAACAAACCTGCTCTGTGTCCCCCCCCCCCCCCCCGGTGTATTTTCACTTAAGGTGGGTGAACTGTTGCTAGAAAAGCTTTACTTCCACAGCGTATTAAACTCAATCAGCTTAGGGGGGCATAATGTCTCTAGTGAATAAGAGAATGCAATTCCATTTAGGACGGTACTGTTAATAGCTCTATCTTGGCTATAACATACTGGGGTGGTAATTATCACAATCCATCTGGCACTGGAGTTGTGTCCTCTATGTTTGTACAGGGTTTGTAGCCACTCCTTTCTAAAAAGGAGCAGGGTTTTGCTTAAATGGCTTGGTGATATAGGAGAACAGGGTCACCTCAACCCTTGAAAGCATACTTCAAGGCCCTAACTTTTGGAATGTCACCCCGACTGAGTCCCATGTATATGTAGTATGTTGGGCTGTCTCCTCAGCTAAGCCCATGAAATTGGAAAAGCCCAGAGTAGATGTAAATCTTTCAGTGGGATGAGGAGAGATCAAAATAATAATTTGTTGAGCTTCTCCTTGGCTAAACTTAATGTAGCTGATTCCCATATTTAGAGGTGTTATCTCAGGTTGTTCAGCTGCTTTTAAAACATTGATATTAGTACAGTTTCTTCCTTGAGAATGGAATTCAAGAAACAGAATGTGATCACAACAAAATTTTCTCTGAATAACTCTTTTTAAAGAAATGCGCACAGCTGCTTCATTGAACAGGCCAGATATGTTAAGCTGTATCTCTTCTCCCCACCCACTCTCCTGCCTTGGCGGAGAGCCATTCACCTCACTTCTTGGAATTATAAGGACATTAATTTGTTTCTGTCATTATGGCTACCTGAACATATCTTTTCTACACTGCAGTTCTTGATTTTAATTGGCTCTCACACCTACTTGAAGTGCCGAACATGCCAATCATATATTTATTTTGGGAAAATGTGTGGCTTCTTCTACTGACACTGTTCCTGTGTGTTATGTTGTTTTTACCCACAATTACAGAATCAGCAGCTAGTAGGAGTTTCTTGCAGTGTTTCTCTTTCTATGAACTAACTACATTTTTGAAATTTTTAATGTAGTGCTTTTCAGCTTTTGGTTTGGTTGCTACAATGCAGAGCTTTCGGACATCAGTAAAATTGTCTGTAATCCAGTCAGCAGGAGACTATTGGGCAAGAAGCAATGAAGAGTCTACCCAATTTTTAAAAAATCTGTCCCTAAAACAGATGGTTTAATCCACTTACTCCTCCCAATAGTGTTTTTAACTTGACACACCTGTCTATTTTCAGTATTGTTAACTTCCTGTTTTCTTGTATCACATATCTCTTGTGGTCCAGTGCCTGTAACTAACCCCTTTTTTAAAAATATGCTCTTTAAATATTTTGTTACAGGTGTTCAGAGGTCATCAACAAAAGCTTGGCTAATCAGATTTTGGAATGATTGTTTGACTTTCTTTTTTTGCTGTTTGTTGGGTAAATAAGATGGGTTCTATTCTATCTGATTATGTTTAGGAGGGGAAAATGTGAAGCTGCTCAGATTCAGTATGATAAGCACAACAATCTAAAATCCACCTTGTGTTGTATATTACTACTGTTCTTAAATGGCAACTGATGACAACACAAAAGAACGCTGAAAACAAGACGCTATACAATAGTTTGTTTTTAAACCCTTTCTGCATCCTTACAGTCTCTTAAAGAAAGCTCTTTAGAATCAGGAATGCACAACCAACAGGAAAGGAGAAGGACAGCTATTTTTCCTTGATTTATAACACAGCTTTCTCCTCAGTGGAAACCCAAAGCTCCTTACACCATTCTCCTCTTTTCCATTTATCCTCACAACAACACTGTGAGGTATGTTAGGCTGAGAATGTGTGAGTGGCCCAAAATTTAAACTAGTCTTCAGAGAAATTACACAATTGCTGAAGGTTCCCCCCCCCCCCCCCGTATATTCTATGCTGATTCTCCTCCTGCCCCCTTTTAAGACTTATTTTGTGCATTATCTTGCTTGGAAGACCAGAGCACATTTATTTTTGTGGCCATTTGAAACGAGTGTCCAGAATTTTTAAGGGGGTACCAAACTGGTTCAGCTAAGACTGAAGACAGCTGTTTTTGAGTAGTATGTTTTTTTTCTTCTGTACAGACAGTATTTTGGAATAATAATCTGGAATTGAGATTAGAACTACAACCACCTTTCTTCAATCTGCAGTTAGTAACTCTGCTTTAAATGTGTTGGTAACCATCACCTCACATTCCCTGGACCAGCAACTTATTAGCATTGTCAGCATCCAAATGTGATGTTTCTTTTAGTATATCAATCAATATGGCCCCATATGCTCAGGGGTCCTCTCAAGGTGATACATATGATATTTTCCTTGCCACTTGCTGATTGTGTTATAAGCTCTGGCTTCTGCAAAGGTGGTGACTTAGGTCTTATATCCTAGATTTCAGGCACAAATATAAGTTTTGCCATTAAGCAGAAACATGTCATCTACTGTACTACCTAAGAGAGGGAAAGCAGCACCGGGTTGGTATTTGGAAAGGAGACAAGCAAGGAAGACTCTGCATCTCTGCTTCTCATATGCCTTGAAAGGCCCTTGCTAGTGTTGCTAAAAGTTGTCTGTGTCATGACAGCACTTGGCACACTCACACCTCTTACATAACATCTATGTGCCAGAAAATATACCTTGAACAGTCTCACCTCACTGTTGATGTAACCCAGACTTTGAATGCTGGCAGAGCTCCTGCAGTTTCCCAAGAAGTTCAGATATAGTCCAAGGATTCATGGATTTCCCAAAAGACAACAGTGTTTTGCTGGGCTTTGTTCCAGTGATAGATGATGTGGAATTTTCTGTTGTACAGCGTATGCTCCCTTCAGCAATCCAAGGTCATGTTCTTACAAAATGCCTTCATTTGAAATGACAGAGGGCAAAACCTCTGTAGTAGCATTCTAATGTAAGGCTCTAAGCCAGATCACTATCCCTTTATGTTACTCTCCTCAGCTGATGGGCAGAGCCAAAGCAGACATCTGGCCTGCACCAGTCTAGGGCTAAGTTCAGTTCTGTGTTTTTTCAGAACAATATCTCTACTACTTCAGAGTTGGCCCTGCAGATTGGGCCTTTTGTTTGCTACTGGCCTGCTTCTGTTGCCTCCAGTAACAGACTGCAGGTTGGAGATAACATGGGGAAATCTTTCCATACATAAAAACTTTCCAGCACGTGGAATACTTACTAGCATGCAAGGGATTTCTTCCTCACACTTTTAGTTTTCCATTCTGTGCGTTTTTCGTCTTAGGAGAGCCTTCAGACATGTAGCCTCCTGCCTGCGTTCTGAATAACTCCCAAAGGATTATTCTATAACTGTATTTTTCAAAATATGTATCTCACCAACAAATCTAATTGCATTCCATGTGGCATGCAAGGCGTTAAACAATTTTCACAAGTTAAATTTGACAGCAACCCCTTTGCTGATCCCCACCCTTGTAACACTAAAATTTTCTCTTTTAGCAATCTAGAAAATATTGTCAGTGTATCTGACACCTAATTTATACTAATACTTTACCAAAAAAAAAGAAGGTGTTTGTGGATAAGCTGCTTTTTAGTGTGCCCTAGTATCATACAGTTTAGAATCAGATACTGTGGCCATTCTCTTAAAAAATGCCAGCAGTATTTGTGGTGCATTGGGGATTTATTTTTATTTTTTTAATCAATCAAAAATTGACTGCACAACAATAACAACAAAATGCGTGTTGAATTAATAACTGAGGTTTTGTTAATTAATAATATAAGTGGCAACTTTTGAAATGAAAGCCATTTAACTCATTTGTTGCTCATTAGTAATTTGTGTCTCTCTTAGTGTGAGCGGAGAAGAAAGTATGTTCCCAATGCATATGCTTGTTCAGATAGCAAGTACAGCAAATTTGATGGCACAAGGAACTTTTAACAAAGTCTTTGTTTTCTGTTTTGGATTTTTTTTTTAAAAAAAAATGATAGGATCTAGATAAAACTCAAGAGGAAATAAAGAAACACCATGCCAACATCAGTGAGCTGAAGAAAAACTTTATGGAATCAGTTCCTGATCCTCGCCCAAGTGAATGGGACAAACGCTTGTCTACTCATTCTCCCTTCCGAACCCTGAACATCAACGGGCAAATCCCGACAGGAATTGAAGGAGTGAGTACCTTATGTAATGGGGACTCATAATTTCTCTGACTTTGTTGCAGGAAACGAGACAGCTCAATTTAGACGAAAGTATTGACTGCTTCATTGCTGATTCATTATCTGCCTTGTGAATGGGTATATGTTTCCAGTTCTTTTATGACAATTTTTGCCACTGTTTTCAAAGCCATTGACTCTAAAACAAATATCTGCTGTAGGAAGCTGAACATTGTGGCAAATAATTCTAGTGAGTTAGACTCCCTCACAGCCTTTATACGTATACATGTATGTCCCTTGGGTTGCTCTTTATTATCCTAGGTTCCTCCAGTGGTATTTTGCTTGTATTCCTAAAAAAGTCAGTATATATAATTTGCCATCATTATCAGACCTCACACTGAACTTGTAATTGCAGTAATTGGATGCTATATCAAACAACTCATTCTTAAATTAAATGCTTAGTGGTAGTTGATTATGATTTAGCCTTCAAGGCAATGAAGTTTGTTCTTTTGAATCATCACAGAATATTCTGGAATTACCATGACCCTACTGGATAATAGGGAGATGAGAGAAGTTTTATTTCAACTGGTTAATCTGCAGTTCTGACTTAATGATAGAATGTGAACTAGTATGTTTTTGGTGATGTGAAGCTGCATAGAAGACTCTTCATAATTGCCTTTGATCAAAGCAACCTTCCTGCTTAATTCTGTTTAGTTATTGCAAGTATTCCATCACAGCAAGTGTTTTATTTCTTGAGCAAGAAGAATAGTTTGGATCAGGGGCATCAAATTTATTTATTACCAGTGCAGGATATGACATAAATGTGACTTGGCAAAGCCCGGGGAGGTGGGGCTTGCGTGTGTGTGTGTGTGAGAGAGAGAGAGCGCAAGAGAGAGAGCGCAAGAGAGAGAGCGCAAGAGAGATTGCTTGACTTGCCACCAGAATGGTACTAGGGTAATGCCTGAATTGGCAAGCCCACTGTGGGGTGGGGTGACTGCCTTGACAAGGCTTATCAGGGCTGTGAGCCAGCTGAAGCAACCCCCCCCCCCTCATTACCGATCTGGCCTGTGAGCCAAGGGAGAGATTGCATGTTTGACACTCCTGGTTTACATGTTCTCTCCCATGGCTATCATTATACTTATCTTCTACCTTCTTATCAGTGATCTCCGCTTCTCAAACACCATTCCCAGCGATCTCGCCATTTCCAGTGATGCATGTCAGGTTCCCTAATGTATTCAGGTGATTTTTCAGCAAAAGAAATTTGACAGTCATAATAAGAGTCTTCTACAACATTTGTATCTTACCTACTAACATGTCATCTTATATAGAAGACAGAATGTACTGTAATTTGCTGATGTTAGATTTGAATCTTGTATTTCACTTTTTATCAATGATCATTTGTAAGATCGGGTTGGGAGGGGGGGAGAATGGATGCTTTCTAGTTTTGTATTCTGCAACACAAGACCACTAAATTTCACATGCTTTGTGTAGGTCCAGGTCAAGAAACCCACATTTCAGTCCTTTGAGCGGCAGGTTGGTGGGCTAGAGGTAAAGCTGCTGTTTTGATATGTGCTTTGGAAGCAAACTTTTTTTTGCTATTGTAATGGCACTGAGCAAAACCTCCCCTCAAAACCCTATATGACATCTGCTGACTGGCATTTTCTTTTTTGGCTGCATTTTAAAGTAGTGTCATCTCTCACAGCCTCCTGATCTAACACTGTGAAAGGATTTGCATTGATGCAAGCATTTGCAGCTTTCAGTTGCTTTTTTTTACAGCGCATGGCTGGGTCAACCAATCTGCATGAAGATGTTGCCGTGTATTTGGAGAGAAAGAGAGCAATTACGAAAGTTTAACTATACCCTGTTTTTTATGTTGTCTTCCTTCCTTTTTTCTGTTTTTTGTTTTAACTCTCATATTACTCTTGCATTCTATATCATTTCTTTTTGCTGCCCAGTCCCCTAGCTACTTTCTCCCTGATACCCATCACTTGGGGGTGTGCAAAGACTCTGTCCCCAAATATCACGTTGATCAAAGACAACTGACTCAGCTGAGGGAGCTTAGAGCTAAATTTTTCCTTTCATAGATATCTCTTTAGTTTCTCTCTTATTCAAAAAGAGAAAGAGAACAGCTGGTGACTGGATTCAGGCAAATTTTCCCACAAGGGTCTCTTCCTTCCCAGTCTAGCCTCTGTTTCCCCCCCCCTACAGTACTGCAAGTATATAATTATACATTCCTTAAACACTGACACAGATGAAGGAAGTGTGAAAGAAAATCCCATTCTTTTTTATTTCAGTATTAAAAGCAGAGATATTGCATATTTTTTTGTTTTTGAGGGATTTCTTGGAAGGAGAAATTTTGATACAAACTTCCATGGCAATATCTAGCAAAACTCAAACAACTATATTTTGTACTACTGTTCATGTATAAATTCTAATGGAGAGCTAAGATCAGTGTATCATAGGAAGTTATGGCAAACAACTTTTATGGGATTGTTTCTCTTTTTTGTAATGTAAAATGAATCCTTCTCATACTTGCAGTTTAACTCTTCAAGGTATATTTTAGCACACAAGCAGAATGTATGAAATGAGTTCTGCGAAGAGATTACTTAGTTGCTTTGGACCAGTTCACACAGTCAGAAAGCAGCTTGTTTCTCCACGGAACCTGATCTCTCCCCCCCCCCCCCCCCACCCCAATGCAAGACTAAAAGAAGCAAAGTGTTATGCTATGACCACTTTGTGGCATTTTTTTCCGTGATTTTGTCCTTGCACATCACCAAGTGCCATTTGAGCATTTTCCATCTGTCATTTTGTTCATCTCTCTGTCTTTCTTGATCTTCTGCCATGAAAGCAGACACAGGAGCGTCCTCTGTTAGTGCAGGATGAAGACAGTATTAAAAAGCAAGAAACAGCTCAAGTGGGAACTTTGCTCCAGCAAGCAAACGAAGAAATCCAAGCAAATGTTTTTATTCCAATTCCCGAGGAGCAGAAATCACTCAAAACATGCCGCTTGTACTCTGGTGCTTTACATTCTCCACACATTCGTTTTATGATGTCTTTCGTAGTGGTCCTTGCACTGACTGTGTGGTGGCTAGTTTTTCTGTGATTTTGGAACCTGAGAGGGGGGCCTTGTTAATGTGAAACTTCAGAATTAAAAACTGAAGCTGTTTAACTCCTGGCTGAAACTGCTGTACCTCCTTGTATATTAATTTTCATTCTCTCTAGTTCAGCCATCTAGTGAATCTCTTGAAACACTTCTTTTTTTAAAAAAAAGTATGCACTCTTGCTTCGCGACAACTAGTTTGGGATACTTGAAAGAGGCACAGCTGATTACAAGGAAAGCTTCACTGTAACCAAGTCTGGAGTTCTACAGCCCCTAAGCAAAATAACACTGTGTTGGGCATGTGGTGCTTAGGCGCTTTCTAAAATCTCTGCACGTAGTCAGTAATTATTTTGGTTTTTATAAGTAGTCTTTCGAAAGGTAACACAGCAGCTTGGTGAGAGATTCCCCATGCCTGATCTCCTTAACATAATACATTCTTTTTGGGAACTGAAAAAGTAAAAATCGATTGCAAAACATGTCTAATTGTTCATTGCAAAGTTGATATATAACACTGCCTGTTCTGAGAAAGCCGAATAAGTACATAATTGCCAGCTATAATTAAACAGTTTTACAGCAGTGGCTGTCAGGAATAATTCAGCCAAGTATGTTTTTGTACATGTGGTACAGCCTGGATAATTAAGATTAATTCCCTTAGAATAAATTGAAGATCAATTCTAAAGATATTTCCTGTGTTCATCCCGAAGGCAGTGTTTGAAATTATGACCTGCTTATCAATATGACTTCATGGAGATGGAGAAGGATAATGGGAACAGCCTAGAAAGGAAGTAAAGTGGGATTTGCATTCCCAACCCAGTACTGGTTGGGTTTAATCTGTGCCTGTTTGCCTTCTGTATAAAATACTACACCAGTATTCATCTATGTATTTTTCTTATCTGTATTAATCTCCTGTGAGTAAAAAAG
This sequence comes from Sphaerodactylus townsendi, assembly GCF_021028975.2. Lineage (NCBI taxonomy): Eukaryota > Metazoa > Chordata > Lepidosauria > Squamata > Sphaerodactylidae > Sphaerodactylus > Sphaerodactylus townsendi. Next base: position 110,213,343 of record NC_059430.1, read on the forward strand.
TGGTAATATCTCTCTAGGGGTGGGGGAGGTTACCATGAAATTGGAATGGTGGAAAACTCAGTAATCTGGGTTGGAAGCAATGTTTAATAATTATAAACTGAAATTGCTCTCTTACCCCAAGTTGAGTCCTTTCTGTGCTTTTATGTTGTATCTCTTTTCTGTGTCTTTCTTGCTTGATCTGTTTCACTGTAACTGTTTTATGTGTATGGAAGTGACATGAATATGTTATGATGTGTGAATCCTGGTTTTTTCCCCACATTCCCCCCCCCCCCCCATGTTGCGGTTGAGTTTCTTCAAACATTGTACTATAGAGTATGTTCAGATTGAACTTCTGACAGCATCTAACTACTTATTGCGTTGGTCATGTGACTTTTGCATCACCCAAATGTAACCTTCTAGGTAGCTATCTGATATTAACATTCTTTATATAATTTAAAAACATAACTATAAAGTCCATGCTTTACCTGGTCACTGATGTACTGTGTTGAACTGGATGGAGGGGGGAACTTGCGTAAGTAGCATATGTTGAAAATTTCATGTGTTATTTGAGAGCAACAATGTAATATTTAGCTAACTAATGCCAGAAAGAAGGGGTGTATTGTGAGTGTAGTGGTGGTTTGACGTTCTGAGCAAGCTACTGGAAGAGAAATAATGTTGAGAATTTGCCAGAAGTAGTTCTGCTGGTTTCATTTTATGAATATTTTTAGATGAACTTGTAAAGTGTGACGCACTGTCTTGAAGAGAATGCCACCATGTGAACTGACTGCACAGGGAATTGTGTACATGTCTTTTCTAATTTGCAACAGTATGAAGTTGTAGACTGGTTTGTCATGTAACTATACTGGGGGAACTTTCTCATAATAATGCTCGTTAATTTTGCTTTTAACACTTAACATAACTATTATGCCCCTTTGAACCCTTTGTCAGTGACAAACTACTTTGACTGAAAGCAGTATCAGCACTGAAAATCTTTATATCGACCATGAGCATCTCTTGCTAATCTCAAAGTTTTGTACATACAATGCCCTTATTACTAGTGCAGATTGAGTAAAATCAGGCTCAGGGTTTTGGTACTGCCCTTTAAAGCTCTGAAGAGTCTGGGACCATCATCCTATTGGACTGCCTCTACAGCTCCATCCCTAAATGGCATGTTCAGTTGATAACCTGCTGGTGGTCTCTGGCCTGAGAAATATCCATCTTTGACCAGGGCCAGGTCTTTTTTGGCCCTCAGCCTGTGAAACTTTCTGCTGAGTTGTTCAAATGTACAAATTTGCGATGTATAAATCGTGGTTCTGTGGTGGTTGATAGCCGGCCTGGGTAGAAACCTAATTTTAAAAAAGAACTAGACCAGGGGTAGGGAACCTGCGGCTCTCCAGATGTTCAGGAACTACAATTCCCATCAGCCCCTACTAGCATGGCCAATTGGCCATGCTGACAGAGGCTGATGGGAATTGTAGTTCCTGAACATCTGGAGAGCCGCAGGTTCCCTACCCCTGAACTAGACGTATCCTATAATAGTGTGGCATAGCATAGAATGGCTTTGCTCTGTCTTAGGAAATTAAGCTTGTGAGCCCCTCCCCCCTTGCCCAAATAAAGCTGTCACCAACACTAGCAGATTCTTTCTTAGAGAGAGAATTCAGAACATCTGAAGCGGGCAGGAACAGGATGCATCAGAGGAATACAACCCAATGGGACAGGAACGACAAATCTCTCATGATACCTCGGGTAGCTTGGTGAAAAATAGGGAGAAATGAGGTTGCATAGGCTGGGGAGAAATGCAGAAAAGTAGAAATGTTCCTTGACCTCATTGTGCATCACCTCATTTAGGGTATTTCTTCGCCTCTTCCCGAGAGTCCTACTCAAGGCAGCTTACAGTCAAAAACAAGCCATTAAAAGCAAGCCAGGACATATAAACAGCAGAAAAACTGTCCATACAACAAAAGCAGACTATTAAAAACTGAGAAGATTAAAACCTGTAATGCAAAATCTGGGTAAAAAGACTGTGTTTTGACTTGCATCTAAAAGGAACTAAAGTGTCAGACCAGCCTGAAAGGAAAGTGTGTTCCAGAGGCAAGATACCACCGCAGAAAATGCCGTGGCTCCAGTTGCCACCCTCAAAACCTCTGAAAGTGGAGGCACAGAGAGCAGGACTTCAGAGGCAGATCTTAACTGGCACACTTAATAATATGTGAGGACGTAATGCTTCAAACTTAAGCTTTTTCATTATTTTTTCTTTGATAGGAATAGTATTTAAAAAACACCAACTAAGGTGCAAGTTGCCTTTTCTTGCCTCTACAGCGCACTAGTCTTGTTTAAAAGGAATGGAAGAGGGAGGCATCAAAGAGACTGACTGTACAAATAGACTGGTCACAAATAATGTCATTTCTGAACGTAACTGCTGTCATGAAACTAGATGCTGAAGATAGCTGTGAATAGAGAGATGAAAAAACAGTTATCAAAAGTTTTTTAAAAATCTTGCTGTTCTGGCCCTGTGTGTTTTACATTAAAGGGGGTGGGGAATAACCATCCATTTATTTATTAGCTAGCTGTTTTTATTTTAGTGCTGATCATGAGTGTGCAGGGAATACCCACATTTACTTTAACAAAAAGGCTTGGCTCTGATCTGTGGTTGAAATGTGTTCAAGGAAGTGAAGGACCATTCTTGTGGTACTCTGCAGTTGAATATTTCATGAAGAAATTGTGATTGCAGGCTTGATGAAGCTTATACATGTTTAAATTATTTCAGTTTTGTGTTTGTTTATATATCCGTGTGTGTGTAAATTCCATTCCAATCCCAAGTATTTGGAATGGTTAATTATCTATCAACTGATTAAAGACCCCCAGTGCCCTGACCTAGAAAGTCCAGCTAGCCAGATCTTGGATTCTAAGCATGGTTTGCTTTAGCTAGTATTTCGAATACATCAAGGAATACCAGGATCATGATGCAAAGGCAGGCAATGGCAAACCACCTCTGGAATATCTGTTGCCTTGAAAATCCTATGGAGTTGACATAAGTTGCAACCCAACAATGAAATATGTACATGTATAGTTGTAGAAAATTATCTCAGAAACCTCCCTGATTGGGGACTTACCCTCCCCCAGGGTAATAGTGGCCTCTGTGGTGACACAAAAAAGCCCTAGCAATCCAAAATGGCATGCAAACATTGGCTTCTGCAAGCAGAAATAGATGAACTGGGGAGGCAAACTGCAGTCATTGTGGGTGCAGAAAAGAGCCATTGGTAGTGGTAATGAGGGTGGGGAAAAGGATAGCCAGGAGCGGCACAGGCGCAGGACATGCCAAAGAAGGTGGCGGTAGGGATGGGGGAGTGGAAGAATAGGATTTCCTATCCCTTGCAAGTCTTCATGATTTCTCCCTTGTGCAACAAACGCCTATGTTGGAACAGTCAGTTTGAAATGAATAATAGAGATGGAGTCAAACTTTTTTAGTGTATGTGTGTAACACTTTAAGCTGCCAAAATCATGGCATATATAAAAAGACCTTGCACTATTTCTGAAGCTGTTTTGTAGTTTGTTGGATGTCTACAGAAAAGCAAATTCCAAAGTTCTGAGGAAGCTGTCGAGCCACTGTGTGTGCTCCTGTTGGCCCAGCTTGGTGCCGAGGTCATATCTTCAAGGTAATGCTCAATCAGTGATTTATTTTCATAAAGACCTGATCCTCTGCAAAGGGTAATGCAGGAAAGGAGTTATCACTGGATCAAAAACAAAACTGGAGTTTTTTCATCCTGTGCATAAGCTGCTTTTAAAAACCCCGTTATTAATATTATCTAGCTGAATTGTTTAACTCCTTGGAAAGTGAAGATCTGATAACTTTGGTAACTAGTTAAAATTGAGGTCCCTGGTCATTGTGCAAAAACCAATTGCCTTGTAATGGTGTCTTACTGATCAAAGTGTGAAATGCTTGTAACTCCCAAGGGAATGTGTTTTAAAGTGCAGTCCTTAACGAAAGACACTTTTGCACATCCAGAATAATGCACTTTCAATGCACTTTGCAGCTGGATTTTACTGTGCGAAATAGCAAAATCCACTTGCAAACAATTGTTAAAGTGCATGGAAAGTGGATTATTCTGCATGTGCAAAAGTACCCAGAGTTATACCCATTTAAGTCTGCCAAATTCAGTGGGTTTAGAAGGGTGTCGTTCAGTTTGGGATGGCACTGCAGTTGTCAGTCACCATCTCTAAGAATGAAGGTGACTAATAGTTGCGACTGACAGTAGCTGAAACTCAGTTCACTGTTGGTCAAATTAGCCATTTTTGCTGGCTGCCTGATCCTCAGAGATTAACCTACCCCTGCTTGTAAATTAAAAATCTGTCCAAACCATGCAAATCTACAAATTGCATATATAAATTAATGGCAGCTCTTGATATAAAGAACTTACCCTTTTTTCCTGTTAAAAAATGGAAGAATGAAAATTGCATTAAATTAGAGGGGGTTCTTTATTTTCTGCTCGATAATTCTTCTTGCTTAAGTACTTTAGCTGCCATATTATGATTGGAGGTTGTTCATCAGTTGGTCTCTGGAATTTTCACTGGTGAGTTTGGTGAATTATAAGAGTAACTCCTCCTCAGTTGCTGATTGTGTACTTTTCAGGCACTTTTTCAGTATGTCTGCTTCTGCACAGTTTCGGGGATAACCTAATATGAATGTTCTATCCCATGAGACATCAGCTGGTTAAGGTTTCTAAACAAAATTTATCCATGGAGATTCTACAAATTGGAATGTTTGACTGCAAGAATTTAATCAACTAGTAATTTATTTCTGAAGAGTGCCGCTTATTTTAGGCATTCTCTCATTTCTGCATAAATTAAAATTCTGTGTTGAGCGCAGATTCTTTCGTTGTAGTCTATTAATAAGGAAAGTGCAACGAACATTGTAGGGATTGTTCCTGCCTATTAGTTTATCCCCTGCATTAAAAAAAAAATTCTAGTGCTACTTGATAATACAATTGCAGGTCAGACGCCCATCAAGGATAGCCTTTTCCATGCACTGTGATGTCAAGGGGCAGCCAACAACAGTAGCAGTGATAGCCAGCTCTTACAGAGCATCTCCATGTGCACATCAGAACTGTGCCCAAGGAGTCCATGGCCAATAATTATCACTGCTGGTATTCAGCTGCCCACAGATGCCAGCTTGCAAAGCTAGTTAGAGAATGCTGCATCTTGGCTCCTTTCCCCCCCGAAGCAACTATTTGTGTGACTGTAGCAAAACTGCCGTGGGATTCTATCCCGATGTTTGTTGAAAACCTATGACTGGCTAATTAGTGTAAACGGAATCTTCAGCACCTACATTTGGCCATTTTGGTTTTTAGAAAACATACCGACATCTTTGCAGTTTTTTTGTGGTTGGAAGCTTGGTAAGATCAGATATTTTAAGTTCATGCATCAGTATTGTTCAACAAATAATACAGATGTGTTCATGTGTTCATATAGGAAAGAAAAGACCAGTTGGTTGGCTTGTGGATCATACCTGGGCCCTGGAGGTTCCCGAGAACCTGCTGGTTCTGTATGGTCCCTTTTGGATGTATCAGAAAGCTTGTTTCCCACACCAGAGTGGCTGACATCTAACTACCCTAAATTATACTCTTGAAAGCAAAACATCCAAGCCTACTTACGGGCTATAGTAATATTTCCTTGCAGGGTGCCCAGATCAGCCCCAGGCAGTTGGGTGCCTAATGTTGCTGGCCACCCATGCTTAAAAGTCTTGCTGTCCAGAATATAATATCTAATTTTGTATTTGCTGGCGTGGCTCTCTTCTCAATGGACCTGACACTAGGCTCCTGGAATCAGTGATCAGGAATAAATTCTGTCTGCCAGCTGATCTTACCAGGCTTTTTCCCTTGTGCAGATTTGCATGTGGCTGACCATTTGCAGATATCCTTTTACTGAAACCTTTCATATTGCAAATACCACATGAGTATTTCTGCAGTCACTCCCAGTCAAAGTTGCATGTGTTTGCAAAATATTCCCTGAGCTCAAGGCATTTGGCCAGTTCCTTTTAATCCATCTGAGTTTCTGCCCGTTACATTGAGCTCAGTTTGTTCAAAGTTTCCACTACAGAGTTGCACGTCACTTTCTGGTGTGTTTTAAATACCAGTCAGTCAACTGGAAAAAAGTTTTCCCAGCGGGCTTATTTTGGTAGTAAGTTGGAACAGATTAAGGGTAGAGTTCGCAGTTCTGAAGCTAGAAAACACTTTGCCCTCTGAGAGTCATCCTTGCCCTTAGGAGCTATTGACAGCAGTCACTGGTACAGTTGAACTGGGGAAAGCTACTAACTAGGCAGTACAGAAATGCCCCTCAATATGCTTGGAAGGAATGAAGTTGAGAGCAGGATCATCTATGTATTTAATGTGTGTGTTTGCAACTTCTTTGAGAACAGCCCCCTTTCTAGAATCATCAGATGTTTTGCATAATGTAGTGAAGGTTATAGAAAGATCTTAGAGGTCATAGGAATAAATCTGTGTGCTTCTGTTGTATCTGGAACAGGAGCTTGCTTTAACTAGTACACTGCGAGCAGAGATATGTATCACAAAAACTAAAGCATTGAGCAGTATCCAACTGCTAAGATCAGAATCCGAGGTTACCAGGGTTTCCCATGTAAAATGGGTAACTCACAAAATTATTTTCTGCCCAGTGATTGATAAGTTCAGGCTTTATATATTCTCATTGAGATCTTAGATCTTATGTGTCACCCTTCAGTGAATCTTGCTGAGTTCAATAGTGCTTCTTCCAAGTAAGTGTGTACAGAAGGGTTCTTCTGCTAGCAGTGTAGTTCTTCTGCTTGTTCTAAGTAGTTCTTCTGCTTGCAGTGAACAATAGCCCCCACCCCCATGCAATAATTAGAATGTAAACAAAACACACTCATCAAACATTTGGCAGGAGCTTGGGCTGGATATGTGAACTTGATGGTACCAATGAACAAATGGTCTCGCTTTTCTCCATTTATTGCCGTAGAGGAAATGCATGGTTCTTATTGAATTTCTTTCTTTTTATTGAATAAAGCAAAATGCTGGAATAATGTTTGAGCTACTAGTCATAGCTATTAGCCATTGTGATCTCTTAATTGCAAATGCCATTGATAGCCTTCACCTACAACTCTTGCACTTCTGGGTAGAAAATGTAGTGCAGAAAATGTCCCCCTTTAAAATTGTAGTCAGCCCTCTGAAAATGTGGCTTGTGGGAGCTCCCCTCAATCCAACCCCATTAATTCTTTTAAAATCCGTTGGGCAGTTGGGGAATGACTAATTTTGTGCACATCTTCTGGTCTTGTGGATGTTTTAACTCTTGTCTTTTCTTCTATCACTGTTGCTTTCCTTCAAGTTCTGACTAGCGGGCTCGCAGAGATGTATGAAGACCTAGTTGAGAACTTTCTATCAGGCGCACGATGGAAGACAGAATAGCCTTGGTTAAATCCTCTGGCTTGGCACAGTCTTCCACAGTATCTCAGGTGCTATGGACACGCTTTCTTTCTTTTAGGAAGACTGGATATCTTTTTGTTATGCACCGTTTTTTGGACTGCCCACTGACTTTACTATAAAGAAAAAGAGTTGGTGTTGCAGAGGTTTTTATACTATAAGCTTAAAACTATAACATTTCTGTAGGCAGATATGGTACCCAAAGTTCAGACAAACAAAGCCATTGTGAATAGTTATTGTGGGAACAAGAACTGGTGTCTAGTGTAAAGTGTGCTTCAAACCTCCTGCGGCTACAGCGTTTTTTTAAATGTGGTGTCTTTTCATTTGAGATTCTCTTGGTATCAAATCAAAGCTTATGTCTCTTGGGGGGCTGTCTCCTTTAAAGCCCTGTCTGTTCTTCTATTATAGAAGCTTCAACAGCTAAGGTGGCTCATAGTTTTGTTCCAACAATGGGAATAATTTTTTATTAGAATTTTAGCCATGGGAAAATTGTCCCCCACCCCTGGACTTATTTCAGGGGAGCAGATCTTTAACTAACAACTCTCTACATAAGAAAAGTTAGATTCAGAAACTGATGAAGTATAGAGTACCAACTGGCATATGTTGCTGCCATGTTTTTTGTGTTGCTGATACTTGTGGTGATCCCAGAGGAGTGGATTCAAGACCAGATAGCCCCAGTTCTGGCATTATTCCCTTCTGGCACAGAAAAGGGTCCATTAGCATCCCTTACCCAGTTCCTTATTTGTCAGAAGGCATAAATTCCATTGGGATGTTGAAGTTACTACTCTAGAGAGAATGTTCATTTTAATGGCACTTGAACCCAGGATGGCCACTCTAGCAAAAGGAGAACTTTATGTCAACTGTTCTACTTTGCCTGCAGAAGACCTTATCTCGGGTTACACAGAGCTGGTACGTCCAGTATGTTTATCAGGGGTCTGCAACCTGCGGCTCTCCAGATGTTCATGGACTACAATTGGCCATGCTGGCAGGGGCTGATGGGAATTGTAGTCTATGAACATCTGGAGAGCCGCAGGTTGCAGACCCCTGGCTGGTCATCAAGTAGTTAGTCTGAAGATGTTTGAAGAGCAGAGACCCAGTGTTATTTTTTTTTCTTTTTCCAGATCCAGTATACCTTGTTCCTAATTCTTTCTGCCCCCCCCCTTCTTTTTACCTATTTGTTTCTTTTTTAGAGTGTGAGTGACTTTCCCTTCAAAGAGGATGCGGACGCAATGGCAGAGGGGCAAAATATTGCCTCCGGCTTTGAATGGGAGGACTCAAAGCACTCAGTAGGCATTAGTGAGAGCCAAATGTCCGCTGCTCAGGATCCTGCACAGACTCATGAATTTGACACTACTGCTTCTGTAAGCAGCGAGGAGGAGGAGGGTGCTACTGCTCAGGCTGAGAGTGAGGAAGATCTGAGGAGTGAAAAGGGATTTTATTCAGATGTGGACAATCAGACAGAGGTGGAAAGCTCTATAATCCCTGCTTCACCTCCACTGCAGACCCATGAGCAACAGGAGGCATGTGATGTGGAAAAAGAGCAAAATTCAAGAGAACTGCTTAGAAAACTAAGTGAAAACTGTCACAGCTTAAATATTGATAATGAGTTTCCTGCCCTCATTTGCTGTTTCCAGGTAGTAGATGTCCACTGAGATCATCTCTCTTTACAGTTTCCTCTGTATCACTTTCTGGAATCGAGCCCCAAACACTGCAGCAAGCATATGTTGCAAGTCCACGAAGAAGGCTTATGTTTTAGATGACCTGAAATGATTCCCCACTCTAATCGGGTGCTTAATCTCGTACGGTCTGTGCGAAATGAGTCCCCTCTTTTTCACCCTTATACTAAAATAGCTTCTTAAAAAAACATTAAAATGCCTTCTCTTGGTTGAAGCATCATGTATTGCAGAGGCAGGGAAATCTAAAAGTATCGACTATGTCTTATGTGCCTTCTGTGTGTTGTGAATACATTGCAGAAAATGTAGAAAGCAAAACTAACTAGAATCTCTGGTCTTATGAATCTGGTCTTATTCATCTGGTCATTGGATGTGCAAGTCTTCTCACACACACACATAGACATAGTTCCTGTCCATTCATGATGAATATCTTGCCTGCTTCAGTGTTCTGACCATTAATACCATCCATTAAGATACCTGAACTTACTAATCATCAAGGTTACCTTAGATTTTGAAAAGGTGAATGGGACTTGACTGAATGGGTGAAGGCTTGTGGTATTCTTGCTAACATTACATTCTCTTTTTGGCTAATTATCAGGTGGTGGCACAACTGATCTTCCTTTTTCTGTTACTCCTGAGATATTTATATCATGAATTATGATCTGACACTGATTTAAGAAAAGCCTAGTGGGCTTCACATTTTCCACAATGGAGGTCTTTTTGCACTCAAGTATTTTCTCTTCTGTGTAACTTAAATCTGTTTGTCTTCTGAGAAAATTAATATGTTGGCATGTAGGCCAAGTTGAGCTTTCCCAGTTGACAGATGTTCATACCCTACATATTTTGTTTGGCTTATTCTTTAACCCTGAATCAATTTTCCTGGGCTTAGTGTGCTGAAGTGGTTATGTCTGGCTAGGAAGTGAGAGAAAAAAATGCAGTAACATTTGCATTTTGTCACTCAGCTTTTATCTTAACAATTGGAACAACTGACCACTTTTGATGTGTAATTTGAGTGCAACTGAGATTAACGTTGAGATTTGGCAAGTGAGTCTATTGTGCTTTTGTTAGATCAGCATCAGAATGCTTCTCAATAACAGTCGTCGTATATAATAATGCTAATTGCATTTTGTTTGTAAAATCTTTTTTTTGTAGCCACCCCTTGTGAAGACTCAGACTGTTACTATCTCTGACGTGTCAAGTACTGTGAAAAGTGAAATTCCAACTAAAGAAGTTCCTATTGTTCACACAGAGACCAAGACTATAACTTATGAAGCTGCACAGGTAAGAAGATTTTAATATGATGGTGCTGTATCAGTGCAGTTTGTTTAAATCAAAATGTTCCCTGAAAATATAAACTCCAACCAGAGTAAGACTGTCCCCTTAATAAAAGGCCTTGCATTTGGAGGGTCAGTAGAGGCACATAGTGTCTCATCTGTCCCCAGCTAACGTATCAAAAGTAAAGGAAGTTTGTCTTTAGCAGTTATTCTCTGCTTCACTCTTATTTCTTAGAGCCAAGCTAGGTGAGACTTATAAGAGGTCCATGAAGTAAATCTCCTGTATTACAAACTTTTAAAAAACAATTTCAGAACAGCTGTGGGCAACTAGTATTGAAAACAGTGTTTTGGATGGGTATGCTGATAAACGGGGCTACGGACAGTAAAAAAAACCCATGGGGCGGGGGGACTTTGCACAGATCCTGCTCTTAAAGGGAGGCTGTCCTGTGTTAAATCCCCTGAACTGGGTTTTTTGAGAATCGCACTATCTGTGATTCTTTTTAAAAAACCTGGGTTGCAGCCGCTTGTGAGTGAACAGCTGGGCAGAGGCGATGCTTTCTTTTTTAAAAAAGTATTTCCTGCCTCGCAGCTGCATAGCCACGCAGGGTCACAGTGACATCTCGTGGAATTGCGAGACATCAGCCTGATTGTGGGGGTTCATTCGTGCCTGCCCGTGTAGCTATTTAGGGGAGGAAGGTAATTTTTTTAAAAAGACGCGCCTCTGTATGAAGACACGACAGCAACCCGCATTGTTTCCGCAGGCTCTGGTCGCTGCCTGCAGAGATGTATGCATATGCAAAAACAGGAGAGCAGGTTACTTTATCCCGGCTGCAACCTGCTATACCTGTGTTGTGTGACAAATAACACTTTCAGGGAGGTGTTTTAGAATGATAAAATGTCTTGGAGGGGAGTGAAGAGAGCTTCCACATATCCTTGTCACTTTGCCACTGTTCCAATCCCATTTGGGCTTTCCAAGCTTACTTTGAACTTGCAGCCCTCTGCTTCCCCAGCCTCTGTAATGGCACACTGTGGGGCTTGGCAGTTTTTAGAAATACTTGCAAAACTTCCTTATTTTACAGGGCTTTCCCAGATTCATTTTTAAAAATAATGTTTCTGACTTGACTGCAGGGACCTGTCAAAGAGCTTTATGAGCTTTTCTGTTGAATTGTTTCTTATACTAGTAATCTTTTTGCTCTGCATTGTAAGCCTTTCCAAATGTGATGTGGAAGGATAGGACATGGACAATTGAACAAGTGTCCACTTCAACTAATTGCTGTCCAGTCCCCAGTTCAGATCTTTTAAAGCAATCCTTAGGGAGAATTTGCTGTTGCTTTCCTTGTTCCTGAGATCAGTAGGAGATTTCCTGCTCTGCATTCTATCCTGGCCTTAGTTGAAGTTGACAAGGCTTTCTTAGTAGTAATAACTCACTCTATGAAATGCAAATACTTGGGGGAGATATACCTGGTTTCTTTAATGCTTTTCTGTCAGCAGGTGAAAAATACGTTAACAGAGAAATAGCTTTAAAAGTAACCATAACAGCCATGGTGGATCAGACCAAAGGTCTGCCTTGTAATTATTTCATTTAGATCAGGGGCCATGCTGGCAGGGGCTGATGGGATTCGTAGTCCATGAACATCTGGAGAGCCACAGGTTGCAGACCCCTGATTTAGATCATACCTTTCTCCCCAGTGGGCACCCAAAGTGTCACACAATTTTGTCCTCCTCTGTTTTCTTCTCACAACCACAACCATGCAATGAGATAAGTGCCTAAGGCAGTGGTTCTCAACCTTCCTAATGCTGCAACCCCTTAATACAGTTCCTCATGTTGTGGTGACCCCTAACCCTAACATTTATCTATTTTACAGATGGAGAACACTGATGCAGAGAGTCTTAGGCGACCCCTGTGAAAGGGTCGTTCGACCCCCAAAGGGGTCCCGACCCCCAGGTTGAGAACCACTGGTCTAAGGTCACCAATCAGATATTCATGGCAGATTGGGAATTCGAACCTGGGTCTCCCAGATCCCAGTTTGACAGTTTAACTACTACACCACAGTGCTTCTGAAAAACACACAAGCAGGGCAAGAAGTTAATAGTTCTTCTGATGGTTGCTTCCCCCGAACCTCTGGTAGCTAGTATTTGACGGCACGTCATTTCTGAACATAGCAGTTCCATCCAGCTGTTGCAGCTAATAACCATTGGTAGAGCTGTCCTCTGAATTTGTGTAATCTCCTTTTAAAGTCATCTATTTTTAGCCAGTTTTTGTTTTAATGGAGCAGCATTTTTATTATCAGTATTCTCAGACATGACAAGTAGTTTTTTTCTACTGTACAGTGTTTCAAATATCTTTTAATAGAGACCAGAGATGATAAATGCCTCCGGTACCAATAATGCATGGATGGCTGGAGGTGGGGGACTGCTGGGAAGAGGTGTACACATGTTTTAGCTGGCACATGTCCAGAGTTATGCACAGGCTGATGCAGAGAGCATATTAAAGCATCGCTGTCTACAGCAATGTATATTTGAATGTTTTTATTGTCACTTTGTATGTATATTTAAAGTAGATTCACATATTAAAAATTCCAGGGTGTGACTTGGTGACCTCTTGCTTAGCGATTTACTGAGTGACAGAGAAGTTTTGTAAAGATTAACTTGAACAAATTGCTGTTGGGTAACCAGTTACTGCCCCAGCACTGTTTAAGCACTGTTCAGTAAAGCCCTGCTGGCCAGATTTCTGTCTCGTTCCAGGCTTATTAGACTGGGAACCCACAATTACACTTTTAAACGTTTGGAAAGCTTTGAAATACTTTGACTTCCAAGGAAGCTGCTACCACCTAGTGGCTACGTTGTAGGAATCACATTTGGCACCTCACACAGTTTTTCATACCTCCTTTTTAGTTTCCCTTTCAAGACAAATCATCCATTCATCTCATAATGAACTGGCACACAAGCAAACAGTTCAAGGCAAGTTGGGTAACAGATGTGTGTTAAATTTTAGAAAAGTTGGCATTTATCTGGCAATATGAAATTGTAAGCCAATAAATAACTGATAGTTAAAGAACATAAACAGTGCTAATTATAGTTCAGTTTGTTTTGATGAAACTTAATTCATTACGGTTCTCCAGCATTACAGCTTCTTCTTGTTTTTTAAAACATTTTTTTTAAGAACCAGCCTTTCTCCTCCTATGGTAGCAAGTCTTTTCCTTCTTCTTCATTATGGTTGACAGTCTGAAGGGGGATTGGGCTTCAGCCACTGTTGTCCAGAGGAAACATTACATCTGTACACAGCCTTGCAAAACTCATTTATCAAACACACATTGATGTTCTAATCTCATTCTGATGAAGCAAAGTATTCCAGTTTTAGTGTGTGTTAAGCCCAGATGTTGGGTTAAGGTATACTTAGGCATGTCTTTGTGATTCTTTCCCTATACAGTGACATCATTCTTTGAGTGATGTTTAAGCCCTTTGAACTATGGGAGCATGAAAGCTTTAGAGCATTTTGCTGACCATATGGTTTCTTTGTGTCAAAATAAGATTGAAATGCTGCCCTGTGCTACGTCTGCACATTCTAGTTCTCTAGTCTTCCTAGTTGCAGAGATTAGTTTAAAAAGGGGGCTATCATTTGGTTTTTTCCTATACATTTGTATAGTCTGAGCCTGGGATCCCATTTGGACGGTGCAGAAGTTGGCTGTGTTTGTCCTTCAATCCTCATTGTGTATTCTTCTCATCTATTCTTGACTTCAAAAATATGCTGATATTCAGCAAAACAGAATGGTAGGGTTTTTTTTTTCAAAACCAAGCCTCCAAAACACTTTTTATTGTTGCTAGCCCATTTCCACCTTTCTGTCGCTTGTAACTACCTCATGTGGATGTACATTCCATACATCTGATGAAGTAAGTTGTGACTCATGAAAACTCATGCTGAAATTACTCTTTAAAGTCCCACTGCATTTCTGTTTTATTTTTCAAAAAAAATTGTTTACAGAGCTTCTCATGTGAGAATATAATTTCCCACATGGATTTGTCTTAATTGTAATGATAAAATTGATCTGTTACCAAGCTAACTCTGGATCTGAAAACCAGCTGCTGAGAAGAAAAATGTAGGAATCCTGAATTTTGAAATCTGGCGTCTGCATATATTGGTCGTCTGAATAAATTTTATTTTACTTCCCTTATAGCCCACTTTTCTCCCCAGTGGGGATCCAAAATGGCTTCCAGCATTCTTACCTTCTCCTTTTTATTCTCATAATAACCAGTGACTGGATCAAGGTCACCCAGCAACGTTTCATGGCAGAGTGGAGATTAGGTTGCAGACCACCTTTAGCCGTTATAGGGAATGTCACCATTAACTTAGAAATATAACCCCTGAATATGCATCGGCTATATGAAATTATGTACTGATGAAGAACTTTCTTCGAAAACGCAAATCATGCTCGTGCTGCATTCTGGAATTTATATCGGAGTTTCTACGAAGCATGGCTTGTGGCCCCATCATCTAATAAGCTCTTGTATTCTGGGGTAAGCCGACTATTACTCCATCTAGTAAGGCTATATGTCATGTAGACCTGAAGTCAGGTCACTTGAAATAATTCTGGACTGCAAAATATTGCATATATGCACTCAGCACTTTTGTAAACCCTATAAGACTTTATATGACCTCCGATGTTACTATCAGGCATTTCCCCTTTAAGAAATACATTGTAATTCTACATGGAACATAGAATCTAACATCACCGCAGTACGTTAAGGTATCTAAAACGGTCTGGCATTTACACTTACTACTGCTATCCAATGCTGAAAGGTTGGAACTGTGTATTTGTAGCTGCAGTGTTGAGACTGCCTGGATTTGTTATGTGGATTTTCTCCATGATTACTGTGTTACAGGACTCTTAACGAGACAGGCAGCCTGCCAAGCTCGGAGCTATCGGGGTTTGATTTATGTAGTGCTTTGATCTTGACATTGTATGTGCATATTATTCATTTGGTGATGGGTATATGTATTGTTTATAGCATTTAATACTTGCACGTATTCACATATTAAATTGGTGTGGCAGCCAGAGTGCAATGCGTTCTGTGATCCTCTGAGAGTGGAGATTCTAACCTGGATCTCCAGATCGTAGTCTGACATCTAAACACTACACCACAGTGGTTCTCAAAGCTCTATTTATAATACTAACCAGTCTGTATTTAAAATGTATGAAGTCTGCACATTATTTGTTTTTGTGTAAGGAGAGAATCTGGGGCTGAATAGCCCTGCGCTTTAGGCCGTAGATGTGAGCCTTTTCCGGAAGTGGTATCCACCACATTATTGCAGATGTTATTAATTTTTTAAAAACAATATGTGCAGATTAGCAGCATTCTGTAGCTTGTTTCACCTTATCAGTATGGCCTCCTTTGCTGAACAGCCTACTCGCCATAGGTGAGCAAGGATTTGATTTATACTTGTTGTGTATCTCTGCCATAGACTGATGATGGCAGTGGGGATTTAGACCCTGGAATTCTGCTAACTGCTCAGACCATCACTTCAGAGACCACCACCAGCACTACCACTACCCAGATCACAAAGGTAAAAGACATTGCTAATAAGTGTGACCTCACTGATAAACTATCTGCCATATCAAGGAATGAATTGTGTCCTGCTGCTGTCTGTGTTTGGGTGGCCCCTTTAATTGAACTAATTACATGAACAGGCCTCCGTTGGCCCTGACTGAGTGTGATTTGTCAGAGGGCTTGTTTGCCTTTTTCTGGATAGGACACTGGGGTTGATGGGCGGTGGGGTTCAGATTGAACTAACACCCAAAATATTGGCAAGTGAGATTTTTCTTGCAGCTTTCAGAAGAGATGTTTTCCAGTGTGGCAGATAATTCACAAAATCTTGTCTGTCTCATTTAAAACTTTACAAAAACAGGTACCCACAGTTGTGTAGTGGTTAAGAGCAGGTGCACTCTAATCTGGAGAACCAGGCCTGATTCCCTGCTCTGCCACTTGAGCTGTGGAGGCTTATCTGGGGAACTAGATTAGCCTGTGCACTCCAACATATGCCAGCTGGGTGACCTTGGGCTAGTCACAGCTCTTCAGAGCTCTATCAGCCCCACCCATCTCATAGGGTGTTTGTTGTGGAGGGGAGGGAAAGGAGATTGGAGTAATTGGAGGGAAAGGAGTAATAAATCCAAACTCTTCTTCCCTTCTTCTTACCTTAGTATAGTAGGTTCTCTCAAGTATAGTAGGTTCTCTTCAACATGACTGCCAAAGCTATGGTGTCTGCATGCGTTTAGTCCTTTTTGTAAGGGCTTAATACCTTTCTAAAGGTATTTCAAAAATTAGTGTGGCTGCAGTAAATAGTTAAAAAGCGCAATCTGGAGTTGGACTACAATCAGTCTGTATGCAGTGTGGAACAGAATCCATCTTTTGTACCAAGTCACTCCAGAGCACAAACATCCACTGTGCTGAGCCAGTTCGGACATTATGGTCCCCATGCAGAAACCACTGAGAATTGTTTCTGTATGGCAGTTCTCCACAAGATGGCTTTCAAATCTGGTTCACTGCATTGTGTTAGATAATCTCCATGCAATTGAGCTGAACACTGACAAATGCTTTCATATGTTATAGCTGCTCGTAGAATCCCTCCACTTTGCAGGCTTGATTGACATGGGGGCTGAAATAAGAGTTGTCATTCTTCATAACAGCATAGTCTTCAGTTTTGCCACTTAAAGTGTCTGGGGAAAGGGGTCTATTGTCTTTGCTCAAATCCACTGCCATAAAGAGACTCAATCTAGGGATCTCAGCTTTCTTTGTGTCCTTGTGGCTCAACTTGTAAGTGGGTTTAGTAACTGGATACCTTTAATCCTTTGCCCTTTGATCCAATTTTGCCCATCCTATAATAACTACATTTATCATTTGATAACTTTAATATGTGAAGTCATCATCTGTGATTCACTTCAGTTTTTTGCCTTTTATTGCCTTCAGATTCTTGGGATTTGGGAGCCAAGATGAAAATGGCAACAGTCTGACTTAATTTAATGAATCTGTTAGTCCACCAAAGCCCTTAGTTGTTTTTGCTAGAATATCAGGATCTGTGTCTTGGTGGTTGATATTAACAGTTTGAACTTCAGATTTGCTCTTAGATATGTGAAGGAAAGTATCAGGAATAACCAAACGAACACAGTTCTTTTATAGGATCTGACCATCTGAAAACATATAATGCATGAATATAAGTAGAGTCATTCTCTGTATCTCCTCTCGCTCAAGTTCCTGCCACATAATCTTATGTCTGTTTTCTCTGCCATAATTTTTGCCATCTGCTTTCTTCAGAAAAAATATATCTTTACTTCTTTAGCAGATTGTTTATCTAATTTGGGGGGTCCTGAAGCTGGAAGTCCACCTTGTGTCCCCCGTCTCATATGAAAATAAGGTTTCCCCTGTGCATTTTTTCTTTGTTTTTCTGTGGTGTATATAAAAGCTGCAGATATTTTGTTGAAATATCCTACTGCCTTCAGTATAGTGGGCTGCAGCCAAGGTAAAATTAACAGCCTCCAGAAAGAAGAATTATGTTATATTATGAAATATGAATCATGTTTGGAGGCCAATAATTCTGTATATAATAAGAGAGCATGGACTAGATGGTAAATGTTCACAGTGATTTTATTTTCTGTAATTTTCAATTCTTGAAACATTTGCGGGTATATATGTGTGTGTGAGAGAGCTCAAATACTCAGTGTTTCCAAGAAGCTTCAACTGGTCCAAGTAGTTGCTCTGTAATAGTATTGGAAAATGAGCTTAGATTCTGCCTAGATTTCTGTGGGTGCAAGGTGGGGGAGATTTTTTGCCAGTCCACCCCCCCCCCTGCCCCCAGCACTTTTAATTTCTCTGAAGCTTATTGAGGGGACTCCCTCTCTCTCCCCCCCTTGCAACATTTTGTTATGTGTTTTCTGTTGCTGCCATTGGAGAGAGGAACCACACACCCCTTTTTTCTCCTATGGAAATCTAGGCAGGATCCAAACCTGGGGACTTCAGAAAACAAAAGAATATTTTAAAGAGATTTAATTAAGATCTATATTCAAAAATCATCTAGTGTAAAGCTTTTCTAAATCACATTTCCCCTTATCGTTTTGCAAATCACAAAATGCTAGTGTATGATGTAAAGGAATGGGGCTACATTAGCAAGAAACCACTTTCCATGTGCTGTGCTGGTAGAACTGCCAGTATTTTATTGCTTCCTATGTTCTGGATATTCTGTTGCAGAAGGAGAGTAACATGCTCTTAGTCTTGCTAGTCTTTCCAGTAGTAATGGCCCTGACTCACCTGAGGCCATGTTTGCAACCTGAGCTGGGAGCACTGAGGGATGGAAGCTGCTTCTGCAGTCTCAGCAGCAGCGGTGCGCATTCTGTAAGGGAGGGGACTCCTAAGCCCACTGGTAGCAGGTGGCCTGGGAGGGAGATGGGAGCCCGGGTGGACCTGTGCATGTTCTTTCCAGATAGGTCTGTACACTTTGTTACTTAGCTGGATCCTTCCTTTCACTTGGCTCCTGCTGTCCCACCTACCAATGAGTCTTGCTTATTGAGGGTTGTGTTCTGGTTTATTGCTTCTTTTATCTGACCAGGGGTAAACCTGACCACCAGCTGGGGATCAGGAAGGATTTTTTCTTCAGATCAGATTGACCAGGGATCCTGGAGGGTTTTGGTTTTTTTGCTTTCCTTTGGACTTAGAACAGGGGTCACTGGGGGGGGGGGGGCGCGGTAGGGTGAATGTAGTTGTAAATGTTGTCTTGCCAGGTGCAGGGGGTTGGACTAGATTACCTTTGAGGTACTTTCCAGCTTTACATTTCATTATTTTTATGTTTCTGTCACAGCCAGGACATGTTGTTTGGGCATCAGGACAGATCCTGATGGGAGGAGGCTATGCCTATGAGCTTGTTTTCCCTGTTTTGGGGACTCACGCCTTGGGGGGGTGGAGCCATTCAGCAGCATGCCAGGCAGAGGCTTTCAACTGGCTCTCATCACCAGGTAGCCAGGGAACTATGCAGTGACTGTTATCCATTTGGGATCCCAGGGGTTTGCAACTGCACAGTTTCCTCTCTAGCATGCAGGCTAGGGGAATGGGTTTATTGAGCAGCAGGTAGGTTGCTCGATGCTGGTTCCATCCTCATGTAGCACCAACACTTCTGTGGTTTTGTGCATTAAAGCTGGTACTTTTCCCCTACCAGTTCCTCTTTGCCCCATTCCCTCCCTCTCCCCGGAGTCTGCAAAAATAGAAGTATATTAGTGCAGTTAACCATTTTTTTTATGTCGGTAAAATAAGTTACCAGCTGCTTATATATCTCTTCCTGTGTCTTATTTTGGATAAAGAGGATTAGCTACAAATCTCTTGGCATATGAGGAGTGCACTCATCTGTAAGAGATTAAATTAAAATACATTTAAGAGATTTGTCAGCAACTGGAATAAAAATCTCCTAAATAAATATATAAATATCTGCTAGTGTCAAGTTTGGTAGAAAATCAAACCACAGCAAGGACTGCTTCCAGTGTTTTCTTTTCCCATGCTTGCTTTTTAGAACCAGTTCCAACCTGCCCTTTTTGTAGATGTGAGCATTTATTCTCAAAAGAAGTCAAGAGTATAGGACAAATACCAGAGCTTCTGTACACGATTTTGTACTCTTGACTTTTTGTTTCTGTTGAGTACAGTAACCAGATTCAAAACTCATTCTAACAGCAATAGAAATAGGGGAACAGGACTGCAAAAGATCTCCTGTTATGCTCTCCTCTAATGCTCTAGCAACATTTTTAATGCCCCCTCCCTATGTTTGAAAGACTGGTTGTCTTTTAAGGGTCTTGAGCTTGTGTCTTCACAGTTGTAATCTTCATGGTTAATGTTCACTTTCTCATAACAGACCGTGAAAGGTGGAATTTCAGAAACACGAATTGAGAAAAGAATTGTCATCACCGGGGATGCAGACATTGATCACGATCAGGTAAGAAATTGTTATTTTAGTGACTGTTTTGAATATTTGCAAACTGTTTCAGGAATCTTTATCAGTGGAGCAGCTGGAGAATCAACTAAGATATATTGCGTGCCCTTTCAGTCTCAGAAACAATTTGGAGCTCCTCTGCAGTAAGACCGAACTTTAAAAGCAAGATTTAGAACTCATTTTAAAACCATAAAAGTCCTTGTTGCCACACAAGTGATTCAGAAAAGTGATTAAAATCCCTTAAATGACAGAAGGAATACCTTGCCAGACAGAAGGTGAAGAAGGGGTTTCCATTTGTTTCATTTTGAGAATTTTATGACCAAAATTAAAATTTTGCAACGGTATCTTGTATTATTTTGGGGGTGGTAATATATTATTGACTGGAGATGCTACACAGAATAATACTCCTGTTTATCTAGAACACTTAAGCTGTTGGCATTGTTACGTGGAACATAGGTGCTGGAATTGAGTAATGGTCCAGAGCCTGTGTCTGTAGGTTGGACATGAGTTCAGATTTCTATTCAGCCATGAGTCACGCAAGGTAATATTAGGTTAGTTGCTCTCTGACAGCCTAACCTCCCTTCAGAGAGTTGTGAGGATAAAATGGAGAAGCTGCCATATATTCCTTGAAGGCTGAGTAGGATAGAAATGCAATTGATATTAAGACTGCAGATTCCCCTGAAAACAATTCAGATTGGTTTGTTTATGACATCATTCTTTAGGTTCTGGTTCAGGCCATCAAAGAAGCGAAGGAGCAACACCCAGACATGTCTGTGACAAAGGTGGTGGTTCATCAGGAAACAGAGATTGCAGAATAACAAGACCAGCTATATATATAACTATATATATATGTATATCAAGGTAATGTTCTTTTTTTTGTGATGTGATGCATTCTGAAGCTCAGTAGTTTCCTGAATCCATTTATTTCTAAGAGTTTCACCAGGAAGGAGTATTCCACTGAACACTTGAGTTCATATCTGAGAAGTCTGTCCCCATATCTCCAGTGACACCACCTCTCAGTATCACAATATTGTGAATCTGTTATAGCAAAAACTGTGCAGAGCACAGATGGGCAGATGGTGGAACAAGGGCCACTTGTGGCCTTCTAGCCCAAGTTTGATGGAGAATGAGCTGTGGTGTAATGGCTTGACCATTTTGGTGGTTCTAAGATCTCATTCATTTCTTTTATATTGCAACTTTCCTCAAGAAGAACAGATGATCTCATGACTTTTCAAGCCAGCCTGAAAACTCCATTTCCTCTACTATTTTAAAGACTCCGAGGCAGAGTATAGATCCTTGAAAACTTATTTCAAGGATCTACCCTTTGCACAATGCACAGTGTGAGGGTACAATAATTTTTTCAGTTCTTACAGTTGGCCTATGATCCCCACCATCCCTAGTAGATATACTGACCCACTAGCTACAAAATAGCCAAATGAAGTATTCCACTGAACCCTTGAGGAGTTCATATCTGAGAAGTCTATCCCCGAATCTCCAGTGGCTGCTAGGGAGAGCAGGAAATTGTGCTAAAGAATCCCTGGGGCTTACATGTCCTGCTGTAAATCTTTTAAAGACGCTGCATGTAGCTTGCATTTTATTATCATTAATAGTTAACGTGGGCTGCAAGTAATGTGTAGTCTGCATTAATTATTAATGGTAATAAAGTGATCCTCAACATTGTATGAGTTGCACCTTCCTGCCATAGATGCTCGCTTCTTTTAAGAACACCCTATTACAGAATTCAGATAACTTACACAGGATAAAGCCAGAAGGAATTTTAACTTCCAAAATCTATGCTCTTGTAGTGCTGTGTTATGCTGATATTGTGATCTGGAAGCAATGGCTCACTGCCTAGGAACCTAATCTGAGATATTATTTATAGCACATCGCTCCCGCTCTCTAAATTAGTTGTATTTAGATTAGTGCTCACTGTGGGACTGACTTCCAAGGAAGCAAACACAGAATCATGGCTGCATCTGCCATTTTTGAACCAGTGTTTTACTCTAGATGGCAGAAGCTGAAGTATCCTTAGATGGTTTGGTACCAGTGCTGGAGGCTGCCTTCAATCAGACATCAAGTTTTAAACTAACGGCTCATTCTACGTTGCACAAAATGTTATATGTACAAAGAACTTAAGAGTGTTTGGTCCATTACTACTTTTTTGTAGTTAAATTAGAGCCATATCTTTTCAAGTGTTTATATTCTGGACCCCCTTTGCCCAGTTTACTAACTTCATAATCACTCAAGAACATGAGGATAGGTGTGTCTGTGCATGTGCTTGTATTGAACATGTGCATATATTTGCATATATATGTCAGGGCCCCATTTACAGGGTCACGCTGGCAGTTGCTTAGCAGGTCTTGCAGAATATCCCAGCCGACTGATGCCATAACATTTTGTGTCTTCCCCAGGCGATATCTATTTCAGTCTGAGAAAGGCCACCTGAAATATACCAGCAAAACTACAAGGAAACTACCTTGGAGCACCATGACCTCAAACTTGCCAGAGTTATTTTATCAGACATTCTATCACTTACTACTTGGAGTTGGGCTTTTTGATGTTTACTTGGGATTCTCCTCAATACAGTGGATCCTTTTTTTTGATTATCATTTTTATATATTGTGACCGACAGTATGACATATTTTTCACTGTACCGAAGTGTTTTTTTTACAGGTTTTCATTTTTTTTGGCATTCCTTTTCCCAACACCTTATTTTTTTAACCTGCATCATGAAAATGGAAGACCCGCCAGGCAGAAACCTAAGGCTTGCTGAAAGGGTTTCCCTGTAGCTGCGTTTTCCGCTCAGCGTTGTTATCCTCCTGCCCCTTTGCATTCTCACTTAGTGAATTCTCACTCGTTCTTCTTATGGTGTGGGAATGCCAATAACCTAGAAGCGGCTCTTGTTGCTAGGAAAGTCAACAAATCAGAGCCCGGTTTGTGCAGCATTTTTGCTCTCCTCTCATGACTTGTCCTGAAGTTTTAATACAGATGCTTACACATTTATATAAGACACGCACAAGTGTGTCTACCCTCTTTTGCCTCTGGATTTCCCTTGCGTTGTGGACTTGTGAGCCTCTAGATGCTTCAATATAGCAGGAAGCTGTGGCGTAATACATTCACCAGTATCTCAGTAGGATGTCCGTGTTAAGAGAGAATGGAATTTGTTTCACCTTTTATACTGTGAATTTTAGAGCTGTTCAGTGAACGATGACAAATAACCTTTGCCTTCAACACCTCCACCCCACCCCCATTTCTCCCTTGTATTATTTTGGACTTTTTGGAAGACGGCATTAATCTTATCTATCAGTTTCCCCCATTAAATCAAGCCTGTTAGAAAATGAGTTTATAAGAAGTATGGACTCTGAATGCTAAGAAGTAGAGCTGTACCTCCAGTGGTAGTTTTTGGGGATCCCTCATTTGTCATTTATGTTTTGTTTTATTTTTTGGTAGGATAAGCTTAAAATTTTGTTGGGCTTCAGAAGCACTATTTAAACTTAGCACATCGGCCAGCCGTCCGTGCAAGGAGTGTGTGATCTTTAGCTGCAGTTCAGGTCATCTCTCAGAGAGACAGTATTCCTAAGGTTGTATTCTCAAAACAGGTGTGATATCAAAAACGATAGGTTATTTCCACAAATTGATGTTTAACCCGGGCTACTTGGAGAGCAGTTAAGCATATGTAATTCTGTCATTTTAATGTTCTTTTGCAAGGTGATCTGGAAGTTCTTTTGGGCCGCAGCCGGCGGAGCGTGCTGCTGTTGGGCGATCTTCCTTCATTTTAATGGGGTTGCATGGAAAGCCTTACATAAACTTTGCTGAAATGAATAGAAGGTGCAGACCAGCAGGGCTCAGTGGATTTCTCCCTCAGGCCCCTTCCCTATCATGCTGTAATGAAACAACAGAGTCCAGGATTTGCTGGGGGGATCTGTTTTCCTAGCAATGCAGAATCAAAGCAAGACCAGCAATAGAAGGAGGAGGCGGGAGATTCTTCTGTATTCATTCTGCTTCCGATTGAAGCTTTTAACGTATTTCTAAACGAATCACATTTTAAAAAAAGTAAACATGAATATTCTAATTAGACACGAGGTTCGGCTCCTGTGTGTATCGCTGTCACTTGCGTGATGAATGAGAGGAATCAGAATTGGGAGATGCCACGCTCCTTTCTGATTTGGCTCTGTTTTCCTGAGCTGGGCATCATCCCCCCTCCCCCCCCATGACAAAACTAAAATTGCATGCTCAACTCTTCCTAATAGCAGTATTTGGAAACTATAAGTTATATGCCGTAAGAGTTGTGCGCAATATTATTTTCTGAGAGAAGTGTAACGTTGAAATTGTACTGAGTGTGCTACATAGCAGAGGCCATGGTGAGGCAGGCTCTGCTTGTAAGCTTAATTCTAGGCTACGAGAAGTGGAAGCAAAAAGCTCTCTGCTGTTCCATCTATTTTAAAAAACCCAGGCACATTGTTAAAAGAATTTGAATTCAGTGAACTGAAAACTCCGGTATACTTTCTGACTGTAACTTTGCTGGCTACAGTGTCATATTGAATTGAGTTTGTTCTCCCCTGACTTTGAGTTCATTTAATTGAAGTAGTCAAGGCCTTTATTGGATCTGAGAGGATTGGTTGGGAGGAATTCAGTACCCTTGCTCTGATGTGTGGTGGACAACTGGCAGCCTCAGTCAGCTTCCAAAGCTGGCCATTGCCCCTCAGAGTCTGTGATCCTGTGCATCCTTACCTGCGAGGAAGCCCCACAGATGACAGTGGCAATTCAACATGCCTAGGGCTGGGCTGTAAGGCTGCTTAGAGGGTTTCTATCTGTCCTTCTCTTTAATCTTCCCCACTCCAGTTCATGAATTTTCTAGAATTTTAGATTGACTTTTTAAAATCCGGTAATAGCACTTACTATATTATTGAGGAAGATGAAGATCTTGAGTGTTGCACTTTCTCTCCTTCTGGCTCTTCGTGCTTCTTGTCGATTTTTCACCTCCAATCTCCAACGCTTAATGCAGCAGACTTGCAAAAATCTCTTCTCCCTCAAGGAAAGAGGATCAAATCCTTCCAGTTTCCCCGCTCAAACTCATCTGATTTCCTTTCCTCACTGCAGCCCCCACTCAATGTAGCTGTTGTCTATGCGATACCCAGATCCCTGGCTTAGTTTGTCGGTGGTCAAAATGAGGCCCTTCCTCTGTCACCAGTTGGGGAAAAAAATCTGCTAGGATACAACATAGAATCTTACTGGGGTAATTCAGCAATTTGTCATTTGGACACAGATGAAGCTTCCTTGTACTGAATCAGACCATCAGTCAATCAAGGTCAGTATCGTTTAGTCAGACTGGCAGCAACTCCCTGGGTCTCAGGTAGAGATCTTCTACATCACCCACTGCCTGGTTGTTTTAGCTGGACATACCAGCGGTTGAACCTGAAACCTTCCGCAGGCCAAGCAGATGAGCCACGCCCCCTCCCCTCCACTGCTGCTGTTCAATCTGTTCTTTATGAGTATGGCTTGTCCTTTCTTCTGCTGTTATTTCAGTATGCCTCAAATAACTTCTGAGGATCACCCTTACTTACCTCCAGGGGTTTTGTTTGCCATGGACTTGCCCTTCTGTAAAGAGAGATTCCCTAGCCATTGAACCTCCTGTTTCTTTTTCAGAGTTCTCCATTCCTTTTTAGATCCCAGGTCCCTCCCATACAGCAAAGGCCATAAAGTCACACACCTTTGATAATAGTGGTAGGGTTTAACCAGGTACAACTGCAGGCACTCTCTTCTCCTGAAAAGCCTTTCCCCCTGTTTGTAGCTTCGATTACACATGTGCACGTAGGACTTTCCCCCAGTTCTATATTTTAAAAAATTTAAACTAATCTCATTAAAAGTTCCAGATCTCAAGGGAAAGGGGTTACATTGCTGTGAGAAACTTATGAAGAGCAGCACTGAGACAAGAAAGTATAGAGCAAAGCAGAGAGAAATACAGGTTGGGATGGGTAGGTCTTGAGAGAGGTAAAGCCCTACAGGTGAAACAGCAAAGGGACATTTGACATGGAACAGCTCACAGAAAGTTACCAGTGTGCAGCTCATTAGTTAGTTTCTTGTGGATTTATAACTAGATTTGTTTGTCACAGCTGTACTTGGGCAAAAGTTACTCTTGGAGAGCTGAAAAAGTTCCAGGCAATAAAAACGGGGCTTGCTTTTGAGTGTGAGATGTTCATCTCTTCTAGAAGATTCCCCCACTCCCTGTGCATTGGATGCTTGGAGACATTCAAGGGCTACATCCGCGCCACCGTTTCTGTGGGGGGCAAATACAAAATTCTGCTGTGTGCAGTTAATACAAGTGAAACAATTTAACGTTACTTTGTTTTGCTAATCCTAAGAGAGAGCCAAAGAGCTTTAGAAGGTGCAGAAGCCTCTCCATCCAGAAAAGATCTCATTCAGCCCCACTGGCTTCTAGATCAGGGGTCTGCAACCTGCGGCTCTCCAGATGTTCATGGACTACAATTCCCATCAGCCCCTGTCAGCAGGGTCTGATGGGAATTGTAGTCCATGAACATCTGGAGAGCCGCAGGTTGCAGGCCCCTGTTCTAGATTCTCCAGGCAGAGCTGCACGCTCGGCTGGAAACTTGCTTTTAAAAATATATGAAAGAAGAAAGCTTAGTTTCTGCAGAAGCTAGAATCTGTGGTTGGGGCAGAGTTCTGAAGCTCTTCTGCCCTTGTGCAGAATTGCCGCCAGGGCTCAGCTATAAAAATGCTTGTCTGAAATCGTGTGCTGTGTCTTTGCTCAACTGCTGGCCTGTTTGTGGAGCTTGAAAAACAGTCACCTGGCCAAGTTGCCTGTGGACAGGTAAAGGTTATTTCCTGGCAACCAGGCTGGAGGGCAGCATTACTTAACTGAGCAGGAGTTGGTGGGGGTCTTTCAGGCTGTCGATGTGCCACAAGTGATTTCACATAGGTATGTGAGTAAGCAGGCTGGTGAGGGTGGGGGAAACGTTGCAGGCTTCATGGTTTCTTTTGGGCTTTATTTGCCAGGCTGGCTTAGCTTTTCACATCAGGCGCTATGAAAACAGCTCACAGTTAAGACGGCAGGAAAGCAAACCATCTTCCTGTCTACCCACTAACAAACATGCAGTACTGCCATTGCGTGCAAAGCCAGCAACTGAGCAGGCTGCTTGCATCCTCAGAAATGCCACCGTGATGCTGAAGTCCACAGAATAAATTTGACTTCTGGTGCCCCTCAGAACTGCTGGGGACCAGCGCCTCTGTTGTTGGCAGGGGTCAATGAAATGTGATTTATTTATTTATTAATAAGCGATGTCTCCCAGTTAATGCCTCATTTAAGGTCATCTGGAAGCTGTCCTGACTGTATAGCAAATGGAAACTATTTATGTGAATGTTTGTACAGTCGGAAGCCAAGAGCACAGTGACTTGTACTAATCAAACTGGGAGAAAGAAAATACATCTTCACATGCCAGACACCAGCATGAGGCCAACCATTAAAATACTATTAGTCATTTGGGGGGTTCCCCCCCCCCCCCATTAATAGTGGTTTGCCATTTTCATACAAAGGAAAATTAACCCTTGCTGTTCTGAACATTGGGTTTGTTTTTGTTTTTTTGTTTTTTAGCACAATCAATCACAAACTTTCACTGCACATATGAAGGAGCTTTGTAAATTTTTTAAGGGAATGGTGAATTGTATAGAATAGGGAGTTACATCTTTCTTTTAAAAATAGGAAATATTGCAACAGAGTTAAAACAAATAGATAATCTTTATAGTTGAAGTAGCTGTTATTTTGGATTTTTGTAGTCAAAAGAAAAGTGGATGTAGCATTTAGAAATAAGTGTTCAACCTTGCTACTTGTATTGCATTTTTTCAATAAATTTTCAAATAGAAAAACAGCATATCCAGCTTGTCTATGAACTTTCCTTTTTTTTCCCAGCACAGCCGGTGCATTCGAAGCTGCTGAGCAAGAACGAATGGGGCTCAAAGAAAGCAAGCACAAAGGGGGGCTCAAAGAGTGGTTTGTTGATAACACCCATGGAAAAGATTAATAATTTTTGGAAGTTGAAGTAAACCTCACTACTGGGTCGAATGATTTTAGGATCCCAGTTTCAGTTCTCTGTTCAGCCATGAACTTGGCTTGGTCAAAAGCCTTGTTGCTTGGGTTATATCTGATGCAAGTATCAACAAGCCCCTATAAAATGGCAGGGAAAGCAACCTTCCCTGCGACATTGTTGTGAAATGGTGACAATTTCAGCATTTGGCTTTAAAAGTGCTCTACAAAACTGCACATAGGTTGGGGCTCGAGATTGCCTATTTTGACAGCTTTATTACCTCTTGCAGCCAAAAAGAAGTCACTGCACATAGACGTTCTCTGCATGTGCATACACTCAGAACCTGCTTCTCAGGGCACCCTCTGAGAAGTCTGTATGTTATGTTAAGGGATGTTTCTTGGCAACAATATTAGCATTCCACACTGTTGAGTAGGTACAAACCCCTGTATCGATCTACAGTTTCTCCTTTTTGCCTGTAGTCAAGGCTGTGGTCCAGGGCATGGTTTGAAGTGGGCCCTTGGATTGTGAGATTGCTTGCTCTCACCTCCTTTTCCATGTTAAATTATCCCATCCTCCTCCTGCTGGCATTGGCCATGGCTAGTTACATCTGTAGCCATCTTAACCACAGGGCTAGTGAGGGTGCACTCCACTGGTTTCTTTACATGGGTATAAGAGATTTGGAAATTCCATTACCAGACAAATACAAGGGGGGGGGGGTTAATGGGGGGGAGCAACCACATACATGTATGCGAGGAATCACTGAAACAACTGGCTTAGTGAAGTCACCAACTAACCATGATTAAATTCAGTGTGGGGAATTAGCATGAAAGGGAAGGTTTGGAGGGGAGGTAGAATGCCAGCCTATGGTTTACACCCAATCCTTTAAGCATCTTTAGACATAATTGGACTGTCACGATGACAAATCTCCCACCAATTGGCACATAGGACTCCCAAAGTGAATTCTGTGCACCATTGGTGTGAAGTTCATTATCCTGACATTCCTAACAACTAGCAGGGCAGTGGGGGCTTGCTGCTGCCCCACTGGCAAGCCTTCCCTGTCTCCCACCCTCCAAGTAGCAAGTGAGGCAGCAGCAGGTTGCACCCACTGCCCCACCAGCCCACCCCAGCCATCCTCATTCCCCCACCCCCCATTCAGCCTGCCAGGGCAAAGGCACCAAGCTGCCCTCCCTGCTGGGCCCACCAGAAGTCTCCTGTTCTCCCCTTGTCCTCTCCCCACCAAAGACAAAGCATGCCCCCGAACCCACTTCCATTTACCAGAGTCCCAGGTCCACCTCACAATTATGTCTAAGGATGCTTAAAGAATTGAGCGTAAACCATAGGCAGGTAAAGAAGGTGAGCTGTAGCAGGCCAGTGCAGCAGGCCTGACTCCATGGAGCAAGGAGGCGCAGCCAAACAGGCCTGTAGTGGGTGAGGGTGACTCTGTGGCCGCAGTGCCCTCTGATCAAAGCCCACACTCCAAGCCCGGTGCCAGCAAGCTGGTGGCACCAACCAGGCCACCAGGGGAAAGAAAGGAGCAAGCAGTCCCAGTTCCAGTTGGGTTTCACACTGGTCCCAGGTCAGGTGGAGGGTTGTCAGGAGGAGACAACTTTGGGAGGAGGGAGGGACAGCAAGACAGGAGTGGGAGGGGGATGAAAAAGGAGGAAAGAAGCAGAGTCAGGATAGATTAGAGAGCAAGTTGGGGTGGCCAGGAGAACCAGTGGGGGGTGGGGTGGGATAAGGCAGGCAGCCAGGAAAACCGGCGGCCCTGCCCTCCCCCCCATGCCTAGGGCCCATTTTATTTGCTCATAAAATGGCCTCTACTGCTAGTATTTAAGAAGATTTGGGATTATCGCTACACCACCCCTTTTCTGTGGCCTAGAAGATTAACTGTGGGATAGCTCTGCAAATGAGACAGTCATGTCAGACTGTCATATCCATTACCTGATATGCATCTCTGCCTGAAAGCAACGGATCCTAGTCCCGTGAGCCACCCCTGCATTGGAGGTTCCAACTCTAACCTCCTTTCCCCTTGATCAGGTTGCGGCCACTCTGATACTCAGAACTGCCCATGTCTGCTTTGCCACAGAACAGGCGTACAGCATCCCTGTTTCTGTATTAGACGAAGAACTCTACAAATTTAGTGTTTTTCCCTACAAAACCAGTGGAGGGAGCTCGTTGCAAAATTTGTTCAGGATCTGCTAAACAGATACTGTGATGTCTTTTCAGATCTGAGAGGCACTATTATGTAGTTTTTTCAACTGCTCTCTGAACGCAGAGATGCAGGACAATCCAGCTATGCCACAGTGATCTGCCCTTTGAAAATAACCACGATGGTCCGAGCTTCTCCACTCTGGAGAAAGCGGAGTAAAGCAACTGTGTAATTTTTGCTGCTGTCTCAAGGGTGGCAGGTGACCGCTAAGAGTGGCTGGGCCGGGAGAGACAAGCAAAAATGAAAGAGCTGATCAGCCCTCAACCATTTCTCCATCACAGATAACTATCAGTTCACACCCAAAAAGGGTTTGCCATAGTTGTAGAGGAAGTTTTCTGTCATCAGAGAGTCCTTGTGTAGCTATTGTGTGAGCATGAGATAAACAGTATGATTTTTGCATGCATGAAGTTTCAAATTTGATCCCTGGTACTTCCAGTTAAAACGGGAAAGGATCTCTGGTAGCAATGCTTCAGAAGACTACGAAAGACTCACACATCCTATTCATAGAACGAGTTTATGTATGGAAATAATGTTCTCGGTGGGCTTTTTAGGACTTCGAAGCCCCCTTCATTAATGCCAAGGTGACAAACTTCCCTTCTCATCTTTGTTATGAGCAACTCTCTCTCCCACCCTTTGAAAATTGCAAAGGTGGTCAATTTTCCTGGGTCTCTTCAGACTCAGTTGAATGTGGGACCTTTCAGGAGCTTTAACAAACATGGCGAGGCAGAGTAAAAAAAAAGAAACCCTCTCTGATCCCATTGATTTTTGCCAATCAAGCAGTTGTGAAAGGCACAGAGTCTTTGCCTTTAAAATGGAGGCTACTTTCCTTTCTGAGCTAGATGGCCCAGCCTAGCCTGTTTTGGAAGCTAAGCAGGGTTGGCTCTGGTTAGTACTTCGGTGGGAGGTCACCAAGGAAATTCAAGGTTGGTACACCGAGGCAGGCAACAGCAAACCACTTCTGTTCATCTCTTGCTCTGATTTGGGTAGCTTAGGCTAGTCCAACCTTGTCAGATTGTGGAAGCTAAGCAGGGTTGGTTTTGGTGGGTTTTCCGGGCTGTGTGGCCATGGTCTGGTGGATCTTGTTCCTAACGTTTCACCTGCATCTGTGGCTGGCATCTTCAGAGGTGTATCACAGAGGGACACAGTGTGTAACAGACTTCCCTCTATGATACACCTCTGAAGATGCCAGCCACAGATGCAGGCGAAATGTTAGGAAAAGGTCCACCAGACCACGGCCACACAGCCTGGAAAACCCACTGGAACCAGTTGAATTCGGCCGTGAAAGCCTTCGACAATACACTAAGCAGGGTTGACCATGGTTAGTACTTGGGAGACCATCATAGAAGTCCAGCATAGCAAACCACCTTTGTTTGCCTCTTACCTTGAAATTCCCGTAGGGCCACTGTAAGTCAGCTGTGATTTGATAGCACTTTCTGCCACTACCGCTTTTTTACTTTCGAGCGGCACCAAAGAAGGCAGAAAGGACTTGTGTGAATGCAGCCTCCTCCTTTGGCCTTCGACAGGAGTCCATCGCAGACCAGGCTTGGCTACCCCTGCAAGCCAATGTCAGACTGTGCATCAGTCACCTTCTCATTTCTTGTGGCACCAAACTCAAGCTTGGCCCCCAGAATGAAGTGCTTACGAAAGCAAAACAAATTAATCAGCTTCTCCGGGGAGAAAAGTACGTTTGCCCCTGCCAAATCGCATATGTTGCTTGGCTGGGTGGGGAAAGTCTGAACTCAGAAAGAGGTACGATTCCAAAGCTGGATATTTTTAGTTTTGTTTCCACTCTGCACAAACTAAAGCATTTAGCCTGATTGATGGTGGCTTGAGTTTATTTAACCGTGAACATGTCAAAAGGTGGGTTCTGTCCCTTAGGGAACTCTGGGAAATAGACGAACAGACCGATAAGTAAGGCCAGCATCAAGAACTCTGTTTCCCAGCAGAAGTTTGCTGGGCTATTTTCATTTGAGAAAGGCTTTTGTACCAAGGAACTGGAAAGATTCAACATCAGAATGGATTTGTCACTAAAATTTGTATATACCTAGTTAGCAATGGGAACTTGTCCATCTCACATTCAGTTCATTACACATCAGAAGAACTGACAATGAAGCTTTCCAGTCATCAAATTGAAACAGAAGAGAATGGTAATGGTAGTTCTGCCCTTCCTTCCTACCAATCACGGCTGGTTCTGTGACTTGGGCAGAGTGTTCTTGATGCTATATAACCAGCAGTGGCTCCTCCCCTTGGCCTGAGCTAGGTCTCTTGACTTTAAGACTGGGTCTTTCACAAGTTTCACAATTTGATAGTTAGTTTGTCTTCCAGAGAGGAGGAAGTAACTAATTAGCCTGGAAAGAGAACCAGAAGTGGAAAATATCAAGGAACTGATGCTCTCGAGATACTTCAGTGGCTCTTTGCGTGTCTGTGCTTGGTGCCAGGAGCTGAAATTCGGGGTGGGTGGGAAAAGTCACAAAACCTGCACAAAAGCAGACACTGGAGTGTGAGGCCATCATCTGCATTCTGTGTTAAAATGGAATGGAAAAGTTGTGACAATTTCAGAGGAAGCAGCAAGAGAGGGAGCAATCTGATTCTTTTGTTTGAAAATGGTAACTTAGGTAGATCATTCCCCTTCGAGTGTTTGAGAGGTCTGGCCATTTAGGGGGCCCAACTGTGACTCCGGCAAGTGCCTTTGACAGAACTTAATTTGAAATGCTTGGAACGAGAGACGCTTCAAAAGTTGTATCATTCATGTTCTTTGCGACTTGCAGGCAATGCTTTGCAGAATGTTCAGACCCTGTTCCCTCCCTCGGTACATTTTCCATTATGCTTCATTTTCATAATGGCTTCATTAGGTAAATCAGAACTTCTAGTTGTGCGGCTGGGAAATCCAAGCCCAAGAGAGAAGCAGCAGATATTTCATACAGCTGTCTGGATCCAACTCCCAGACAAATAATGCATTTCTTTTGAATTAAAACTGAAGATACATTTCAATTGGGCATCTTTTTGGAGCCCTGTAAAATAAAGAGTTGGGTTTTTTTATGCCCCTTTTCCTCTACCTTTTAAGGAGTCTCAAAGTGGCTTTCCTACAAGAGGCACCTACAACAGGCACCTTGGGAGGTAGGTGGGGCTGAGAGAGTTCACAGAAAACCGGGACGGGCCCAAGATCACCCAGCAGGATTCATGTGTAAGAGTGGGGAAATAAACCTGGTTCACCAAATAAAAGTCCACTGCTCATGTGAAGGAGTGGGGAATCAAACCCAGTTTTCAAGATTAGAATCTAATTACTTAATTAGATTAGAATATACCATTCTTAACCATTACACCACACTGGCTCTCCAGACTGCTTCCTCAGCTCCCTGCTGTCATGCATGGATTCATTTTTAATATGTTGTTGTAGAATTGATGGATGGATGGATTTATAGAAGAGTTTGGATTCATACCCCTCCCCTTTCTCTCCTGTAAGGAGACTCAAGGGGGCTTACCATCTCATTTCCCTTCCTCCCCCACAACAAAAACCTAGCTCCAATTCAGCATTAATGGCTCCAGGAATAAAAAAGAAGGAGATTCAAGATCCCATGTCAGACATCTGGAAACAAAACCAGCAGATCAGCGACCCACTCCCAACGTACCCTAATTAAGTGCTAGATTGGCTAGCCAGAGGTGTGTGTGTGGTGGGTGAGTCAGAAGTGTGGGGGACAATTTTCCACCCCCACACGTTGCTCATCAGGGGGCGCCTGGGGCGTTTGTCCCTGGATGTCCCCATTATATCTACGCGACTGACTTTCAGTCCACTTTCGCAATTGTTTGCCAGTGGATTTTGCTATGCCGCACAGCTGCAAAGTGGATTGAAAGTGATTTAGTCTGCATGTGTGGAAGGGGCCTCAGAGATGCATACTGACCAACTGGGAAATGGCTTGGGCAGTTTATCCGGAGAGAATCCCGTTGTTCCTACTGATCCCAATGCTCACGTCAACATTTGAGGCCCTTCTGCACATTCCCTTCCTTTCTGAAATCTGGCAGATGGGCGCACAAGAGCCGCCTGCTTAGTAGTGGCACCATCACTGTCCTGCATGCATTCTGAAAATGGCTGGCCTAGGCTCATTGGTAAGCTTGTTGAGTATACAGAATTGGACCATCCCAGCCACCACACACCCTTTTCTCTTTAGCCTCTTTGCCTTAGCTGCTTTCCACCCACTCCATCTCCCATTTGGTGCCCTGCTTCTTGCCCTTCTGCTACCCAGGCAGATAAATTTGAGTGAAAGAGTACAGTGAACTTTGAACAGTCCCAGGTTCTGTGGCAAAAGAACCATATCTTCACATGGTGTAGAAATAGCTTGTGGAACACACTGCCACAGGATGTAGGGAGGGTCACTATCTTGGATGGCTTTAAGAAGGAACTAGATATATTCATGGAGGACAGGTACTGGATTGGATGGCTCAGGAGGCTCATCTTATATACTCAGCTCCCTAAATAAAAGATCCAGTTAGCAATTAATTTATTTTACATCCCATCTTTCTTCCCAATGGGGGCCCAAAGCAGCTTACACAAAAGATCCAGTGTGGTGCAGTGGTTAAAAGCAGGTGGGACAGTAATCTGGAGAACCGGATTTGATTCCCCACTCCTCCACATGGGCAGCAGACTCTAAGCTAGAGAACCAGATTTGTTTCCCCACTCCAACACACCTTCAGGGCAACCTTAGGTTAGTCACAGTTCTCACAGAACTCACTCAGCCCCACCTACCTCACAAGATGTCTGTCGTGGGGAGAGGAAGGGAAAGGAGTTTGTAAGCTACCTGGAGTCTCCTTACAGGAGAGAAAAGCAGAGTGTAAATCCAAACTCTTCTTCTCTAACCTACTACAGTGAGTTAGGTTAGGGCGAGAGTGTGTGACTGCCCCATGGTAGCCCAGTATGCTTCCATGGCAGAGTGGGGATTCTAAGCAGGGCCTCACCGATCCCAGTCCAAAACTCTAGCCACTACACTGTACTACAGGCTACCTAAGAAAAAGTTATGTAATTGTTCTGCAATTTTGGAGAAGGGCTGAACCAGAGCAGGCCTGGATCTCTTCCAAAACTGATTCTAACGCTTTGATGAGTGAACAAAACCAAGGCTCTTTGCCAACGCCATTCCCTTTGTGTGCCTCTGCTGGAGAGCAGAAGTTCTCTAACTACAGTGAACGGCTTATCCTTGGCCTGCAGCCAAGCACGGAGAAAAGGAAAGGAGAGAACACGCACACACATACATCTCTCTCTCTCTCTCTCTCTCTCTCTGGTGCTTTAAGATCACGGGAAAGGTTGCATTGCATGGAAAGGAAAGTTTACAAAAATAGCAAGAGGCTTCATTGATCCCCAATAGTTGATATAAAGGATGCAACGCAAAGCCAGACCTTGAAAAGAATGGCACAGAAGAGGGAGGAAACGGATCAGTACAGGGGTTACGGCACTGGGGTTACAAGAGAAGCTGCAGCTAAGAAAAAGAAGGGTTGGTTTTTAAACATTGCTTTTATCTCCTGTAAGGAGTCTCAAAGCAGCTTACAATTGCTTCTCCCCCCGCCCCCCATTCACAGGCACCTTGTGAGGTAGGTGGGGCTGAGAATTTTCTGAGAGAACTGTGACTAGCCCAAGGGCACCCAGCAGGCTTCATGCGGAGGAGTGAGGAAATGCACAGTTAACCAGACATTGCAACCATGTTGCAGGGAGTTAGTTCTTATCTCTTGCTGGGAGGAAGACTATGACTCATTTCAGTTAGTTTTAGCCTTGGTGGGACTGATGGGCCTTAAAGGAGCTTGAAAGATGCATGCTTGTTTCTGCCTCCAGGATGTCATGGGTGTACATGCACAGGTGTACTTGCTTAGGTGTACATGCACAGGCGGTCAACTTGCTTAGCTGGCGGGGTGGGGGTGCTCAGAGGACCTCTTGCTCACCTCCCTCCACATCTTGACATTCATGATGGACAACTAGAGCACGGACTAAGCCGGCCTCCCCATGGACTTTCCATATCTTTCGGTGTTTCCTGCAAAGGAACAGTAAAGCTGACCTAGAATGGTTTATAGTCTAGGATGTTGGCCAACGAGACTCTTCTGTTTTGACTGCACGCTGTAAAATTTGATTTCCCGATTGATCCCAAATTGTGCAGAGCCTTTGTGTCAATGGGCAACCGGCCCAATTTGCTTTCCCGGCTACTGAACATGCAGGATTTTCAATTCTTGAGTGCTCATGGGGATGTTTTTAGAATAGATTTTCCTATGCACAACTGTTGCACTGCCTTGATCATGTATAGCTGGTGTGGTGGTTCATCTTCACATTTATGGATGGGAGGGGTACCCTTGCTGTAAGGATGGTAGAGGCTGGATTAAGGATAATTGCCATACTTCATTATTGGAAGGAGTGTGTAATTGTGGCTCAGTGATAGAGCATCTATGCAGCATGCAGAAGGCCCCAGGTTCAATCCCTGGCATCTCCAGTTAAAAAGGACCAGGCAGCAGGTGATATCTTCTGCCTGAGATTCTGGCGGACAGCTGTCAGTGAGAGTGGGCAATTCAGATCTTGAAGGACCAAGGTTCTGGTTTGCTATAGGGCAAGTTCATGTGTTCATGTGCCAAACGTCCAAAGAACCACATAGAAACAAATTGTGCTGGCAATTCTCACAATGACCAATTCTGAGCTCCAGTTAATGTGGTGTGGATTCACTTTTCAAACACAATATGGCCTGCTCCCATAGTACCTTCTCATCAGTTAAGATCTTCCAGAGATCCAGGCGTGCTCCCACTTCTAGGTTGGAAGGGCCTTCTCTGCTGTAGCACCACGCCTTTGGAATTCACTCACTTGAGAGGACCAAAATTACATGTGATACAGCAGTTCTTCAAATGTGCCATGAGACCCTGATATAGCAGTTTCTGGGCAGGTATACCGTGCATTGGGACACTGTTTCCCCAATCATGCCAGTTCCCCAATGAAAACTACAGCCACCCCAGCATCTTTCATAACCAGCAAGGTAAAAAGACCTGCACAAGACAATGACCTGTCTTTTTCCCCCTACTTAAGTTAAAAGCAGCTTGGGGCATTAGAAACTGGCTGTCCCAGCTCCTTTTCAGACACTCTAAACATAGTAGTGTTGGGTACAGAACAAAGGCAGTTAGAAACACCATGGCCATAGGAGCACAGCTTCGTTGGCCTCCAGGCCTATTACTGAATGCATGATCATCTTTTAATGAACTTGACTGTACGGGAAGAAATCCCAGCAATTCTGATAAGCAGCTGTGTAGCTGAGCAGGGATCCAACTATGATAAAGGATTTAATTTTTTTCAGACCAAGACGACGCCTTCTAAGTACTGTTTCACCACCAGGCATCATATTTTGTAAATAATGACCACCTGGCACATATTTCCAACTCCCAGCTGCTAGCTCAGCAGGCAAGTTCTTTTATCTTCCTAGTCTCTGCGCCAGACTTTACTTTTTGGTGCACATGATTCCTTTCTACACATTCAGGCGCATGCGTGGACGGTCTCTGGTGCATTTGCTTCCAATCCTCTTGGTCTTCCTGAGCATAATTGTATCCCACTTTTCAGCCTAAGAAACAGCTCCCAAAGTGGCAGATGGGACATAAAATTCAGCACAATTGCCAACGAAAATATAGCGCAAACTGCTGCTTGGAGAGTGGTTTTCGGTAAGGTTTGGGTCCTGGCAGGATGGAAAGGTACTTGCTCGGTGCATCCGCTGCGGTGGTTTCAGGCCCCCTTGACATCAGATGATCCAAACGCTGCAGACTCTGATGCACGCAGCTAATGTCCGGATTCACCCTTGGGAGCTTGTTGCTCATATTGCAATTAAGAAAAAGAATACTTGTAACTATTTCTGGATGCAGGAAAAGACTCCTAGTAGGCTTCTAGGTGCCAATTCTGGGAAGGCAGGCCTTGACTGCCTTTGTGCCTGGCTGGGCTTCCTGGAAACACCTGGCCCGCCACAATGGAGACCAGACACCAAACTAGATGGGTCTGATCTGGCAGGCATCACAATACACCATGGGTTGGATCCAGCATCCAGCATGGCCCCAGCATGGCACAACCAGCATGGGTTGGGTCCAGCATGAACTCAGAGCAGCTCTGCTGTCCCAAGCAACAGCGCAACGGCTGCAGCAGCGCATGCTGCTTTGATATAATTTTAACAGAGCAGAGACTGTGAGTGCAGGCCCCAATCTGTTCTGCACTGTGCTTGTGGAACTGAAGCCTCTGGCCCCAGTCGACTTGAGTTCACGCACTGGGAACAAAGCCGTTGCAATGGTGGTTGTCCAGTTCCACCAAACGGAGGTGAGATTATTGTGATCTGCACAAATCCTAAGAAAAGGGCGGAGCACAGGCAAGGGGGCAGGGAGCCTGAGGAGCAAGGAAACCACAAAGTAGGATGGCTACTATGTGGGGCAGTCTGAGTGAGTTTAGGGCTCGGGGTAAAGTCTAGGATGGAGCCCCGTCATCCCTTTCCCGTTGATCCCCCCAACAGGGCCAAGTAAAAGTGTCTCCCACCTGTGCAAGATGAGCGGCAGCCACAGCTACTGTTGGAAGCTCCAGATGGGGAGGTGGAGTCAGCCATGGGGGTTTGCTCTTCTTTCCCTTCTTCTTTGACTGGGCAGAGCTGGAGGCAGCTGGGGAGGGGGGAGGGCAAGCTCAAGGCAGCTGCCCCCGTTGGCGGGTAAAGCAAAAGGGCAGGGCAAGGAACAGACTGGTAAATGGCAACTCAACAGACGGGCGGGTGGAAGAGAAAGATACCTGCAAAAAAGGGGTTAATTTCGCCACGACAGGATGGTGTGAATGTCACATAGTTAGTTAGGGGTAAGGAAACCAGACAATTCTTTGGCGACAAGCTTCTGGTTCTCATTACAGGTTCTGTGTGCAACATGGAGGAGCGTGTAAGCAAAAGTGTCATTTGTGAGGCTCTTCCCACTCATGCTTCCAACATGTCCAGGGAGAGCTAGCTACTTGTCTTCTTAATTTCAATTCAAACTGAAGAGTCGAATACTGGAGAGCCAGCGTGGTCTAGCAGTTAAGACTGGTAGATGAACATAAGAACATAAGTCTCTGGAACCAGCAGAGAGGAGTAGCAGTGGAGACGAGGACTGGGCTAGGAAGAGCAGAGTGAGCTCTGGTTTTCATTTTGGAAGGCTTTTCTCAAAGCCACATATTTTTAAACAGTGTATTTTAACAGGGGTTAGCAGGGGTTAGGGTAAAGCTACTGAGAGGTGGGGCTTAACAGGGCTTATCTCTTTTTTCTCTGTCCTGGGGCTGCTGAGAGGTGAGTCAGTCAGTCTTTAGCTCAGTCTCTGGAACCAGATGCTAATCTGGAGAACCAGGTTTGGTTCCCTACTCCTTCACATGGGCAGTGGACTCTTATCTGGAGGACTGGGTTTGATTCCCCACTCCTCCAAATAGGCAGCGGGATCTTACCTGTTGAACTAGGTTTGTTTACCCGCTCCTCGAAATGAAGCCAGCTAACTTTGGGCTAGTCAAAGTTCTCTCTGAACTCTCTCAGCCTCACCTACCTCACAAAGTGTCTGTTGTGGGGAGAGGAAGGGAAAGGAGTTTGTAAGCCACCTTGAGTCTCCTTACAGGAGAGAAAAGCAGGGCATAAATCCAAACTCTTCTTCAAGTTGTTCTGGAGTGTCATTTACTGAAATTCCTGCTGCATAATTCGGCTCCTGATGCTGAACAGCTTCAGAGCTGCCAGACTGGGACCAGCATTAAACACACACACCCCCACATACACACAACTGCTTTAAGCCTTGGTAGGGGAAAAAAGACAAGAAATCAATAGTACAGTGGAACCTTGGTGTCCACCGGTAATGTGAACGGCAATGCATGGTGAACACCAAAATTGGCGTAGGTACGCCATTTGCGCATGCACAACGCTGTTTGCGCATGCGCAACGCAAACGGTGCATCGGATTTTTGAAAAAGTCACCTCGGAGGCCGACGGAAGCCGAGGCGACCAATGATCACTGAGGTAAGGAAATGGCCGGGGGCAACCGGCGAAGACCGAAACTGGCGAACACCGAGGGCAACATATACCGAGGTTCCACTGTATGTCATCCCATCCCCCACCCCTGCACCCATAGCAACAGCAGCCCAATAGTCCAATCCAGCGCACCCTGATTGTTCCATAGCATGGAAGCCAAGCACAGTTGGCTACGATCAGCAGGGATGATAATGCAGAGGCATGCAACTACAAAACAGTTCTGCTCATCTCTTGCCTTGAAAATCCCTTGTGGCAATGTCATAAATTGGTTGCCACTTGATGGCCCTGGATTGTGATCACTAGCTGCCCTTGTAGCCCAAATTAACCTGGGCTCATTGGATCTTGGAAGCAGCTAAGCAGGATCAGCCCTCAACCCTGGTTAGCACTTGGTGGGAGACCATCAAGGAGGAAAGGGGCTGCTATGCAGAGGAAAGCAATGGCAAACCACCTCTGCTCCCTTTTGCCATCATGTGACAGTTGTGACAGCAGACAATGATTATTTTTCCTAGCAGGGCTTACAGCAGCAATGACGGAACTAGGAAATAATACTGAGGAGGAAGAGGTCATGGGCTCCCTTGCTCAGCTCCACCGGCCTGGCCTATCAGCCCCCTGCTTTGTAAGACCAGCTGACATGTTGAGGAGTCTGATCCCTGCACCATGAAACTGGGTTTCTTAACGGCGTCTCTTGCTGGTGGTACTCGTGCATTTTCAATTTGAAAAGAAAGACCGACCAGGGGAAGGTCATCTTGTCACTTTCCCTTGAAAGATATCAAGGGGGGAAAAAGATTCAGTTGGACACACTTTAACACAAGAGGGTAACTGAGGTCGTGGCAAAAGAATGGGAGAAATATGAAAAGAATCTGAAATGAGACATTCCAAACCTAGCAGGAAAAGAAATGAAAATCAGATGTTTTCTCTTCTCCTTGGAAGCGAAGCTTAACTTTCTAAAATTAGATAAGCAGACCCAAGTCACACATTACAAAGTAATCCTAATACTCAAGGAGTTGTTATTAATATTTCAGGGAGTTGTTATTAATATTTTGCCATCAAGTGACTGCTGACTGATGGTGACCCTGTAGGGTTTTCAAGGGGAAAGACTAACAGATGTGCTTTGCTATGGCTGGCCCCCTTGAAGCAACCCTGGACTTCCTTGGTGGTCTCCCCTACAAATACTAACCAAGTTCTGAGATCTGATGAGATTGGGCTAGTTCAAGGATCTGCAATCTGCGGCTTTCCAGATGTTTCATGGACTACAAATCCCATCAGCCCCTGCCAGCATGGCCAATTGACCATGCTGGCAGCAGCTGATGGGATTTGTAGTCCATGAATGTCTGCAAATGCTCTAAAGCAGGGGTCTGCAACCTGTGGCTCTCCAGATGTTCATGGACTACAATTCTCTGCTGGCAGGGGCTGATGGGAATTGTAGTCCATGAACATCTGGAGAGCTGCAGGTTGCAGACCCCTGGACTAGTTCAAGCCATCCAGGTCAAAGGAGTTGTATCCATACTCTGAACTTAATTCCAAAATGTGCAGGGGACCCACCCAATTGTCCCTCCAAGGCTTCTGTAGCAGTGTTCAGAAGTTTGCTGTCTGCACGGAACTATGCTGCAGCAAGAACGCCTCCTTCTGGACTGCTGCCTAACCTGCCTTGCACCAATATGGTGCCTCTGTGACCATGTGGCTTAGAGAGAACGATGATCCCAACCTTCCTCCAAGTAGCTCAAGTCAGTGACATCATGATACTTTCCTTCTCACAACAACCCTGTGGAATAGGTTACATTGAGTTGGTTCCTAGCTATGCAGTGAGTATGTGCAGATTTGCCTCTCCTAGGCATCGTTCTAACCGCTATGATGCACTGCCATTCTTGTTTGGTGGCTGAAATGAGATTCAAGGCAAGGCTCACCTATATGATGGCCCATTCTGTTGCTGCTCTTGTGGGTCAGCCCATTCATACCCCACTGAGATGGTGCTCCTTCCAAGTGCCAAGTCACATGTTCCTAAGTCCTGATGTTCTTCCAATAGATTGTGTCGATCCAACATTTTTTGGGAGGGGGACCAATTCAGATTACATTCACAGTAGTCAAGCGGGGAGGGCTTCAGCTCTGCACTATCTACCTAACATCAAACTTTTGATGATGAAAGATATCCAAGTGTCCCCAGACAGCCAAATAGTGGCTCCCTGGATCATTTCTAGTGGAGAAAACAGTACACGGGGAAGGCTTAAGTTCCCTCTCCCCAAATCCAACTTGGGCCCTTATGTGGTGCTGAGTACGAACCTCCCAAAGAACGTTGGATCAACACAATCTATTGGAAGAACATCAGGACTTAGGAACATGTGACTTGGCACTTGGAAGGAGCACCATCTCAGTGGGGTATGAATGGGCTGACCCACAAGAGCAGCAACAGAATGGGCCATCATATAGGTGAGCCTTGCCTTGAATCTCATTTCAGCCACCAAACAAGAATGGCAGTGCATCATAGCGATTAGAACGATGCCTAGGAGAGGCAAATCTGCACATACTCACTGCATAGCTAGGAACCAACTCAATGTAACCTATTCCACAGGGTTGTTGTGAGAAGGAAAGTATCATGATGTCACTGACTTGAGCTACTTGGAGGAAGGTTGGGATCATCGTTCCCTCTAAGCCACATGGTCACAGAGGCACCATATTGGTGCAAGGCAGGTTAGGCAGCAGTCCAGAAGGAGGCGTTCTTGCTGCAGCATAGTTCCGTGCAGACAGCAAACTTCTGAACACTGCTACAGAAGCCTTGGAGGGACAATTGGGTGGGTTATAAATGAACACCTGAAACTGCCTTATACTGAATTAACTCATCTGTCCATCAAGGCTGGCATTGTCTACTCAGACTGGTAGCAGCTCCCCAGGGTCTTGGGCTTAGGGGTTTCCCATTACCTGCTACCAAATCCTTTAACTGAAGATGCCAAGGGTTGAATTCGGGACATTCTGCACGCCAAGCAGATGCCCAGCCAAGGGATGTAGGTATAGATTTTTTATGGGGGGGTTCAGAGGCAGGGCCATGCCCCCACCCATCCCGGGGCATGGCCATGCCTCCCCAAGCCCCACCCCCACCCCAGTGCTTGTAAAAGCAGCTCCCCGAGGCTGGGGACAGCAGACTCCCCTGCCCTGCCCTCCCCCGCCCCCCACCAGCTGGGCTCCCAGCTGGCAGCTGGCACCCCCTTCTGCCTTCCCCTCTGGACAGGCGTAGCTAGGGAAAATGGAGCCTGGTGTAAAATCTGAGTTTTGTGCTCCCCCAATGGGTGGCTGCTGTGATGCTGGAATCCACCTCCAAACAGCACAACTTTCAATGGTGTTTAAACTAGAGAGCCCAAATTCTCTTTTTAAATCCACCTTAAAGGGAGAATCTGGGGTCCCCAGTTAAAACAACATTGAAAGTGATGCTGTTTTGGGGTGGATTATCTCCCAGCCTGAAACAGCATCACTTTCAATGTTTAAACTGGGGACCTCACATTCTCCCTTTAAATCCATGCTGAAGGGGGTGGATTTAAAAGGAGAATCTGGGGAAATTTGGGGGGTGCCTGCTGTCCAGGAGATTTTGGGGTGCAATTGTTAAGATAGCAGCACCAAAATTTCAGAGTATCTTTAGGAGACTCTCCTGATGATATCTCCCAGGTTAGGTGAAGTTTGGTTCAGGGGGTCCAAAGTTATGAACCCTCAAGGATGTAGCCCCCATCTTCTATTTGCTTCCATTGGAAACAATGGGGATGGGGGCACCCCCTTTGGGAGTCCGTAGCTTTGGACCCCCTGGACCGAACTTCACCAATCTGGGTGGTATCAGTAAGAGACTCTCCTAATGACATCACCGAGGTTTGGTGAGGTTTAGTCCAAGAGATCCAAAGTTATGGACCCTCAAAGGTGTAGCCCCTATCTTCGATTAGCTCCCATTGGAAACAATGGGGGATGGGGCACCCCTTTTGGGAGTCCATAACTTTGGACCCCCTGAACCAAACCTCACCAAACCAGGGTGGTATCATCAGGAGAGTCTCCCAAACACTCCCTGAAAGTTTAGTGCTGCTAGCCTAAAAACTGAGCCCCTTGCAGGCCAAAAACTGAAAAACACTAAAAATACAAAACAACTCCACAAACAGAGGGCGGAGCTTTGGACATGCAATGGGGGTGTGTGTGTTTTG
Source organism: Sphaerodactylus townsendi (assembly GCF_021028975.2). NCBI lineage: Eukaryota > Metazoa > Chordata > Lepidosauria > Squamata > Sphaerodactylidae > Sphaerodactylus > Sphaerodactylus townsendi. Next base: position 110,258,101 of record NC_059430.1, read on the forward strand.
AACCTGAGAACCCCCCCTTATCTATGTCCTTGGCCCAGCCACTGAGTCACAGTCCCTTCCCAAGTAGCTTCTTCAAATATTCTGAGTGGTTTGTTTTCATAGCTTATTGTTTCAGTTGTGAGTCACCTTGAGGAGGACCCTGCAGAGGTGGAATTAAAAAACCCCACTGAATAAATAAATGTTACTGCCATGGCCTCTCTGGCTACTCTCTGACTGAAATCCCTCTTCTTTCTCTGAAGTTCATAAAATAACAGGCTGTACTTTGCACAGGGTTTAACGGGAATAATCAACCTCTCTGGTTTCCAAACTCTTTCGGGTTCAAATCAAGGTTCAGCCAACTTCTGGCAACCCCGTGTGGTTTTCAAGGCAAGAGAAGTTCAGAGACGGTTTGCCATTGTCTGCCTCTTTGTAGCAACTTCTTAGGGAGTCTCCCATCCAAAAACTAACCAGGGCCAACTCTGCTTAGTTTCCAAGATCTAACAAGAACAGGCCAGCCTGGACCATCCAGGACAGAGTTTCACCAACTAGATTAGAGATGCTCAACCTTTTGGAGCCTGTGGGCACATCTTGAATTCTGACATGGCCTGGTGGGCACAGCAACAAAATGGCTGCTACAGGAAGCCACCAAATGATTGCCACAGCTTAATTCCAGTGACACAATGGAGATCCTTGTGCTGTGGCCAGAAGCTGCTGTCAAAGCAACTTTTAAAAGCACGTGCACAGCCAATCAGAAGTCTTGCTTGGAAAACCTGGCCAGAAGGTGCCAGAAAAGGTGTTGGGGGCACCATATTGGAAACTCCAGAGGTAGATGTCCTCTATGGGCAAGGATTGCATAGGTGATGAGAATGCCCAAGAGCTGAAACCTAGTCTGAATTGCTAGGCTTTCTCCCTTTTATGTGCAACAGACCTCTCTCTGTGATACACCTCTGAAGATGCCAGCCACAGGTGCAGGCGAAACGTGAGGAACAAGATCTACCAGACCATGGCCACACCGCCCGGAAAACCCACCCCAACCAATTATCAGCTTGAGAACTCTCTCAGTCGCACCAACCTCACAAGGTGTCGTGGGGAGGGGAAGGTGATTGCAAAGGTATAAAAATCAACTCTTCTTCTTCTGAACTAAAAACTCCAAACTGTTTAGCCTTTCTTGGCAGGGGAGGAAGAGGACGATGCCCACTGAAGCCAGCTGGTGAGCTTAGATTAAAAGGAAATTCCACACAGTCAGTTAAGTGACTCAAGTTCTTGGCAGCAGAGAGGGTATCATTTAATATCCCTGTTTGGTTGTACATACCTCGTGATTCTCTAAAAGCCCTGGAATGGAAGACTCACCACTTTTCAGGATTTTGCCTAAAAATATCCCACTTTCTCCGAACCCCGATAACAGATTGAGAAGAATACACTTTTTAAAAAACCTCTTAAAAATCTTGCTCCTCAACATGGCGGGGGAAAACCCACAAACACTGACTGTAAAAGTTTAGAAAGACTCCATTTACAAAATATATAATCTCACAATTTTCAAAAATCCATTCTCGGTACCTTGGGAAGCACTAGATACTCATTAAGATACTCATTAAGATACTCATCCATCAGTCCCCAGGAATAGTTACCCAGTCGCAGCCCTATCAATGAGGTTGCAGAGGGGACTGAACTCTTGATGAGCAGTTCTCAACCGATATCCCTGCTCAAAAAAGTAGAACTTTTTCCCATTTCTTTACCAAGGATGTTCACAGGCAGAGAAAGGGAGAAAGGTTGAAGGAGGTTCTTATAAGGCAAGAAGAAAACAGGCCCTGGAGAAACATCGATCCGTTAAGTGGCCTCTGACCCATGTCTTCTTGGCTGGTCTATGCTTGGCATTGCAAACTGGCTGAGCATTCATCACTGCTAAGTCAGTTTCAAAATAGATGTATATTTATACACGCTCACACACTTACATCCCCTCTCAACCATACCCAAGATGACCCAGCGGACCACATAGAAGAAATCACCATCAAATATGATTCCCCTGCCGCAAAATCAGACCTTGGAACCTGCTTCCATTATAACCTCCGGCAAATTCTGTCCACTCTCACCCCTGCTAAAATCCCTGGCTGCTTCCAAAAGCCGGTCAGAGGATTCGCCTCTGCTTCCCAGCTTCGTACAGTTGACTAAGCCAATCTGGTCAAGCCTCGGCCAGCTCCTGTGTTTCCTCTCTTTGACCGGGGCCACTGAGCGCACCCCTGGCTGGCCAAGATCCAGGGATCTGGAGTGACCTGGCAAAGGGATCTGAGTGTCTGAGCCGAATCTTCTCTTCGTGCATTCAGCATGCAGGAGTTTTTCAAACGAGTCGGCAGCGGGAGATCCGTTATCCATCTCAATCATGACATGGCTGCCACGGAGGTTGTCTCTGCTGGAAGCAACGCTGCCACAACCGGGTAAGACGGTCCACGAGAGCCTCAGCACTTCCTCTCTCTCCTCTGGCAACTGGATGGAATAGCCCTCTGAGTCCTGGATGGGGGAGACACCCTGGTTCTCAAGAAGACAGTTGTTGAGTTTAATGAGAGGCAGCGACAGGGCGTTGACTGCTGAGGAGATGACGGGCTCTCCTCCACAAGCAAAGGACAGGCTGGGGTTCCGGCTGAGGTTCCCTTGTGCGGAGTTACCAGAGTCTGAGCGGATGCTAACAAGGGAGGCAGAAGGTGAAACTTGGTGAAGAAACTGAGCTGTAGTCTGAAGTCTACTGGATCTGTAAGCGTTAGCCCACTTCTTCATCGGGCTGGGACAGGACTGGAAGCCATCTGAGGAGAGGTCCACTTCATAACAGCTTTCCACACACTTGGTGTCGGCCTCAAAGGTGGATGGGGTAAGCCTCTGCTGGAAGTAACTGCTAACGGGGCTAGTATCCTGAGGGAGACCCAGGGTCATGGAATAGAGTTCCCTCTGCATCAACAGACGGGTCTCCATATCCCTGTTCTCATACAGCATGGTGTTGGCACAGATGAAGATGAAGAGACCAATGCCCATAATAACAGGCCCAATAAGCTTTAGCTTCTCGCTGTACAGGAAGAGGCGGGGATGGGGAGAGATTTTAACTTCCTTCTTGAGATCGTCTGCAGTGCTGGAGTTCCCCGGCCTACTTCCAGATCGCGTCCCGGGTGGGCCACGGTGAGGCCAGTACCCGATCACAGCTATGGTCATGCCCACAAGGACTACTGAGATGCCCACCATCACAAAGGCCCCCGATGGGGAGCGCATCCGCAGTTGTCCCTTTACAGTCACCTCAGAGGGAACCTTGCGCCTGAATCTGCGCCGGTGCCATCGGGAAGGTCCCCCTGACTTCTTTGCAGGGTTATCGTTCTTCATGGCTCTTGAAGCTTCACCGCCTCTTGCTGCCTTTGGGTCATCCGCAGGCCATCTTTCAACAGTTGGAAGAGAAGAGAAAGAATTAGTGCAAGACAAAAAAAAAGCTGATGATTATATTTATTTATTTAGATTAGGGTCCCCAATCTTATTGAGCCTGTGGGCAGTTTTGGAATCTGGACACACTGTGGTGGGCATAGCCACAAAATGGCTGCCACAAAACAGCGAATGCAGGAGGCACAGTCAGCCACAAAATGGCTGCCACACATCACCTGTAGGCACACAGTGAAGATCCTGGTGCTGTTGTGAATAAGGCTGCGCATCCGAACAAAGCTGAATTGAAAATAAACCTGAAAAAAAGTGGTTTCTGCTTTTTTCGGCTTTATTTTAGGTTGAAAAAATTGTGGTAATTTCAGGAAGCTGAAAAGTGGATCCTGAAAAATGCCAAATTTTTCCAGTTGTTTTTGGCTGTTTTGGCACCACTGCCATTAAAAAATGGGGGGGAGCCCTCCTCCCCCACCTCTCTTTCTCACTTACTTGCTAAACAGCACCTCTGAAGTCCACCTGGGCTCAGAGGTGGCAGGCAGCAGAGAGCCGAATGATTAGCTTGGCCTGGCTGGGCCCAGCATTTCGCTCAGCACCACTGCCTCTGAAATCCACTTGGACTTTGGCGACGAAGGAGGCTCTAAGCTTCATGAATAATGAATGCCAGGTTTGGCTCAACTCTGCAGCTCGGAATTTTTGAGGATCAGGTTTCAAAGGACCTGAACGTTTTGGGAAAGCTGAAAAAATCAGGAGAAACAAAAACATATTGATATGGGGTTCCACTTTTTTTTAGTTTTTCCAAAAAAAATCTGGGTTTTTTAAACCTGCACCTGAAAATACTGAAAAAATGGTGCACATTCCTTGGGGCATTGCATCCTACCTGAAAGATCTACCTGTAGAATGGATGCGTGCAGGTTTCCAAGCTCCACCCACCAGCCTACATAAGAGTCCTGCTGAATCAGGTTCACAGTTGTCTCTCCCTCCCCTCCCCACACCTGCCCTCCCTTTCCTTTTATTATTACACCCCTCTGACTAAGGGCCTTGGACAATGTCAAAAAGAAACAGAAGATAAAATACAAAACAGTAGATATTAAAATACAACGTGACAAATTAAAACCCATCTCTGTAAAGGAATACAAAACCCACAAGTGCTATTTGGTAGCAGAACGCAATATTTCCAGATTGGTGTTTGCTAGTAAAAAAGAGTTTATGTAGAATATAACGGGCATTTCCCTCGTAAACTTCTAAAAGAAACGTATCTTGGTCAATGTAAAGCCCCCTGTCCTGGCCTGAGTATTGAGCACTGAAAAGAGAGACTTCAGTTTAAAGCTGAAGCCCTTATCCAGACCCTGGACTACAATGAAGTCTGTACAAATTCAACACAGCGTGAATCTGGTGTAACAAATGAACAGTCATTAGTGACACACACACACACACACACACACACACCCCGCACACCAGTCTGATCAAAGCACCAAAGACAATTTTTCCAAAGGAAAACTATTTTCTGCTGAAAGAAAGAAAAATGGCACAGGTGGTCTCTCAAGAAAGGAAGAACTCTCCGCCGCCAGGAGCCATCTTCGCTTGATTGTTCTGCTTTCCCCAAACCTAAGAAAGCTTCGGATACAATAAGGAAAGGAGATCCACCTTTGGCACCCCTGAGTTGTTTGGAGGAAGGATGAGCGGAAATTACACAAAACCTTTTGAACGTTATTGTAAAGGCTTGCCTTGTACAGTGGGAAAGGTAGTATGTGCGTTTGTGCATGCACACACAGAAACAAACAGTTGAGCACAATCAGCAGGACGTTTTGTAGAAGGATGACCAAGACAGATATTTGTAAACAAAGCCTGCTGCTTTTAAAAAAAATGTTTTGATTAAGCTGCCATGCTCCTCACGGTCATGGTTAGGGTGGCATTTTTTTTTTTAAAGAGCATATCTTGCCTACAACATTCTTGGTACTCCTTATTAAGACAAAGAGCTGTACTGTGTGACGAGGACTGTAATAATGCCTGAAGTTAATGTTATTTATCAATAGATTTTATAATGGATTTTACAATTTATATTATATTTTTGTATAAATGGAATGCTATGTATTCACATGTATTCTGATCTTAAACTATTGGCTGGCCTAAAGGCTGTAATAAATATCTAACTTGGTACTCCAAAGCAATTGGCATATATGATAAGGGGATTCAGTCCAAAATGCTGGCATTGTGGGGGAAAAGATGCAATTTACATGCATATGTGGTTGGAATGTAAGGAGGTAGTGCAATTTTGGGAACAGGTATTGAGGTATATAGAGAAATTTATGAAAGTTAAAATAGCGTTAAATAAAGACTAATTGTTCATGGGTATTTTGGAGGATAGTAGAGTAGAAATAATACAACAATAATGTATGAAATAATGATAAGAGCTGTACATGCAGTTATAGCGTTGGGCTGGAAAGACAAGAAAATATGGACAATACAGAAATGGCTAGAATACGTTTGGAAACAAGTGCAGTTAGAAATATTTGAAATAATGTCTAGAAATCAATTATGGAAAGATAGACAGACTGATAGGATGAAGATATGGACTGGCTATGAGGACTGGATGAGAGAAGTCGGAGTCACTGAAGGAAGACGGGTGAAGAGACTGGAAAGAATGAACCTGCTGCTGCTAAGTTAAGAAAAGAAGAAGAATTCAACTTTTGGGGGGGAGGGGATAAAAAGGGGGGAAAGGATGGTTTGGACATAACACAAAGTATTGTATATGTATGGATGGAATTATTCCAGCTATATAATAAAACATTTTAAAAGTACAACATTCTTGGTTTATCAGGAGTGGGGAAGCGCTGCACAGCTGCTGCAGAGTTCACACTGCCGGAAAGGGAAGTGTCAATTTTGCGGAGGGGGTGTGAGTGCGTGTGTGGCTGGGATGGCTCTTGACTCTCAGAGCTGCCGGCAAAGGAACACCTGCCAAGCCGGCATTCTGAAACTCCTCCCTTGCCATTTTCTTGGTTTTAAAGGTATTATTAGTCTCCCGCAGAGAAAAAATGAAATGTAAAAACTCACTTATGAAAAGTGTGGGCCTGAGCCAGACTGCTAGGCGATGACAATTTCAGGAGGAAGATTAAAGGGAAGGAATTTTATTTTTTTTAAGATGACATTTCAAAGAAGTCTGGGGAAAACTCCGCTAATCCTTTTGTAAGGTACGTCCGCAGTCGTGCCTGACGATGGAACCACCCCTGAAGCCGGCCTTTTGTGTCCTCCAGGTGCCACTGAACAAAAAAAGGCTGTGTTTTAAACTCCCCCCCCCCCCTGGTGCATTCAAGCTTGTTTTCTCCCCTTCTTTTCAGTTTGCAATTGCTTGTCCCCCAGATCTCTGCTGAGAAGGACTTGGCCTTAATTGCTATCTGAGATGTGACCTCCCTTATCAACTGGTATTAAAGCGGTCTAGTCTCCTGCTGGGATGTGGGTGGTCCCAGCCCACTGGCATTTTTTTTAACAACAATCTGCTATGTGTGTGTATATGTGGCGAGGGGGTCGTAAGGGACAGGGAGCACTCTTAGAACTCATTTCTTTTGATGGGATTCATGACCACTGCACACTGATCCTTACCAAATAACCTACACAGCAGCCTCGCTTCTGGTTTGCAGCCACTGCAGGACAATATTCTCTCTAGTTCACACTGTGCCACCCATTGAGGGATCAGGAGGATCTGGGAGACCGGGTTTGGATTTTCACTCTGCTGTGGAAGTTTGCTGTGTGTGACTTTGGGCCAGTCACACAGCGCAAGCCTGACCTACCTCACAGGGATGTTGTGAGGAGACAGTGGAGAAGAAGGTGCTCTGGGTCCCTACTGGGGGGAAAGTTGAGGCATAAATAGTTTGGTTGTTGTTGGTTTTCCGGGCTGTGAGGCAGTGGTCTGGTAGACGGTCTGGTAGACGGCCACACAGCCTGGAATCCGGCCGTGAAAGCCTCCCACAGTACATAAATAGCTTATTTATCTGTGACTGATCCTCCGGCGATGGCAGCTAGCTGCTTAAAGGGGCAATTCTTTGGGCCCCTCAAGAACCCCAAACCCTGAATTTTACAGCAACTGCCATCTGAAGGACGGTCATGTCAATTTTATTAGTATTTTTCACTAATCCATTGACAATAATCTAACAGGTCACAGTTCCCATGTGCCGCTATGGAAAATAGAGTGATTTCTTTACTTCACTTACATACCGCTTTTCTCCCCAGTGAGAGGACCCAAAGGAGCTTAAGTCCTTCTCCTCGGCTCCATTTTATCCTCAAAACAACCCTATCAGGTAGGTCGGGCTGACAGAATGTGATCGGTCCAACAGCACTCATCAAGCTTCCATGGCAGATTGGGGATTCAAACTTCAATCTCCCAGATCCTAGGCTGACACTACAACCATTACACCACACTGGAGAAAGCCAAGCTGTCTTATGGACAGGGGGCCGCTAATCCATCCTTGGACTCCAACTGACAGGAACCTCTACTGCAAAACCTTCATTTAAAAAGAACAGGAACTACCAGCAACCTGACGCTCTTTCACAAGGCCTTGCATTCAGATGAGCTGCTTCCGAGTCAGTGCTCTTGCACAGCTCCCATTCAATCAGGATTCAGCGGTATTTACGCAGGGGAACTTTCTACCAGTCGGGGGACAGAGCAGCAAGAAGGCCTCCTGCACAGGCCCATTTAAAAGCACTGGAGGGGTGTTTCAATTGGTGCTCTTGTGCACATATTCTTTCAATGAAGCGTGAATGGGAGACCTTAACGCTGGACCACTTCCCATAGCGATAACTGCTCAGAAGTTATAAATCATCACCACTCTTTGTTCCGAAGATAAGCCTTTAATTCTAGAGCTGACGTTTTCCCTGCAAGGTGGCATGGGATCCTCCCTGATCTCTGCTTTTCATTACAACCTGACTCAATGTCGCATTCGACCTAGCAGCGTTTAGGCACACAAATCTTATCCCTTGAGATGAAGGAGGCCAACTCCACTGCCTTCCCAGACTGCCTTACAGGAAACGGAAGTGTCCAACAGGAAACGCAGCTCCTGATTGCCTTGTACGGTCCACTGCAACAAACTACTTTGGTCCTACTTGTGGGAAAGGCTTCTGGCAGAATTCAAACTATGTGAAAACTGGATTAAATTCAAGCTATGTGAAAAAGTCTGGAATTTAAGCTGTCTGTTCTATGCAGGAGCCGGACTCTTTTAGTTACCTGGGTGCAGCTCATCTTGCAGGCAGAAGGTTTGATCTCTGGCATCTCCATTAAAAGAATCAAGAGTCAGGACACATATAAAGGGAAGGAGTTCTGCCTAGACTCTGGAGAACCACAGCCAACTTCAGTATACACAACGCTTACCTCAATACTTATTTAAGATTTTTTAGAGAAAGACAGTATCGTGTAGCAGTTAAAGAGTCAGATTAGGATCTGGGAAACCCAGGTTTGAATTCCCACTCTGTCATGGAAGCTTGTTTGGTGACCTGCAGCCAGTTACATATTCTCAAACTCGCAGGGTTGTTGTGATGATAAAACAGAGGATGGTAAGCTGCTTTGGATCCTCGCTGGGGATAAAGGCTGGATATAGACAAAGTAAATAAAGTAAATAAAGGTCTGTGCTACTTCATCAGAATCTTATTCAAGGCAGCTTACAATTATTTATTTACATCATTTGCTCCCCTCCTTCTCCCCAAAGAAGAAAAAGAGGAGGGGTTTGGATTTATACCCAACCTTTCTATCCTGTGAGGAGACTCAAGGTGGCTTAAAAGCTCCTTTCCTTCCTCTCCCTACAACAGACACCTGGTGAGGTAGTGGGGCTGAGAGAGTTCCAAAGAACTGTGAATAGCCCAAGATCACTCAGCAGGAATATAGGCATGCCGAAACACATCTGGTTCACCAGATAAGCCTCTGCCTCTCAGGTGGAGGAGTGGGGAATCAAACCTGGTTCTCCAGATTAGAATCCACCTGCTCTTAACCACTACACATGGGAACACAAAGCACCTTACATCATTGTCCAGCTTTTCCACTTCACTTTGGCAAGGCCCCTGTGTGTACCTGGCCCAGTTTGCCAGTGAAGAGGTCCCTGCCAGCACACAAATTGCTGTGTGATTGTCCCAGAAGTCCTCTTCCACTCCCCCCACACACCAGGAGTTGATGGAAACAGCTATCAGCATTTACTCGTTAATCTACTTCCCCATAATGATTAAACTGCATAGAAAACAGGGCTGGAAAGCTTCACGTATCGGCCTGTCAAAGGCCAGATACAACTATCTAGGAATGTAAAACATTTCTTCTGCTCTGCAGAATCTCTGCTTCGGGCTGGACATCCAAAGAAGGGGCCAGTCCATACAGGCATACCTTCCCACAACCACTCTGCAACGGAACTATTAATCTAGTTTGAACTGGGTTAAAGCAGGTTGACTTTTAATCTGGCTTCAAGGGGTATGCCAGAAGATTTGCCTGGAATGAACGCAACGTCACATGCACATTTCACATTAGCTCAGGGACTTCTGGCTTTCTGTGCTGGAAAAAAAACCCATGTGGAAACAGTGTTTGTTTCTTCAAGTCGGAACCACTAAGGGCGGGGAGAGAGTGCAAAACTAAAGTCTGCCTTCCCTCCTTCTGAATCATTTCAAGAGGATTCATTTCTCCTCTATCTGAAGCACTGCAGTATGACTTTATAGAGAAAGTGAACATAAAGGGATGGTATCAAGGTCATGCTTGGGAGAGGGAGGATGTCCCAGCAAGATTGCAGCTTCCCCTGTGCTTTGATGTGTGCGTGGCAGGGGAACAGGGGCAGCAAGAGGTAAAGGAGAGTGCAGACACTGGCTGATTCCACATAGGCAACTTGGGTTCATGGAACCTGTTTCTGTTGCCTGTGCCTCTGTTTGCACAACGGCTGCAGGAGCCAGCAGAGATCGCTGGGATCACAGGAGGCAGGAGGCAGCATGGTTCACAACTGTGCAGCCGAGAATCTCCCCAGCTGAGAACCCCCCCCACCCGAGAATCCCCCCACCTACCTGAATGGCATGGCAGCCGCCCATTAAAGTATCCACTCTAATGGTAACCACCTGAGGAATCCACCACAATGGTGGATGAAAGGGGGCGTGGATTGTGAGGTAGGTGGGGCTGAGAAAGTTCCAAAGAACTGTGACTAGCCCAAGATTACCCGGCAGTAATGTAGGAGTGCAGAAACACATTTGGTTCACCAGATAAGTCTCCGCCACTCAGGTGGAGGAGTGGGGAATCAAACCCGGTTCTCCAGCTTAGAATACACCGGCTCTTAACCACTACACCACGCTGGGTCCTGTAAGAGGTGGTTTCATCTGGCTTGATGGCAAAGCATAAGAACATAAGAACTAGCCTGCTGGATCAGACCAGAGTCCATCTAGTCCAGCATTCTGCTACTCGCAGTGGCCCCCCAGGTGCCTTTGGGAGCTCACATGCAGGATGTGAAAGCAATGGCCTTCTGCTGCTGCTGCTCCCAAGCACCTGGTCTGCTAAGGCATTTGCAATCTGAGATCCAGGAGGATCAAGATTGGTAGCCATAGATCGACTTCTCCTCCATAAATCTGTCCAAGCCCTTTTTAAAGCTATATGGGTTAGTGGCCATCACCACCTCCTGTGGCAGCATATTCCAAACACCAATCACACATTGTGTGAAGAAGTGTTTCCTTTTATTAGTCCTAATTCTTCCCCCCAGCATTTTCAATGAATGCCCCCTGGTTCTAGTAGGTCTCTCGTTCAAATCCCAGCATCTAGGTCTCTCGTTCAAATCCCAGCATTGCCAGTTACAAGGATCAGGTAGTCGGTGATTTGAGACTCTGGACAGCGGCTCCCTGAGTAGACAATACTGACTTTGATACACCAGGGGTCTGACTCAGTAGAAAGCTATTTCTTGTATCCGTGTGTGACTCCTCCAGGCGCTTGGAAGTAACAAAAATACATCTTTTTAGAAATGAGAAGCGGAAAGTAAGTGAGCGCTGAGCTCCGGAAGGCTGTTCTTTGTATGAAGCTCAAGATTACTTTATTATTAGAATTCCCAAGAAAGGTTACATAATTTTTTTTTTTAAATCTAACATTAACTTCTAGGTCTCATTGACATTGTCACTCAAGCTAATTGATTAATTCCATATTTTAGTGCAGTACGTTCAACCTTGCTCAATACGAAGTCAGTGGGTGAGGCTGTTCTCTGTTGCCGTAGTTTGCCATTCATTCCCAGGGGCAGTTTCTTCACAAGCAGAATCTATCTGGCCTACAGAAGAGAAGAACAAGAGTTTGGATTTATTCCCTCCCTTTCTCTCCTGTGAGGAAACTCAAAGGGGCTTGCTGCGAACGCCTTTCTTTCTTCTGCCCACACAGACATCTTGTGAGGTAGGTGTGCTGAGAGAGTTCTGAGAGAATTGTGACTAGCCAAAGGTCACCCAGCAGGCTTCATGTGTAGGAGCAGAGAAACAAATCCGGTTCACCAGATAAGACTCCTCTGCTCATGTGGAGGAGTGGGGAATCAAACCCAGTTTTCCAGATTAGAGTCTACCTGCTCTTCATCACTACACCTCGCTGGCTCTTTGCTTTGTGCAGCCTCATACCTGTATTTTCATTCCTTTGGTGCCCAAATGTAAATGCTCTTAACATCAGGAAATAAGAGAAAAGCTGCTTCTTCTTGGCAGAATTGATGCTTTCAGGCTTTGCAAGAAATGCTATCTGTTAAAAAAAAAACACAGCAGAATATTTCCCTAATGCAGAGCATCCAAGTTTTGATGGATTTATCTGCATCATCCTATATTTTTTTTAAGAAATCCCTTTGATTTGTATATTACACTAGAGAGGATTTCACATGGAACTTGTAAGAATGGCATATGAACACAGGTGAGAAATTTAATACCTTGCTCACTCATCTTTTATCTAAAAAAAAGGCAAAACATTTTTAATAATAGTGCCCCTGTATATATTGTTCCCAAGGCAATAAAGGTGCTTAAAGCCAGCATGGTATAGCCCAGGTAGACTCTAATCTGGAGAATTACGTTTGATTCCCCACTCCTCCAGTGGCGTAGGAGATTAAGAGATCGTGTATCTAATCTGGAGGAACCAGGTTTGATTCCCAGCTCTGCCGCCTGAGCTGTGGAGGCTTATCTGGGGAATTCAGATTAGCCTGTACATTCCCACACACGCCAGCTGGGTGACCTTGGGCTAGTCACAGCTTCTCGGAGCTCTCTCAGCCCCACCTACCTCACAGGGTGTTTGTTGTGAGGGGGAAAGGGCAAGGAGATTGTAAGCCCCTTTGAGTCTCCTGCAGGAGAGAAAGGGGGGATATAAATCCAAACTCTTCTTCTTCTTCTTCCTCCACATAGGCGGATTCTTATCTGGTGAATTAGGTTTTTTTCCCTGGCTATTCTCCACATAAGTGGCAAACTCTAATCTGAAAAACCAGATTTGTTTCTCTACTCCTCCAATGAAGTCTGCTGTGTAAACTTGGCCTACTCATAATTCTCTCAGAAATCTCTCAGTCTCACCTACCTCCCAAGGTGTCTGTTGCGGGATGAGGAAAGGAAAGCCCCTTTGAGTCTCCAAACAGGAGAGAAAGGGAGGGGGTATAAGTCCAAACTCTCCTCTTTTTTTGCTAAAGGTGCAACCTTGCAAATGGGTAAGATTGACACTTGCATTCTCAGTGGTGGAATGGCCTACCTGAGGACCTTGTGGAATGGCCTACCTGAGCAGGCCGGGAAGGCTCCTGTAGTTTTGTCATTCCACAGACTGTGCCAAAACCATAAAGCTCAAGAGGGCATTTATTTATTTTTTAAACCCTAAATTTACAGCAGTCAGAGAATTAACAGTCCAGGAAGGCACCTTTAAAATGGAATAGTCCATTGTAATGATTATTGTAGGCATCACCGGCTTTTACTGCATTGTCTTTACCTTGCAATCCACTTACTGTATTGCTTATAGTTTACTTTCTTCAGATAGTTTGTGGTCTGCATTGTTTCCTAATTCTGCGATCCTAGCTCATCACTTGTTTTATGCAGTCTGATTGCACAGTTTATCTATAATCCATGCTGAGTCCCAGCACGAAAGGTGGACTGTGGTGGTGGAAAAAGCTGTCAAGTCACAGCTGACTTATGGCAACCCCTGATTGGGGTTTCAAGGAAAGAGACCTTGGGGGTAGTTTGCCATTGCAGAGGTGTGGGGGGGGGGAGAATGGCACCTGGGGCAATACCTGCTCCAGGGGCCCCCCGTGCTACACACCCCCCGCACCACACTTACCTTAGCCAGCGGGAGCCTGATGCAGGCCAAGGAGCACCCAGCGGCGGCCTAGCCAGGCTGCTCCTTCGGCTGGTGGAGGCTCCACTGGCAGGGCCGGGCCAAAGGGAGGGGGGTGGGGGTGATTCTCTGCCCCCCCCCCACATGACCAGCTGGCGTGTGCCTGGGGACATGTGACCCAACATGTTCCTGTGAGCGCTCCACCTCTGCAGCTAAGGAATGTGAATTCTGTCAGCTAAAGTTACTGACTATAAGCACATGCACTGATATCATAGAAACCACCAGGAGCAAACAGTTTACTTGTCATATTATCACAGCATCAGTATGGGTATATAGGTAAGCACATGACTATGGAAATGGAGGGGCTGGGATAACCAGGTTGGACAGTGCTTATGGCATCAGTGGGACTTAATCCAGCCCTGCCGATGGGGGACAGAGTATTTGATCTGCAGAGTTGTGGTTTCCCACCTTAATCTCTCATGAAACAGGTGCTCCCTCCCCTCTTCTTGGCATACACACAGACATGGATTTCACAATGCAAGCATTGCAGAAATCATCTCTTCTGGTTCCATCTGTTAGCCTAGATGATTCCCAAGTAGCAGCTAATTCCCTTCTATCCAGGTACTGTTGTCTACAGTAAATGAACCAGATTTAGGGGAAAGGATGTGGTTGCGGAGCAGAGCATTTTGAAATCAGAAGAGACACCAAACAAACATCGTTATAATGATCTTGTCTCTGCCCAAGAGCACTGAGATTTTACCACAGAGGTGAAGGCATGGCTGAATCAAGCCCTAGTTTCCCATTCATCCTAAACAAATTATTCCCTTGACCCCAGAGAAAAATCTGGAATCCTCTGGATTACCCTCGGTAAGTCATTAAGCAAACATTTATTTGATAGCTTGCACGAGAAGATCTGTGACGTCCACTGTCTTTTAGAATAAAAATACTGGCTTTAGAAAATAGGGTACCTAAAGAAAGAAACGGCCTGATTTTCCCTTCCGGAGAAATTCTGGCCCAGAACTCAAGACTGGTGATGCTTAAATATCCATCTCTACCTGCAGCTGTTTCCCAGCTGGTTGGGAGAGTCCATGACAGAGGTTGACCCAATAAGATATCTTGATATCCCACAATTCCATTCCTGCTCATTGGCCAGATTGCCCACAGCAAAGGAGCAGAGGATATGAACACAGACTGTTGTTCTACTGAAGGCAGTATGGTCCACACCAGTGGTAGCTCTACTGAAGACAGTATTGTCTACTCCAGTGGTACTCACCCTGGAGCTCAGAGACAACTACTGTACATTTGCCATTATTATCAACTTCAAGTGTCACATTTACTTCCATCTTTGGCATGAAGTCTGTACATGAAGTCTGGCTGAGTCTCCCAGCTTACTTATTCTTCCAGCAACAGCTGTTCCAAAGTGGAAACTACTTACAAACCATAAGCCCCATCAGGCAAGATTCTTGCCCACTTTCTCAAAACACAGGGGATGGGTGACCTGAGGAACAGTGCTCAGCAGTCCCACAAGTGGAAATGTGGCTCCTTAAAAAAAAATACCCCTACAGAAAAATGATGGGGGATTATTGTCAGTTTCAAGTCTACGCTTTCTGGATGCTACACCTGAACAACTCCTAGTCATCTTGGACAACTCTTCTGCTCTGGACCCTTTTCCATCCGCTTTCAGGCTGGGCTATAGGATATATGGCTTTGGTTGATAATCTCTGTCTGAACAGAGGCAAAGGCCACATGTCTTTATTGCTCCTACTTTATGTCTTTATTGCAGCAGTGGCGTAGTGGCTAAGAGCAGTGGCACTCTGATCTGGAGGAACCGGGTTTGATTCCCAGCTCTGCCACTTGAGTTGTGGAGGCTTATCTGGGGAATTCAGATTAGCCTATGCACTCCCACACACGCCAGCTGGGTGACCTCGGGCTAGTCACAGCTTTCCGGAGCTCTCTCAGCCCCACCCACCTCACAGGGTGTTTGTTGTGAGGGGGGAAGGGCAAGGAGATTGTAAGCCCCTTTGAGTCTCCTACAGGAGAGAAAGGGGGGATATAAATCCAAACTCTTCTTCTTCTTCTACTGGACATATCTGCACTCCATGACACAGTGGACCACACCATCTTGTTAAGGTATTTAGAGGCAGAAGCAGGCATCAGGAGACATGTTCTGGACTGGTTCAACTCATTCCTCATAGACTGCACTCAAAGGATTGCCATCAGAAACCAGCTGTCATCAGCGTGGTAGCTGTCCTGTGGGGTGCCACAGGGCATAGTCTCATCCCCTTTACCTCTATGTAAAGCCCTGAGCATCACAATCTGTGGGTTGGCTGTCATCAATATGTTGATGACCCCCCTCCACCTCTTTGCCTCTATATCCCAGTCACCAGGTAGAGTTTCTGAATTTTCACCTCCCTGCTGTAGCTCAATGTAGTTAGATAGCTAGGACTGATGTAGTTAAATGGCTTGTGATTGTGTGATTGTGTGATTGTGATTGTGAGTAGTTAAATGGCTAGGAGTGAACAAGTAAATCCTGCCAAGAAAGAGGTAATGCTGGTTGGAAAGATGGTGGTCTTGAAGGACCTTTGATGTAGCTCAGCTTCCTGTCTCAATCAAGAGTTTGGGGGTTATTCTGGATCCAACGATATGAACAAGTTAATGCAGCTGCAGAAAATGCCTCTGTCAAGACCCCAAGACCCCATGGAGTCCAGGAGCCTGTAGCACCAAGCCATTCTTGCTTCTGCTTGCGGTTGCTTGTTTAGAGTTTAGTTGTTTTCCCTAGCCAGACAGCACCTGGCTCTTATCGGGCTTCTGATCTTGGAGAATCTGCACAGGCGGAGAACGGTTTCACTTGTTGGAAAAAACCGTTAGAGACGTTCAGCACGGAATATAGGCTGAGAATGTTAAATCTAGCAAAGAATCTCTGAAGTGAACCTGTTTGTTTACTCTGATGCAATAAACTGATTTCCGTGAGCCTGAGTCTGATTACTGGGAGGTTGGTGGGCACAACAGCTTGCTTCCAACGTCATTTAGCCAGAATGGAGGCCTCCTATCTAGATTTGACCACCTGGATCCAAGCCACAGTGATATTAAGGTTGATTCGGTTGAGGCCCTTTTTAAAAGTGGGAGGGACATTCTCCCCGAACACTTCTAACCCATTATATTTGCCAGAACCCGGGTTAATTGAAAGTCGTTAAATTAGTGACTTTTCCCCTTTAACCCGGGTTTCAAATGCTTCCTGCTTGCCTGTGAAGCATTTTCTAATAGGCGGCCGCCATGCCGTGCCAGTAGGTGGGAGGGTGGATTCTCAGGTGGGAGTGGATTCTCGAGGGGTGGATTCTTGGGTGGGGGGATTCTAAGTTGATGTAAACCCAACAAAAAAGAGCATGATTTCCCTACAATAACTCTTATTTTAGGCAATTTTCCTATTCCTTGGAAACCAGACTTTCTCCTGCGTGGTCGCCCCCCAAGAGAAACAATCTGGGGAAGGAACTACTTTGGCTTGTAGTGGAAGACCATTTGGCTGGCTGAAGTGCCTTTTATGGCGCGCGCACACACAGACACACACACACACACCAAAAACCCCACAGCAACTATAGAGGCAGGACAAGCCACGCCAATAGCTGCCAGCTCATTGTCAAGAGTCACCTCCCAGTGAGGAGAGACAAGTGTCATAATCATAGCCTGCTCTGAGACAGGGCATTTAAAAATAGTTCCTTTCCGACGTCACATCCATATGCCACCCACATGGAGTGAGCAAGGGGGTGGCACTTAAAGCTCCACTGCCAAATTGGCAGCTTTGTTAGGCAGGCCAATAATTCACTTTTTGATGCTTCCAGGTCACAAAGCTTGTCCACAGGAAAACACCGGGGGTGGGGGGGGGGTGTGTGTGTGTGTGGGTGTGTGTGGGTGTGTTAGATCTGCAATTATCCTGACGGACATGTAAATGGAAAGATGGGATGCGGTTTTTTTTTCTTTTTGCTAAGCGACCAGCATGGTATAGCGATTAAAGTTTTGGACTAGGATCTGGGAAACCCAGATTCGAATCCCTACTTGGCTAAGGAAACTTTGCTAGGTGACCTAGGGCCAGACACACAGTCTAACCTACCTCACAGGGTTGTAGGGAAGATAAAACGTTGGAGAAAAGAATGATGTAAACTATTTTGGGTAAACTATTTTGCGGAGAAAGGCAGGATATAAGTAAAAGTTTTAAATACAAATAAATTCAAGGCCGGGTTATTTTTCACTTAAGTTTGTAAGCATCCGGAGAAACAATTATCTACAAAAGCGTGTGCATGTGTATAAAAGGCCATCAAGTCACAGTCAGTTTATGGCAACCACAGAGGGCTTTCAAGGGAAGGGATGAATAGGGAAGTCCAGGATTGCTATGCAGAGGCAGGCAATGGCAAACTACCTCTGTTCATCTCTTGCCTTAGAACAGGGGTCTTCAAACTATGGCCCTCCAGTTGTTCATGGACTACAATTCCCATCAGCCCCTGCCAGCATGGCCAAATGGTAGGGCTCATGGGAATTGTAGTCTATGAACATCTGGAGGGCCATAGTTTGAAGACCCCTGCCTTAGAAGAACTAAACTAGGGCATATTCTGATTAGCTCCTGAGAATTAGTGAGATTGGGCTAGCCTGGCCCAGTTGAAGTATTTCCAAATGAAAGGCCAAAATGAAAAAAACAGAAAGAGAATACCTTTTTAAATGTTATCTTTCAATTAGATAATACCTAATTGCTTCATCCTATCCACTGGGTTATAAAAATGAGCCAATTGTACAGGGGCCAGCTAGTGAAACCCAGTTTTATAGCTGCCATCTTCCTGCACACAGTCCGGCACGTGTTTTTCTGAACTCTGGGCTGCAAACCAATGGAAGTTTTTTTTAAAATTGATTAGCTGTCTGGCTCTTGAACAATTAAATCAATGCATTTAACAAGCAGGTTTAAATACATTTATGTTTCATAAATACCTGAGCAAAGCATTCTCCCTAGGATAGTTTCCCACAAGTACCTGCCAGATAGACACCAAAGGGGATAAATCTTTTTGAAGTAACTTGTCGGAGGGAAAATCTAAAGATCTGGTGCAACAGCGCAGCCCTTTGAGAGCCACCGTTCCGGAGTATTACTTGCTTTACATCCATATTGATTAACAGAGAGGCCAAGTTTACCTGTATATACTCGTGTATAAGTTGACCTTCATATAAGTCGAGGCACCTAATTTTATTACAAAAAACTGGGAAAACTTATTGACATGCGTATAAGTCGAGGGTGAGAAATGCAGCAGCTACTGGTAAATTTCAAAAATAGAAATAGATACCAATAAAATTACATTAATTGAGGCATCAGTAGGTTAAATGTTTTTGAATATTTATTTCAAAGAAAAACAGTAAACTAGCTCCGTAAGTGGAAAAGGGGGTCAACAAGAACAATATGGTGTCAACAATAACTTTAAAAGTACAAAAACCTTCGCTTTTTTGTAAGGAAGGGTTTTAAACAATGGATCTTACAATAAAAACTGGAATGAGCATGCCTGTTCACTGTGACTCAAAACTATCCTGCTTTTTAAAAGAATAGTTCATTATTTTTAGTGTACATATTTTTAAAATTGCACATGGCAGGTGTCATTTTAGAAGGGACATTCACACAACCTGTGTCAGAGGAGGAATATTTGATGTTGTAACTTGGTATCAACATTTCCAAGGTATCCTTAGGAGCCTCTCACAGTGATACCACCCTGGTTTGGTTGAAGTTTGGTTTAGGGGGGGGTCCAAGAGATTCACTGGACCCTCAAAAGGGTAGCCCCATCTACTAATAGCTTCCATTGGAAACAATGGGGGATGGGAGAACCCACTTTGGGGGTCCATAACTTTGGACCCCCTAAACCAAACATCACCAAACCTGGCTGGTATCAGCAAGAGATTATTCTGATGATACGACCCAGGTTTGGTGAAATTTGGTTCAAGGGGTCCAAAGTTATGGACCCTCAAAATGTAGCCCCATCTACTATTAGCTCCCATTGGAAACAATGGGGGATGGGGCACCTCCTTTGGGGATCCATAACTTTGGACCCCCTGAACCAAACTTTACCAAACTTGGCTGGTGACACTCCTGATGATATTCTGAAATTTAGGTGCCGCTAGCCTAAAAACTGTGCCCCTGGCAGCCAACAAAGTAAAAACCCTAAAATATTTTTTTAAATACAGCTGACTCATGTAGAAGTCAAGGGGGGCTTTTTCAGCACAAAAAATGTGCTGAAAAACTCAACTTATACACGAGTATATATGGTAATCTTTAATCAAAACAACTGATTAATTGCAATAATGTAACAATTGTTCACCTCTGCTCTTTGCCAAGAAGTCATTTATTCACCCGTCTTTAAACGAAAATCAGAGTGGTATTTGACTCCCCCCATTTTTATTTTCACAACAATCCTGCAATGTGGGTAAGGCTGACAGAGGGTTCTCCAAAGTGACTTCCCCTAGCTAGAGGGGCTTGTGTTGCAGGAAAAAAACCACTTGTAATTTGGAGGAAGGCTCTGTAGGATGGAAAAAGGCTGAGTGAAATGGGAGCAGATGGGTAGGATCCACACCAATTGATAACCCTGACTAGGGTTCACAACCTCCAGGTCAGGCCTGGAGATCTCCAGGAATTATGAAGGACCACAGAGACCAGTTCCCCCAGAGAAAATGGCTGCTCCAAAGGGTCTTTATACTCCACCATGATCCCCCCCTGCCTAAACCCCACTCTCCCCAAGTTCCATCCCCATGACTTCCTCAATAAACTTCATAGCAAAATAGGGACTTGAAGAGAATCAGTGAAGCATAGTAGTTAGAGAGTCCAACAATGCCAAGAGATCCAGTTCCAAACACTGTTTTGGAACTCAGTGGGTGGCCTTGGGTCACACACATACTCTTGACGCCCCTCTCTCAACCTAGCTTACCTTACAGGGCTGTTGATTAACATAACATGGAAGGGAAGGGAAAGATGCACATCCCTCTAAGCCACAGGTGTCAAATTCGTGGCCCTCCAGATGTTATGGACTACAGTTCCCATCATCCCCTGCCAAGATCATGCTGGCAGGGGATGATGGGAGCTGTAGTCCATAACATCTGGAGGGCTGCGAGTTTGACACCTATGCTCTAAGCACTCTGGAAGAAGGATGGGAGGGGTTTTTTTTAAAAAAGAAAGATGCTCTAAATAAATAAATAATGAGAGCCAGAGTGGTGTAGTGGCCAAGAGCAGGTAGAGTCTAATCTGGTGAACCAGGTTTGATTCCCTGCTCCTCCACATGGGCTGCAGACTCTTATACGGTGAACTAGATTGGTTTCCCCACTCCTACATTCCTGCTGGGTGACCTTGGTTTAATCACAGTTCTCTCAGAGCTCTCTCAGCCCCACTGACTTCACAAGGGAAAGGAGGAAGGGAAAGGAGTTTATAAGTCGCTTCAAGACTCATTGCAGGAGAGAAAGGCAAGGTATAAATCCAAACTCCTCTTATTCTTATCTCATACTGCCTCATGACCCATTTTAGGGTATAACTATTGGTCCTTTGGCCATTCATTGTGTGTTTGTGTGTGTGTGTGTGCGCGAGCACATGCTGGCTCTGTGCAAGTCGCCACATTTATGTGCGGGCTCTTCTTTTTACTCCTGGAAACACTGGTTGTCTTCCTCTTCAGCCCTGCTATTCCTGGACATCCCTTCAAGATTGGTAACTATCACCCATCGCTGAAACTCTATCCAATTTCCTCCCTTTTCACTTAGTCAGCTCCTGTATATACGCTGTGTGCATATGTTCATTGCTTGGAATATATTTCTATATATATTGGAATATATTGGAATATATTCTTTAATAAAAACCACTTTTTAATTATATAACTGCCTGCCCATTGGAGAGTTTTTACCTAGGACTATGGCAATATACATAGGCTATCAATCCCAGTTACCCCCTGTCACTCTCTGTCTCTGGCTAATTGCCCCTCCTAAAGTAGAGACAATCTACTTAGAGGAGGGGTGTCCAACTCTGGCGCTTCAGATGCTCGTGGACTACAATTCCCATCAGCCCCTGCCAGCATGGCCAATTGGCTCCAACACTCCAATTGGCCATGCCGGCAGGGGATGATGGGAATTGCAGTCCATGAACATCTGAAGCGCCAGGGTTGGACACCCCTGACTTAGGGTAACAACCCTACCAGGGTAACAACCCTACCAGGGAATCCTGCACACTGCACACTCCTTCAACCCCACTGTTCTTGAGGAAATGCTTTTGGACAAGAAATTACACTCACCTTGCAAAACTGTTTTAATATTACAGACACTTGGATTTTGGTAGACTGTTTCAAAAAATCATATCCTTTACAAGAGACAGACTCCTGTGAAGGGCAGATCCAATGCACGAAGTCTTTCAAAAAAGATCTGCTTTCCTCCCCAATAGGGACCCCAAAGTAGTTTACAACAACATTCCCCTTCCCTTCATTTTATCCTTGCAACAACCACCCCGTGACGTAGATTATGCTGAGAGAGACTATGTGATTCTCCCACTATGTGAAACTTGATTCTCCCAGATCCTAGTCTAATACACTAATCACTGCACAGCACTGGCTCTCATAAGGCCTTATCTGGGGAACAAAATGAGATTCACAGCTGAAAGGGGATCCCAACACATCAAGCTATTCCTCAGCAAACAAACCAACCTGCTGTTCCTGACCCTCACTTGAAACTCTAGTCAATACCCCATACTGACTCATATTCATTTGCCATTTTAATACTGTTTCTACACCGTTGATACACGATCAACCACTTTAATGCTCTTTATACGGAAAAAACAAGTGTCCGTTTTCACTGCTATCAGATTTCATTAACTGGCTTGGGAAGAAAAAGACAGTGGCACAGAGAACCTGTTTCTGAACAAGGAGATTTCACACCAAAACAACCTGCATGCAGAACCTGGTAACATCCCCAGCTGTGTTCAAGGTACACACCTGGGACTGCCACAAGGAGGACTAACAGCAGCACACGAAGCCAGAGTGGTTTATGGTTGAAACAGGGGGTCTTAACATGTCCCCAATGGATACCACGGTGCCCGTTGACACTTTTCCTGATAGTGGGCAGGCCCCTGTCAGGCTTTGGCTCAGCAAAGCTGCTGACTGGGCATGGGAGATTTAATTGCCTGGACAGATTTCTTAAAACAGTGTTTTGGCAGCAGCTGCTACCACTGCAGAAGGGTCTTCATTGTGTGACTGAAGGCAAGCTGAAGAAGCCACGGCTTCATCTACTGCAATGGTCACTGTGTGGTGGCCATTTTGTGGCTCAGCCCACCATGCCATGCTGTGTAAGAATTCCAAGAGTGCCCACAGGTTGAAAGAGGTTGGGAGCCCCAAGTCTGGGACACTCAGGTTTGACTCCCCACCCCCTCCGTTATGGAAGGCAGTGGCAAACCACCTCTGTTAGTCTCTTGCCCTGGATGGTCATAAGCTGACTGCAAGTTGATGGCACTTTACACACACACACACACGCAGCACTTTACCACACACACACAGCACTTTACACGCACGCACGCAGGCACGCACACACACAGAACTTTACACACACACACACAGAACTTTACACACACACACACACACACACACACACACACACACACACACACACGCACACACACACACACCCCTTGCCACGGGAACTAGCTTGGTGACGCCAGCTCAGTCACCCTCTCTTCCAGTCTAGTCTACCTTGCATTTTTAACTCTCAAAAGCTTAAACCCTGGAGATCTTTAAAGTCTCTTGCTCATTAAACCCTGGAGATCTTTAAAGTGTCTGGGTCTTTAAAGTGCCACTGGACTCAAATTTAGCCCTTCTACTGTACAGGGTTGTTGTGAGAATAAAATGGAAAAGAGAAGACTGGTGTCAATCGCCTCCAGCCTCCGCTGGGGAGAATGGCAGGGCATAATTAAAGCAAATAAGGTAATAAATACTGGGTCACACAGAAAACAGTCAGAGAATTATGCCTTCTGTGGGCTCCTATTATGCAAAAGAAAAATAATAAAGGCTTTATTTTTAGCACCCATAATGGGCAGGCAACCTCAGCAAACACCCACAGCCTTGCAGCGGGAGATAGGAGTTCAAGCGAGTTGCAATGAGACAGGGGATATTGGGGGGCGGGTGGATTGAACCAGTTTGTAGAGGCTGCCGCAGAAACTACTCCATTCAGTGGATGTGTTTCTGTTTCTTTCTCAGGTTACCAAAACGCCCCAGCCACGTGCTGGCGGGACGGGGGAGGCCGCTGAAAAGGAGAGAGCTAAGAACTGCTAAGGAAATAAAAACCGTAGCCCACTTTCTCGCCGCTGGCACCCAAATCCCCAGCTTTGATCCCCAGCCCAGATTTGTCTGAATCTGCAACTCTGTCTACTTAGTATTCCTGATGCTTTGGAGGCCTCTGCACACTCAGCACCATTCTAGCTCGCCCACAAGGGGCATCTTCAGGCTGTGCCACCCTAGGAAAACAAGCCCTGTTTCAAACAAGATTTGAGTAGAAAGTCCAAAGCACCAGCGGGAACCACGGCAGTTCTGCTCTGAGCTCTCCTGCTGCTCAACCGAACACCCCCCACTGGCTTCAAAGAGATCGTCTGCAGTGGGGGGACGGGGGGGGGGGGGACAGCGTCAGTTACTGACACCTGCATTTAGACTATTTTCAGAGTCAGTTTTTCTCCTGCTCGGTCTTCAAGGCACTCAAGAAATGCACCGTTTCCCCCAGCTTCCCAATTTTCCTCACAACAACCCTGTAAGGTAGGTTTGGGTTAGAGTGACTGGTCTCCGGTGCCTTCCATGAAGATAATTTCAGAGGGTAGCCTAGTGGTGGGATTCAGCAGGTTCGCACCACTTCGGCAGAACCGTTTGTTAAAATGGTGCTTGTAAGCAAACAGTTGTTAAATTATTTGAATCCCACCACTGGGGCAGCCGTGTTGGTCTGCAGTAGAAGAGCTCATCAGAGGTGCTATGGGGTCTCCTATCTGGCTGGTCTGAGTCATTGCAGGGGGCTGGGGCTTTCAGCTGGGTCTGCAGACCAACACTCGGCCTGCTTTTCCAAACAACAACAGGAACCTGCCTCTCCAAAAAGATCTCGCCTGAAGCAGCCAACAACAAAAGCAACACACAAAACAGTGAGTTGAAACTGTAAACCAATTTAAAATAACAGCTGATAAAATGCTTAGCAGCAAAACAATAGCCATTGAAGCCAGTGCTTTAAAATTCTATGTTTGTTTGTTTGCTTTATGGATCGCCTTTCCTCCCAAGACTCAAGATGGATTACAAACCAAAAACAATAGCATCGGTCAGCATAAGACATTCAATAAACAATGCCCTGGGACAGGGATTATTATTATTATTATTATTATTATTATTATTATTATTATTATTATTATTATTATTATTATTATTTTATTCGATTTTTATACCGCCCATCCCCATTAGAAAACGAGGTCAACAAAATACTGTTTTAAGACAGGGGTGGCCAACCTATGGCGCTCCAGATGTTCATGGACTACAATTCCCATCAGCCTCTGCCAGCATGGCCACCCCTGGTCTAAGACATGGCACACCAGAAACCAGGGCGCAGCATTCATTTGTTACAAGGTTCAGATATGACATAAATGTAACTTCATTGGGCAACCTGGGGAGATGGCTGCCTCAGTTGTAAGCCCCCCCCCCCCCCAATAGGCTCACCAGTCCAAATCGGCACATGGGGGTGGGGAATGGCTGCCTTGGCTTTTGAGCCACCAGTGGGCTCACCAGCCTGAAATGGCACTGCAGGGGGTGGTCAGTGTGGGGTGGGGAGGGGGTGGCTGTCCCAGCTTGTGAGCCCACAGCAGCCTCGCCAGCCCAAATCAGGACTCAGGGAGGTGGTTGCTACAGGGAGGGGTGGCTGCCTCAGTTTGGTGGGTGCTTGGACACTGCAGGCCAGATCAAGAATGATGGAGGTGTGCTTAGTTGGCTTGTGGGTCTGATAAGTCCTGTCAAGAGGCCTGATCTGGCACCAAGCCCGAATGTCTGACACCTTTGCCACAGAACAAAGAGGGTCCGGCATGTTCTGTGGCGGAGGAATATACAACCTTACTGACATCTTTTTCTGAAACTCACTCTGGACTTAACTGAGTTGGAAAAAAAGTGTTTGTGCGGCTGCATTACCTTGTTTCTTGCGTAGTATTGTTGGCTGTAGTATAACCTCCAGGCACCTACCAGAGCCAGAAAGGGACAGCTGAACTGAACCCCACTGAAGATGGGAAGGAGAATGTTCTTCAAGATCTCCCAACCAGCATTACCTCTTTCTTATCAGGTTTTCGTTTCGATTTGTTCACTCTTAACTCCTTAACTACAGCAGACAGCCACAAAGTAACTCAGGACCTCTAGAGCAACACCAGATTTAGATGAATAAGAACAACCCCCCTCCCCTTTAATTTAATGCACGACAAGATATGCTCTAATGTTCCAGCACACAGAATGCGCCATTTTCTTATTTTGGAGATCTTCAGGTGACAAACCTAAGCCTGGCCCACAGCCCAGTCCAACCTGAAGAAAGCTACACAGAAAGACGATGCTTCCAAAAACCAATTAGGATGCGGGTCCACCTTCTCAGGAACTGCTACAAAGAGAGCTGGCAGGGCTACTTGATTTGCGTAAATGCCCTTTACTAAGCGGTACAACAGTTTGCTTTCCTCCCAGGGAGTTGTCAGTGATACTGATCTTTTATGCAGCTGGAACTTGGCCACAACTCACGACACCACAGCAACCAGCTTGGGGTGGGGGAGTACAGAGTGTCATTCCCCCCCAAACAGCCAGGATTTCCTGGGCTCCGTTCCCTGTTTCATTGTGCCTTTACTTGGAGACTCGCAATGAGATTTGTTATGTGGCCTTCTTCCGAGAGCCTACCCAGAGAGCCTGAACACGTAAAACTCATTCAAAAGGCTGATGGAATCCCATAGGCCTCCCGATGCCAGTTTTCGCATTTACGACCCTGCTCTTTTGCAGGGCTTTTTAAACAACGAAAAGCCTGCAGTGAAGCGAAGGGGGCTGCTTCCTTCAACCCATACTTGAAATTCAAAGGCTCACCACAGCCCCCTGCTTCTGGACCCTCTGTTGCTATAGTCACACTGCCCCAGTGGCACAAACATTCCCCCTTCTCATATGAGTCTGGCAACCCTCTACTCCGGGGAAGGTTGTCTATTTGTTACAAGGGCTGGATAGGATATAAATGTGACCTGGTCAGACCAGGCAGTGTGTGGGGGGTGTGTGTGTGTGTGTGTGTGTGTGTGCCTCAACTGGTGAGCTCACAGCAGGCTCACCAGTCCAGATTGGTGCATGGAGATGGAATGCCAGAACAGATCCAGAGTTGGGGGAGTTGCCTCACGGGCCTGATAAGCTCTCTCAAGGGACTGGATCTAGACCCTGGGCCACATATTTGACACCCCTGCTCTACTCCCTCAACTCCAGCATCCCTTGGATGTTGTGGGTTTTCCGGGTTGTATGGCCATGTTCCAGTAGTGCCACTCGAAAAACCCACAACATCCTAGTGATTCCAGCGATGAAAGCCTTCGACAATCCAACACCCCTTGTTGTTCTTTTTTTTTTCATTTTGCCCCACTTCTTAAAGCACCATTTTTAAAGAATCCATCTTAAAGCGTCACCTTCCCTCGAGCACACTGAGTAGCTCTTGAAATTTATTTAATCTATTTGTACCCCGCCTTTCTCCACAGTGGGGGCTCAAAATGGCTAACAATTGTTCCCTTCTCCTCCATTTTATCGTATCAACTACCCTGCGGGACAGGTTAGGATAAGAATGCATGACTGGCCCAAGTTCCCCCAGCAAGCTTTCACACTGCAAGTGGGGACTTGAACCCGAGTCTCCAAAATACTAGTTCAACAAAGGTTGCAACCCTGTGTGTGTGTGTGTGTCCTGTGGCTTTCAGCAGGACTTGTGTGCGCAAAACATAATGCAAGGTGGCAGGTGAAATGATCAGTGTGTCATCTATTCTGTGCTGCACTTGAGGTAATAAGGCCTCTGATGGGCTGAGCTGATGCCACTGCGGACGGTTCAGTTGCTCAAGGAGAGAAGTGGGCTTTGGTCCAGCAGTCAAGATTCTTCAGAGCTGCCTTTGCCCAGAGCTTCTGGCGTATCTGCCACAGGGACATGGGGGTGTCAATTGACCCCAGGTGCCACCCATTAGATCATGTGGGGGGCCTGCAGCAAGCTCCTGGCCCGGCCCTGCCAGGATGCCCAAGACCGCCACTGCCCTCCTCTGCCAGCTAAGGTAAGTGGGGCACGTGGGGGGGAGGCATGGGGGCCGCCCTGAGCAGGTGTTGCCCCAGGTGCAATTTCCCCCTGGTACCTGTCTCAGTCTCCTCTGTCCCCTTTTCTCAAGCCTCTTTCCCCGCCTACAGATTTTGCTTTCTCTACCACTTTCCACCCTATCTCCAACCTGCTTGCCTTCCATCTTCCCAGCTTCTGATCCGCCTCTTCCCAGCCCCTGCCCTGCTCCTGCGCGAGGTTTTAATCTCCGACAAACAGACAGTGGTCCTTCCCCTCCCAGGAGATGGACCACAAACTGCTTCTCTCCTGGAGCAGCTGAACATTCGGCAACATCATCAGTTCAGGCTTCGCTGCCTCAAGCACAACACAATACAGACGGAACGCTAATAATTTTGCCTGCCATCTTGCATTACGTTGTGTGTACACAAGTCCTGCTGAAAGCCACAGAGGTGCGCTACACACAGTGAACTGGGTGCAGGGCTACAACCTTTGTCTTCACAATGAAGGGACCAGCAAGAGCTGCCTGTGTCTTTGTAGTATGTCTAGATGGTAATGTATATCCACACACCTTCGCTCTCTGGCCCACACATGCAGAATAATGCACTTTCAATCCATTTTGCAGCTGGATTTTGCTGCGCAGAACAGCAATATCCACTTGCAAACAACTGTGAAAGTGAGTTGAAAGTGCATTATTTTGCATGTGCGGAAGGGGCCTATGTTGCGCTACCCCCTTCCCATTGAGTGACAGACCTCTGAGGAGGACAAAATTCCAACATGCATGCCCACAATCAACAGATTTCCACTGCCTTACATGTCATTCCACAGTGTTGATATGACCAAATGGTACAGGTGCTATTTCAACAGCCCTGGATGTGTCTGGTTGCTACAGATAAGGTGTTATTTAGGATATAAATGGCACACAACAAAAAGACTAGGGGGTGATTTAATTAACTCTAAATCGAGAAAAGAAAAACCTGTGCACAGAGGAAGACTGTTTGCCAGTGGGAAATAACTCTTTGCAGGAAGCGATCCCCAAAGATTGGGGGAATGAGGAGCCCCGGATTTCCACCAAATGGAACTCTGCCCAAATTTCCCTAACGGAAAGAAGGCTCTGGGACCTGTCTGGCGCATTCTTTTTAGTCTCGGGGCCAGCAGGCTGAACCATCCAGCCCTTTGCTAATTGCAAAACCGGCTCGTCCCCAACTGTCACACCACTAATTAAACTCATCTCTCCAGCTGGGAGATGCAGCTATTGCTTCTCATAAGCACGAGGTCACCTAAACCGTTAATTTGGGGCGATCCAATTTGTACCGAGAGTTCACAAACACCCTAAAGCACATTCTCAGTGTGTTAAAAAAAACAAAACCAATAGACATTCGCTGCTCAATTCCTCTGAGAAGCGTGCACACAAATAGTTTACGTAGGATGTGCAGCCCGATTCTCAAAGCTTTAGCCTAAACTTACTTGTAGCAAATTCTGGATGGGTTTTAAGTTGGAGGAAGGATTACAGAGAGTGTCAGAAAGCCATCCTTCAGTGTTACAGTGTTCTGAGTCCTGCGCTGTCACTCATAACTTACTAAAGAGAACCTGGTAAGGAACCATATAATGAAACTCATTGTAGTATAGCAGTTAAACTCTTTAATTGGGAAAAGGAAGGGCTAAATGTTATTAAATATTAAAATATTACATTTTATTACATTTTCGTAAATATTAAATATTAACTGGGTCATCCACAGCTTGTCATTTTCTCTCTCAGCCTACCTACTCAACAAGGTTGTTGTAAAAGTAAAATGCACAAAGGAAGAGTTGTATATGCTATGACAACTTCCTTCAGAACAGAATGGGATAAAAATATAACAGCTGTATCTCTCTCCATAATACTACAGCTACACGAAGCCTACAATCCTCAAGCTACCTTTCCCAATAGTTACACTAGACATATGATCTCTCACCTACTTCTCCCAATAGCTACACAAAGCACACAATCCTCTGGCTACTTTTCCCAACCGTTTCACAAGGCACACCGTTCTCCATCTACTCTTCCCAACAGTTACACGAGGCGTAGAATCCTCCACCTACATCTCCCAACAGCTTCACCAGGCTTACAGAAGGCATACAATCTCCCGGCTACTTTACCTGCAGGTTTCAGAGCCGATGGGCTGGGACGATGCAGAGTTATAAAATTAAACTTGTTTGAGATGACTGGATTACAACAGCAGCATATAAATCTCCCAGAAAGACCAGAAAGACCACTATCTGAGTGCTGGCCTCTGGGTCGGCAGGAAGGTTGGCTCTGTCTTGCAAGCGATTGCAGCACGGAGGTAGTAAAACGTCACCTTTGTGCACTGACAGTATTTCCAGAGAGTCAAATCTTTCTTTTCTCCTCCCCCGAGCTTTCTGCTGATGGTGGTTTTACAGTCCCTGATCTTTTCTGTTCCACCAGCCTGAACCTACTCAGTTGATTTTCTTCCCTGTGACTGTCCTACTTCTGTTTGTGGATGGCTTGCTGGTTTGGAGATTTTTTCTCCCCTGAATCTGTTACCAGGTTTAAGATACGTGCTGGCTTTATTTGAATGCTGCTGTGGTGGTAGTGATTTTAACGTGGGGTTTTAAATCCTATTTTTGCCGCTATGATGACTTGTGCTGATTTTATTATTTTGACTTTTTTTCCAGGGTTTGAGACTATTTCTCTTAAACCAGGGGTTTTCAGCCCATGGGCTTGAACCCTCAAGAGGGCTACGAGCCCTTACAGAACTGCTGGCAGATTTTTAGAAGAACCTGCTCTTAGTGTGCATGTGCAAAAAGGTCATGCTCCTGGCCTTTTTCTCATAAGCAGTGTGTGTGAAGTCTATGTTAGAGAAGGGGATCTCAAAGTTAATTCTTACGAATACCCTTAAACATTGAAGTATGAGAACTGATGAAGACTATCAAAAAATGCAAGTCTACCAGGGACAGCGTTCTTGTCGCTTGCCACCTTGATGGGAGAAAGTTCGATGCTTGCCAACTTGACTAGAGAAACTGAGTTACTAAGCCTTGATATACTGGACTTACCTACCGGGAGATTGTGCACAATCATCTGTACACAGAGCGGCTTTTTCCACCTGTGACTTGGGTACTATTGAATTTAAGACTGGCCCTGTGCATTTAGAGATTGTCTTAAGGCTTATCCTTTGTATATAGTGGCTGTCAACTTACAGAGATAGTGATGATGTCCCAATAGAGGTGTAATGGACGAAAGGCCATACCGTTCAAACAGCTATATTTATGCTTTGTACTGGATAGCAAAGATTGACCATGAACGGAACCTACTGAAGGGACGTCTGTATTTATTGTTCATGTATTGCATTTTGCACTTTCACATAAAGCACTTTTAGTATCACTAAAGCACCTGACACTTTGCAGGGTATTATTAGCAGCTTAGATATGGGGGTTACTTTCCTTTTTTGCTGATATGTACACGGTGTCTTCTGTGCTTGTTTACTGCAAGAACAACAGGATAGTGAAGCAATATCACTCTGCAATGAAAAGCATTCCTTTTCAATGCCTGCTGGTTCAGAGACTATGGGTGATTTCGCACAAGCCAAATATAACAGGTTCGAGCCCTTTTAAAAAGTATTATGGGGGAGTAGTTCCCACAGAACTCACTCCCCAAACAAGTCTGGCCTGTTATATTTGCCCGATTTAAATGAAAATCACTAAATCAGTGACTTTTCCCCCTTCAACCCAGGTTTCAAACACTTCTTCCTTGCCTGTGCGAACTACGGCAAGCAGGAAGCGTTTTATTCCCACCACCTTCCCTCCACCATTATGGTGGATTCTCCCGGCTGCTGGAATTAGAGTGGATTCTCTAATAGGCGGCCGCCATGTTATGCTGGTAAGTGGGTGGAGGATTCTCGGGTGGGGGGATTCTTGAGTGGGGGTGGATTCTCAGGTGGGGGGATTCTCAGCTGTGTGGTTTGCAGGGAAACAGTTGTGAGACAGCAGTCCAAAAATAAAGCGACCTGTAGTTTTTCTTTAAAAAACGTAAGATTTTATTGAGAACTGAAGCATGCGAGGGATAGACAAATTCTGAGGAATATAGAAAGAACAACACCTTAAATCCCAGCTGCCCTTGGCCCGCCCCTAGCCGGGCCCAAGAGTTACAGTAAAATAACAAAGGAAAGAATACCAACATTCAGATTCACAGTTAACAGGACAAAAGACAGGGCTTGGCCACATTTTGGAGAGCTGTGGCTGCATTTTAGCTTTTGTTTCCTGGAAGGCTAGCAGGGGGAGGGGGGATGAGCCAAGGGGCCCATCCTGACATTCCCCCTCCCCAAAGGCTTCCCTCACGGATGTGAGCGTTCTGGGTATGCTTTATTGAACACCCATACTAAGCGTGGTGCGCCAACATGCCCAGTGTCCACCCACTCATTCGTCCCCTCCGGGAAATGGGTCCATGCCACCAAGTACTGCAGTCTCTTCCGGTAAACTCGGGAGTCTGGCGTGAACTTGTCGCCTCCTGCTGCCAGGATCCCAGTGATCCTAGCTGGCCCCTGTACCTGCTGTGCAAACAGCGGCACAGGCAACACAAGTTCATTTAACCTGCTAGTGTTGCCTGTAAAGAATCAGCCGTTGCCTCCTCCACTTCCTGTCACGTAACTGTGATGTCATGTTATTTCCTGCCATGCGATTGCACCTCATGCCTAGAGTTAAAGGGTCAACAAAAGCGACACTGGGTGATGTTTTTAACTTCTCAGAAGCCACTTTGTAGGCAAACTGCAGAGAGGACAGATATAAATATTTTAAATTAGTCAGGGATTCCTACACGCATGCCATGAAACATGCTCAGGAATGCGTGTCAATGTTGCAATCCTACATATAAACTGGAGGTAAAACCTTATTTAGCTCCGATAGAACACAGCTCAGTGGTACAGAGCCAGTCCTTCATTTAGACGATCTCAGAGTCAATCTCTTCTTAAGGGATTGCTGGTTGCAAGGGCTGGGAAAAGCCTTGCTCTACTGGAGATCTTAAGACAGCTGCTGTCAATCAAAATTGACAACCAGACTAGAGGAATCGGTGGCCTCACTCCATAGGGGGTCATGTTCAAGTGGCAACAATTTACTGTTTATTGTCTAAGGCTTTCGCAGCCGGAATAACGGGGGTGTTGTGTGGTTTCCAGACTATATGGCCGTGTTCTAGTAGAATTTTCTCCTGATGTTTCGCCTGCATCTGCGGCTGGCATCTTCAGAGGATCCTCTGAAGTCACAGATGCAGGCGAAAAGTTAGGAGAAAATGCTGCTAGAACATGACCATACAGACCAGAAACCACACAACACCCCAATGTATTGTTTCTGAGTAAGCATAATAGAATCCTGTTTGGTGCTCCAACCTCTTGCACGCTATTTGGTGGGGTCTGAATTAGGACAAACTGTTCGGACTGTGCTCTTGGAACATTTTTGCGACAGAAGATCTCATATTTAGCTAATTGCTCCATCAACCGACGGGCTGATCTGAAAGCGTGCCACGCACAGAGTCCTTGCAACTGTCTCAGCACCACAAATCATGCCGGGAAAGATGAGCCTCACAGCGACGACGCACAGGCACAAACCACAGTTATGCAGTGATAACTTTGAATGACACTTCCCAAATCTCCCGTGCAAAGCATGCGTGCAGAAGAACAAAATAGCTTGGGTAGGTTCTGCCTCAAAAGAGGAGGCAATTTAAGGCTGAAGGTGCCCAAATTTAGATTTGTAGATCCAGCAGGTTTAAGCAGGGTACCCTCAGCCCACGTAGACACAGGCGGCGGCAAACCACCCCCGAATGTCTCATGTCTTGAACACCGTACGGGGTAGCCATAAGTCGACTGCAGCTTGACGGCAATTTACACCACCTATGAAACCAGTCTGCTCCTTCCTCCACTGTCTCAGGGCATACCTCCCTCCCTCGCATGTAATCTCTTTGATTCCACAACAGATGGATATTAGCCAAGGGGGTTTGTGGCCCACACATCCATACCTACAACACAGCTGCCTCCTTTTCGTTACAGACAGCCCAACATTATGAGCGCTCTCGCATTCCCGCTAGCCTCATAAAACTCTCTCTGACTTCCAGCCAAGAATCTGGATTTACGACTGCTAGACATTCGCCTCTTTACCTTCCCATCAACAAACTTACAGTCGGGCCTCAAGCATTCTCCTCACCACTCCTCCTCACCTAGCTCTTCCTGTAAAGGGGAAGATGGGGCGGAAAGAGCCCCGTTCAGAAATTATTCTCTGCCCCTTAAAATAACCTCCCCAGTTCCCTGAGCTACACGTGAAAACAGAGAGTTGCGTTTGGCGGATTGCAAAGGGAACCCAATCGTGGGCCATACTTCTGAGTAAGGCCGCATCTCACTCACTCTGGGTCCAGCAAAAATGGCTTATTATGTAAGGCAGTGGTTCTCAACCTGGGGGTCGGGACCCCTTTGGGGGTCGAACGGCCCTTTCACAGGGGTCGCCTAAGACTCTCTGCATCAGTGTTCTCCATCTGTAAAATGGATAAATGTTAGGGTTGGGGGTCACCACAACATGAGGAACTGTATTAAAGGGTCACAGCATTAGGAAGGTTGAGAACCACTGATGTAAGGTCTTGAGATTTGCACCCCCAAAAAGTGCATTGCAACAGGATCTTGATCCGCTCTACAGTTTCCAGATCTCTTCCTGCCTTTCCCTTGACATGCTTCTCGGAATCCCATGTCCAGGGATTGCAAACTCCGGGAGAGACGGGAGGAAAGACTGCTTCCTTCCCCACGTTGAGCGTTTATGGACCCAGCGTCCCTCGGAAGTATCCAGACAACCCCGCACACGCGTGCAACCTGCTCTCCCCGCATTGCAATGCACACGAGAATCGGCTCACCGTTAGCAACGGCCCCCGCCGTCCACCGCAATGGGGCTGTCGTTTATTCCCGCGTCCGTCGCCCAACCACCTGCACTCTGCTTTTCTTCCAGGGAGGGGGGAGCCGACGTGCAGCTTGCTGGAGCCCGGGCATCTAAAGGAGGAGGGGGAAGGCACAGGCAGGCTCTTAAACGGCAGCTTTACAAAAGAGGGCGAAGGGGGGGGAAAGACTTTGCAGAAGTTGGGGGGGGCAGACTTGGTAGGAAGGAAACGGGTCGGCGCTGCAGCCACGTGAAGCCGGCGATCCGGTCTGCGGCGGCAGGGGGCTTGCTCGATCTCTCTCGCTTTCAGGGCGGGGGGTGCATTACAGCCCCCATTCCCAAAGGGGGAGCGGGCGGGCCGGGCCGGCGTCGTGCCCCGAAGCCGTTGAGCCTGCGCAAGTTGGATACGCGCTCTGCGCAGAGCTGGGGAACTGGAATCCGATCTATGCAATAGATCGCTGTGTGTGTGCATGCGTGTGTGTGTGTGTGAGAGTTTATGATCTAGATGTGTGTGAGGGTGTCCTTTTGCCGCCGAGAGAGGACTCTGCAGGACAACTCCAGCCTCCTTTCCTTGCTTTCTGCGTGCACTGAACCGTTTTTTTTTGGGGGGGGGGGGCAAAAGGAGCGAGTGACGAAGTCGACTCCGAAATGACCGGTTGCAACGGCGAGGCGAAGACTCCGAAAGGACCGGTTGCAAAGTCCCCTCCTCGCCGCTTCCTCCGGCCAGCAGGAGCCACGAGGTAGCCAAAGGAAGTTGGGAGCGCGATCCGGGCCGAGGAAAGTGCGTGTGCGTGTGTGTGTGTGTGGGGGGGGGGGATCCCGGCAAGCGTCGCCTCCCTCCCTCCGTCCGCCCCGGGGGCTCACCTTCTCGCACGGGGCACTCGGGCTCCGTTGGGTCCGGGCGGCCGCTGCGCATCGGGGGAGCTCTGCCCCCCCCCCCCCACCCGGCTCCACAGGCTGCGGCTCCAGCCTTCGCGCCCGGATGGCAAAACCGGAGGGGCGGGAGAACAGGAGGAGGCGTCGAAGTCGTCCCAAACGGACTAGGGGATCGCAGGCGGCTGCCCTCCTTCCCCGGGTCGAGATAGATCCCTTTTGTGCGCCCTGCGCGGGATGCGCACTCCCTGGTTGCTCGGTTCCCGGTGCCCCTTTGCACTCCGACTCGTCGCCGGGATCGGGTTTCTCCGCTTCTCCCCCCGGGGTTGCTTGCCTGCCTTTTACTTGCCGGCTGGGCGTTTGCGCCAGAAACCGACCCCCTCGCCGCCCCTCCCTCCAAGATCGCCCCGCCCGGTGGACGAGACAGGCCCCCGCGCCTGGTTTGAGAGCCCCATCTTGAAACTTGGCGAAGGGGCAGCCAGGTCACATCGCAACAGGGAGGGCTTGGAACAGAGATGCCCGCACGCGCCGCCAGCCCCTTGGCGCCGGAGAAGGGAGGGCGGGGCTACTTCGTGGATTTTGCGGGTGGGGGCGGGGGCTGGCTGGGGAAATGATCTGCAAATGTTTGTTGCCGGCACTTCTTGGAGGTGGGATGCCCATCAATTGTCCATGCGCACAATGGGAAAGGAACTGGAGACAGTTTAACTTTCCTCCAGTTAAAGGATTGCATAAAGTGCCCCCAAGTCACAGCTGACTTATGGAGACTCAGTAGGGTTTTGAAGGCAAGAGACTAACAGCAGTTTGCCATTGCCCAGTAGCATCCTTGTAGGAAGTGGCTCCCAGGGCAAGTACTGATTGTGTGCCCCTCCCACACACAAATTGCACCCTTCCCCTCCAAATTGAGGCAGGCAGCAAATATGTCAGCCATGTGCGCCCCCGCAAGACCCAGGCAAATGGCACCTGGGTCTCAACATCTCATACTCCCCCCCAAGTATGCCATTGCCTGACTCTCTGCATAGCAGCCCTGGTATTCCTTGGAGGTCTTCCATCCCAGTACTAGTCAGGACCAACTCCACTAAGCTTGAGAGAGCGGATGAGATCTGGCTAGCCTGGTCTATCAAGGTCAGAGCAGGAAAAGGATTATGTTGAAATACCAAACACATCTGTGCCTCTCCATGTCTACAGTATTTTCGGTGCTGCCCTCCTTGTTTTATTCTCACAAGTACTCTGCATGGTAAAGCTACCCAGTAAGCTTCATGGCAGAGTTGCGATTGAACTCAGGTTTCCCAGATGCTATCATTCTGTTCCACAGAAAGATGATAGTACGGTCAGCTGAGGTGCAGTGGTTGAGAAAATTGTTTACTCCCGCATTAGAATATGATCCTGAATGAATATGAGGATTATCCTTTTAACACGCTGCCTTTGTGAAAACCATCATTGTGTGCATTACTGAACATAGTACTTTCATACAAAAGCATTGATAGTTCACTGAATGATTTTCGAATGGATCGCGCCGGCCGCCGCACAGGTGTCAAACTCGTGGCCCTCCAGATGTTATGGACTGCAGTTCCCATCATCCCCTGCCAGCATGAGCAATAAATCATGCTGGCAGGGGATGATGGGAACTGCAGTCCATAACATCTGGAGGGCCACGAGTTTGACACCTGTGATTCATTACAGGAAACTGGGCTAGGTAGGCCCTAGGACCCATGTGGAGCATTTTCTACAACAAAGAAGGTCTGATGTGCCTTTTTCTGTGGCAGAGGAATATATAACCAACTATCACTTTGCTGTGGAACAGATAATAGTCAAAACTCTGAAGCAAGCAGGACACTTCACTGGCTCGCTAAACGCCTGCAGTCAAGGAAACATCCTATCAGGATGACAATCCCTCATCTTCGATTCTTATATTAGCGCCTTTCTGTTCACATTTCCTAGTTTAGTTTTATCATTATTATTACCGTCATTGACCATTACATGTGATAAGTTTCAGAGCACAACAAATCGGAAACTTCCATTTCAAGAAAGCGTATGAACGCCAACCTATTCCTTCACGCACAAAAACATTAACATTTAAAATAAACCCATGAAACAATGTTTACTTTACTACCATCCATTTCAACATTTAACTTTAACACTCAAATGTGGAAGACTTTATACACAACTGCACAGAACTTTACAATTTGCACAGCAACTGGTGGCTTTTTGTCAGAAAGGAACTTTTCAACCCAAACTGCCTGAGCATCCTGGGATTTTATCAAGCAGTGGACAGATAGGTAGATCTTAGAACAGACAGTGTTATAAAGTGGACAGTTCCCAGGATTTACCTCCCTCTAACGTGCAAGGGAACATCAGCCGCTCTGATCTAGGAACCCTTTCTGTATTTCCCCTCCAGAACTGCGGATGGTAATGCACAGCATCTAGCTCAAGTCAATGCCCTTCTAAAGCTGTTAATTTCCAAGGACGAGAAATAGGGGGCCGGTGTGAGGGTGTATCTATTCTAGTCTTTCCTGGAGACATGAAGGCAGGTGAGCTCACAAGATCAATGTGGAGCTCTCAATATCTTTGACTTTTTGCCTTAGGACTTGTTCCGCCTGATCCCATCCTAGCTCTAATAGAGCGTGAGGAGAAAGACCCAGTTTATCAAGGTTGCCTCTTAACAGCTTTGAACCGCTTTGAAAGTTATTCCTTTGGGGATTAAGGTTTACCTTAAGCCACAAAAACAAGGATAAAAGGCAAACCCTTGCCTCTACTTTTAGCATGCCTGTCTCCAGGGGCAAAGCTAGGTGCTTGAAGAGCGGTACTAAGAAATTTAGACTGCACCCTCTCTAATGTGTTGAAACATGGTCAGGAAAGGTCTCATACAAGAAGTGTGCCAGTGTTTTGGCATAGTGGAAACATATTGCCCTCCCTTTGAGTGAAGGAATTTAATTATATGATGGGCTGATTTCACTCCCTGACCACTGTCCCTCAGCCTTCTATCCCTGAAATTCCTCTTCATCAGACCATTGACTATCGGCATCCTCTTCATTCACACAAGCTGGGATGCAAACATTCCATTTTCCTGTAAACTTGGAATATTCATAAACATTCCATCTCAACCAATTGGTGTAAAAGACAATAGAGAATGCTTTACGTAGGTGATCTGAAAATAAGAAAGAAGGGCAGATACTGCCCCAAAAACTGGTTCTCATTTTCTTTGCTTCAATGGAGACCTTGCATTAAATTATTGTGCTCAGTGTAGACAGAAAAAAGAGAGCTTTATATCAGGACAGGCTTAGTGGTAGAGGGAGGAGGAAGGGTGCCATGACCTGAATACACCAGGCTTGTCAGATCTGGCAAGCTAAGCAGAGCCCTCCCTGGTTAGTATTTGAGTGGGAGACCCCCAAGGAATACTAGGATTGTGATGCAGAAGCTAACAATGGCAAACCACCTATGAATATCTCTTGCCTTGAACACGCTACAGGTCGCATAAGTCAGCTATGACTTGACAGCAGAAAAAGAAAAGAAAAAGAATTGGGAGTAAATGTAGGGTTCCAGTCATGTTTTCATCTATTTTATGTCTTTTGAAAAAGTACAACAGTGGATCTCCCTTTTCCCAATTGGTCCATTTTCTGAACATTTCTGATTCATTCGTTTAAAGCTAAAGACCAGATTTCAAAAGCAGAAGCATTAAGACTCTGCTTAAGAAAACTAATGGCACCATCTTCAGATCCTAGGCTGGTGGATCAGTTGGCTACAACTGTTTGCAAAGGACATTTGATGGTATTTGATGCTGTGACCTTGATTTGCAATTAGAGGATGTCTGTAGTACCACTGTTAACAAAATTCTGGGTGGCTGTAAAGGTGGTCTATGGATTTCCGTGCCCACCAGTGTCATTCTGATGTCCCCTTCTGATATGTTTCTGTGCCCATCTCTCCTTTCCCCCATATCAGAATATGAATAAATTTGCTTTTTAAAATTTGTCATATACTCTTTTGAAGAATATTTTCAAATCTTGCAGTATTAACAGTCCCCTTCTAGTATTAATATCTTGATTCATATAGTATTTTTACTTCCCAATCATCAGTCCCTCAATGTTTTCTACATTTCAAACAATAACTTTTACTTCTTACCATCTGCCTCAAACAATATCCTTGACATAGTCACAGTTCTCCCAGAACTCTCTCAGTCCCACCTACTTCATAAGGTGTCTGTTGTGGGGAGAGAAAGGAAAGGAGTTTGGAAGCCATTTTGAGACTCCTTATGTTAAAGCAAGATATAAATCCAAGCCCCTCTTCTTTAGGGTCTGCAGAGCTCTTTTACACTGTGACTGTAATCAGTTAACACCCTTCTAAGCCCATGGATATCAGTAGCTTGAGAAGGATATAACTCTTACTGAGGATGGCTATATGAATGTCCTAGATCCAAAACAGGAGGGGCCAGGGGCTGTTCTGATCCAAACAGGAGACTTAGTTCTCATAGTGAACCTCCCTACGCATATCCCATCACAGAGCATCCAAAGGGAGCATGTGCACTTTCTCTGGCGGCTGATACCGCACAGCAAATGATAAAGGAACATATTTTCCTGTTTATCCATTCTCATGTGTTCCATTGAGGCAGCGATTGGAGCCTATGGGAACAATCTGGATTGTTTTCATGCTACATATTCTTTTTAAAAATTCCCTGCTACACATGCGTAGCTATGCAGGCATGCAGAGATGACTCCACACACACACTCAGTCATGCCAATTGTCCCACAGTATGACCGGCTGCACCAGTGTAGCTACGCAGATGCAACCCACAGTTTAAAAAAGGAAAAGAGGTCTCCCTGGAACAGCTGGACAATGGCAGGTGGATTCTCCCTGACTGTGGATGGTGTGGTGGAAGGGAGGGAAGTAAAGCGCCTCCTGCCTGGCTGTTCGCATGGGAGCAGCTCCAACCCAGTATTTTTTCAAAAGAATCGCTAGTTTAGTGATGTACAAAAAGGCCAGGTTGGGGAAAATAAAACGGGGAAGTCTCATTTTGGGGGCAGGATCTGTACAAAGTCCCCCACCCAAATAGGTTTTATAGTGTCCTACACCCATGGTTGTTTACCCATACGGAATCAGCCTGCGTTGTATGGCTGCCTGCTCCCTGTTATTAGGCTGAAACAGACCTTGGACTTGGGTCACGCTATGCCTGCCAAGTAGCCTGGCAACCGGCTGTGTTACTCAACACACTGACCGTGTCCAAAGCTTGACAAGAGTGCTGCTCCCACAGGTGTGGCTTCAATCGGAGTACAGCAGCATGTTCAGTTTGGTGACTCTCATTTCAGGAAGAGGTCCTAAAAGCGTGGAAAGTCCAGAGAACTATGAAGGTAATTGGCAAACAGGTAGCACCCTTAATTGGGTGTTTTTCCTCTTCTTGCCCACTCTCAGCACTAGGATCAGATCCAGGTTCAAATTATGACTCTGTCACGAAGCTTGCTGCCAAGGTCTTGGGCTAGTCGCTGTTTCTTTCAGCTGAGCCTACCTCACACAGTCGTCATAAGGATAAAATGGAGGAGAACAGATGGATGCGCCTGGCCATGAGCTCCTTAGCAGAACGAAGGGAGGAAAATAAACTAATGAATGAACACTGCAGTGAATGAAGGCCCTGACTTGGGTGGCCCAGGCTAGGTGGATCTCATCAGATTTCAGGGTTGGCCCTGGTTGGTATTTGGATGGGTGATCACCAAGGAATGCCAGGGACCTATGCAGAGGCAGGCAATGGCAACCACCTCTGTTCATCTCTTGTCTTGAAGACCCTATAGCAGGGGTCTTCAAACTATGGCCCTCCAGATGTTCATAGACTACAATTCCCATGAATCCTACCACTTGGCCATGCTGGCAGGGGCTGATGGGAATTGTAGTCCATGAACATCTGGAGGGCCATAGTTTGATGACCCCTGCCTTATAGGGTCATCATAAGTCAGCTGAGAATTGATGGCACTTTGCACACACAAAGTGTCACTCAGTCTGGATTGCTTCATGCATTACCCTGGTCCCGTATGAATCTGGGAGTGTGTGAGTGCCTGCACACACAGCACTCCCATAAAAGAACAGAGGAAAAGTAGTGGAGCATTGATTTCAGTCTTGTGAAGCAATTTGGAGAGTGGTTGAAAAGCAGATTAATTTTTTTCTTGGCCAGTTTCACAAGGTACATGTCAGCCCTGGTGCTGGAATTGATGCTGGGAAATGACCTGTCCTCTGGCCAGAAGAAGAAGAGTTTGGATTTATACTCCCCGCTTTCTCTCCTGCAAGGGGCTTACAATCTCCTCTCCCCCCCGACAACATACACCCTGTGAGGTGGGTGGAGCTGAGAGAGTTCTGAAGAGCTGTGACTAGCCCAAGATCACCCAGCTCAGCTGGCATGTGTTGGAGTGCACAAGCTAACCCGGTTCCCCAGATAAGCCTCCACAGCTCAAGTGGCAGAGCGGGGAATCAAACCCGGTTCTCCAGATTAGAATGCACCTGCTCTTAACCACTACGCCACGCTTTGGACCTGGAGAGCAGCAATGATAAAGAAATGTTTTGTCACCAAATGACATGCAGCGAATACCCCACCTGAGGAAGGAAGATTGGGCCAAAGGAGTGCAAGGGATGGCAATCAGAGAAAAAAAAATAGTGTAACCTCTCATAGCAAGAAAAAGCAGGAGAAAAATTGTCTGCAGGTAGTCCACTTTTCCAGAACTGTGTAAAACTGAAACACGTTCCCCCTTATGTTCTAAATCAATCTTGGAGTTACATTCCGTAACATGCCCTTTCTTCTTTTTCACCGCCTTTACTTTCTGCAATTCTAAACCCTCAGAGATTCTCTGAGCAATCATACTAGGAAGACTTTCCTGGGAGTGAGTCCCACTGAATAGACCTGAAATTTCTTTAT
Source organism: Sphaerodactylus townsendi (assembly GCF_021028975.2). NCBI lineage: Eukaryota > Metazoa > Chordata > Lepidosauria > Squamata > Sphaerodactylidae > Sphaerodactylus > Sphaerodactylus townsendi. The sequence continues at coordinate 110,300,694 of NC_059430.1, forward strand.
ATTGCCACAAGATTACGACATCCTAAGATTTAATGTATTTAGATTTTTAAAATATTTATGAGAAGTTTAACTTTTTACCATTAATGTGAACTTATTTCCTTGTAATAAAATGACTGTTAATTGTTGGAACTTTATCTGCTTGCTTGTATGTGTTTTATTTATTTATTTATTTATGGATCAATGACAGAATAAACATAATGACTGACTGACTGGCCTGAATAGCATTCTGAGTAAACCTGCTAAGAATTGATCTCCCAGTAGCTGGAGTGTCACACTAGGATATGGGAGACCCAGATTTGAATCTTCCACTCTGCCATAGGAGCTTGCTGGGTGACCCTCAGCCAGTCACACACTCTCAGGTGAACCTACCCTGGAGGGCTGTTGTGAGGATAAAATGGGGGAGAGGAGAATGATGTAAACAGATTCGACTCCACATTGGGGAGGAAGGTGGCGTATAATATAAATGAAGTCCATAAACAAATGAATTTTTTTGTGAGCTACTTGTTGGGTCAAAGAGTGGGCCTTTTTACCCAAATCTACTAAAATGTTTGTAAGATGTTTTCAATCCCCCTCTTTTGTTCGCACTCATCCCCTTGAAACAATTCCTGGCCACCATTTTCTGTTTTTCCCTGTGTTTTCTCAGTACATGGACAAATAAGGGGTCTGTGCTTCACAGCCTTGTGCTGCAATTCCTTGTGTCTTCTGTAGTTAACGCTGTGATTAAGCCCCCAAATTCTCAAAAATGCTCTAAAAACAGGGTAAGGATCTTTTGCAGGCAAGGAGAGAACGCACAGACTGGTGTCTTAAAGGGACAGCACACAAATAAAGCCTTTTCAGCTAACAAAATTGCTAGAAAAGGGTGCATTTAAAATGTTTTGAGGCTACAAATAAAACATTTTGGGTAGAAAAAAATAAGCAGAACTCACCCCCAAAATACTTTTATTTGAAAACGTTTTATTTGTGTTGTGCGGAAAGGGCCAGTGATTGGAGAAAAAAGCAACACATATTTCTTCTTTTGCTGCACTTGCAATCATCAGAGATTTTCAGACAAACACAAGGAAAGATTTGGAGCTTGCTGACACAGGTTTCCATGATAGCTGAAAACAAAGGAAATCTTCTGATGTAAGGATTGGTCTATTCGTGGCTGCCACCATGATTGACAAAATGGAATAGTAGCCTCAGTTGGAGGTAATAAATATCTATTAGGGTTGTCGAATTTCCCCCCATGGATCCTGTGTCTTTTAACAACTGCCTGACAAAGCAGAAGTTTAGCGGGTGATACTTTGTCCAGTATGCAGATAGGGAGGGGGGAAAAACTTTTTTTGCTATTTCCCCAGCCAAAAGAGCTATTCAAGGCATAGAATACCTGCCAGAAAAAAGCTGGCGACTGTAATCTCCCACTACCAGATGCCAGGGACAAGCAATAAAGAGAAGGCCTCCTCTTATGCCCTGCTTGTGGACTTTTCGTAAGTCATCTGGCTGGCTACAGCTTGAACAAACTGGCAGGGGAGTGGGATTTTTGCCATCTCCAGTTCTTTTGCCTTTAGGAGAAACTTGATCTGCAAGCACGAGCAAGAAAGGATGCTTATGTCCAACTTGGGAAAAGCTTCACTTGCTAGAAGCCCAGGTTACTATAGAAGATTCCCCACTTACCTTCTGCTGCGCGCTACTCTCCCCAAATAGTGCAAGGTCCCGCGGCACTCCCCACTACAGGGGCGGAGACAACGCAACCGCCCCGAAGCTGCCGCTTCCTATGGGCGCCTCCAAGATAGCTGCCATTCCCATGCCTTCAAAACGGCGCCTTTTGATGACCCCACACAAAATATTGTGCCAGCATTTGAGCTCACCAGAATTCTTCATCAGGTTTGACACTGCAAACAAATTAGGAAGGTGGGAAAAGCTGAGCTGGTGAGCTTGAATCTTGTCCAGCATTTTGTTTTATGTCAATCTGATAGGTTCTGATAAAAGATGTTGCATAGATGTCCCTGGGTTTTTTTATTTTCAATAAATCAATATGTCTGCATAACTTTTTCAATCCTTTCTTGGAGCCACAGTGGCAGTTCTTTAATGTTTAAGTCAAGAGTCATTCAGTTGACAGAAAACCAAACTGCCCTGGTTTGGAGTCGATCATCTGTGTCATCTTACAATTGGTAACAGGTATTTCTGCAGGTATGTGGATATACCAAAGATATACCATAGAGTTGTAAATGTCCTGGGACCAGACTACTTGTGGGAACACCTTCTGTCATATAGACCGGGCCTGGGTGCTGAGGTCATGAGGGGGTGGGCCTGCTGATGGTTCCTTCCCCCTCTGAGGTGAGGGGATGGGCGCTGTGCAGAGGGATTTCTCTGTGATAGCCCCCACTTTATGGAATGCCCTCACATTAGAGATCTAACAGGTGCCAACACTATACACCTTTTGGCATTTGGTTAAGATAGTCATTTCCACCCGGGGGGGTTTGACTGATTGATGCCATCTACCCCCCAGATCGCTGGCTTTTTTAGAACTTGCCCTTCACCTGTGGTGTTAGAGAGGGAGTGGGTTTTGGGTATTAGTTAATTACTTTTAGGTATGTTGTTAGGAGATTTTAAAATGGTTATGATGATGTTTTTACTGTTATGTTGAATGCATTTTTGTACTGTGTAACCCCATCTGGGATGTATTGGAAGGATGGGGAAGAAATCTACTAAATAAATAAATAATCCTATCAATCCACGGTCTCCAACGGAAGCGATTTAAAGAGCACCGCTTCAGCTGCTTTTTTTTTGGTCAGACTCTGTAAGTAGATTTCTGATTTATTGGAAGAGTTCTACTTTTGACAAGGGTGAGTTGGAAAGGTCTGGCTAAGTGGTTTTCAATAAGCAATTGTGCTTACCCTCTTCCTTGCCTCTGATCCAAAAATGTGGTAGAAACTTACAATGGGGATTTTGGCCCTACAGAACAGTAATAGAGCATACAGACTTGCAGGGCCTGCTGAAAGAAACTTATAGGACAGTCGGTGACTGCCTGCGAGTCAGAAATGCAGTTTAAAAACCACAGTGTGGAAACTGTTTTAGTTTACTCAAAGGGAAGTCTCATTAAGTTCAATGGAAATGACTTGCTAGAAAATGTATGTGGTTTGGCAGGGGCTGTGGTTCAGTGGAAAAGCCTCAGCTTCGCATGCAGGAGGTCCCCAGTTCAACAACAACAACAACAACAACAACAACAACAATAATAACAACAAAGAACCTTTATTGGCATAACAATATTATATACACAAGTCCACTTAACCAAATAGAGGGAAACTAAAATAAATGTACAAGAAAAAGTGCTGATAGTTATTCCAGATTTGTCTTCTAGATTTCGCTGCGATTCATATTCAAATCCAAAAAAATTTGGCAACTGCATCGGTTTTGCGTCACTACTGCAATGTCCAAACAGAAAGGTAATCTTTTGGTAAGTCAGATGCATTTACTCTTTTTTGAGAAAGTAAGGATGATGTTAGAATTTGACTCTGGGTACAGCGTGAAAGTGGACAATGAAAGCGTAAGAAAATACATCTATAGAGTTCATTCGCCAGTTCCTGCTGTATAGAAGCATGGCCTTTCATGCAGTGGTAAGGGGTTTTAGTAAATCTCCCTGGTCATTTCCCCACTTCAACAAAGAAGGAGATATGCACCGGGGTGGTTTCCTGCGGGACCTTTTGAGCGCGGTTTCAAGGTCCCCACGGCAGCTTCTGCCCCTCGAGCAATTCTCAGGCAGCAGCCACCAGGATTCCCCACTCTGAAGCTGTGGAACGCGCGCTCAGCTCAGAGGCCATCCTGATTGGTTGCTGCTGCTGGGCAGGATCTTTTTTTTCACTTTTCCCCTGTTGTATCCACATCTCCAGCCCACCCACCCCCCATTCAAAAATAAGCTGGGGGGATTCTCTAGAGATTAGTGCCTGTGTCAGCGTGTTCCTCCTGCACCTGTGTCAGGATAGAGGGGATCCATCCCGCTTGTGTTGTGGCTATGGGTGGAAACTTCCTGCCGGGGAAGCTAACACAGTTGCAGTTTCACGTTTCGGGGTTTTGTTACAATTTTGGGAACAATTTATAACTGAATAAATCAAATAAAAATAATAAGTTAGGGTTAGGGTTAGCGCGAGCCGTCAGTCTTGCCTCCTTTAGGTGTTACTGCTGAGTTCCAGGGCTTAGTCCAAGGAATAGGGCAGTCAGTTTCACATTTCGAGGTTTGGTTCCAATTTTGGGAACAATTTATGACTGAATAAATTCAAAAACTCCGAGAATAGGGCTATGGTCTATTTTAGGTTTAGGGTTTTTACTCCAATTTGGGAAACAATTTCTGACTGAATGAATTAAATTTTAAAAACAGTTAGGGTTAGGGTTAAGGCAAGGGCAGCTGGTCAGGCTTGCCTTAGTGTTACTAAGTTAGGGTTAATAATAAGTTAGGGTTAGGTTAAGGCAACGGCATAGGCTCTGGCTTGCTTTAGTGTTATATTGAGTTCTACAGCGCAATCTGAGAATAGGGCTAGGGTCATTTTCACGTTTCAGGTTTTTGTTCCAATTTGTTCACCAGGCTTGCCTTTTAGTAAGTTTTCACGATGCATTCTGAAGAACCGAGAATAGGCTATTGTCAGTTTCACGTTTCAGGATTTGTAACGGCGTTACAACGGCGTTACAACGGTGTTGTAACGGCATTACAACGGCATTGTAACGATTAGGGTTAATATGGGGAGCGCTCAGCTCTGGTTCTTTAGTGTTACGGTGCCCCAGGGTGCAGTCCGGAGAATAAGGTCAGTTTCATCGCTTCGGATTTTGTAACGGCGCTATAAATTATGTTATAAACCGCGTTACAACAGTAAAACAACGGTATCGCGAACAGCATTGTAAATCAAGTTGTAACGGTTAGGGTTAAGACAAGGGGAGCCGCCTTGTGTTTGCCTTAGTGTTACCGACAGCTGAGTTCTAGGTGCAGTACGAATAGGGTCAGTTTCATCGCTGATTTGTAACGGCGTTACAACGGCTATATCCGTATTAACGGCAAGCATAAACGGTGTTGTAACGGCGCTAGTAAGGGTTAGGTTAAGGCAAGGGGAGCGCTCAGGCTTGCCTTTTTTTAGTGTTGCCGGAGTTCCCAGGGTTTATCCTAAAAAATAGGGCTATGGTCAGTTTCACGTTTCAGGTTTTTGTTCCAGTATTGGGAACAATTTATGATTAAATACATTTTATAAAAATAATAAGTTAGGATAGGGTAAAGGCAACGGCAGCGATTCAGGATTGTCTTAGTGTTACGTGGAATTCTAGGTCGCAGTCCGAGAATAGGAGTAGAGTCAGTTTTAGGATTCGGATTTTTGTTGCTATTTTGGGAACAATTTATGATTGAATAAATTTTATAAAAATAATAATTTAGGGTTAGGGTTAAGGCAATGGCAGAGGCTCTGGCTTGCTTTAGTGTTATATGGAGTTCTACAGCGCAATCTGAGAATAGGGCTAGGGTCATTTTCACGTTTCGGGTTTTTGTTCCAATTTTGTTCCACCCAGGCTTGCCTTAGTGTTACTGGTTGAGGCTCAGAAGTGTCCCGGTAGAATAGGGGCCATGGTCAGATTCACGCTTCGGATTTGGTGGAACGGGCGTTATTAACGAAGCGTTATTAACGGGCAATACAACGGGTGTTACAAATGTATGCTATTAATGCTCGCTGTAACTGGCGAAATCACCAAGCATCGCTGTTGCAAGGGTTAGGTTAAGATAAGGAGCGCTCAGGCTTGCCCTTTATGTTAACATGAGTTCTAGGGTGCAGTCCGGAATAGCTATGGTCAAGCCTACATTTCTGTATTTTGTTCCAGTTTTGGGAACAATTTATGATTGAATAAATTTTATAAAAATAATAAGTTAGGGTTAGGGTTAAGGCAACGGCAGAGGCTCTGGCTTGCTGTAGTGTTATATGGAGTCTTCAGAAAGGAACCGAGAATAGGGGCTAGGGTCATTTTCGCCATTTCGGTTTCCTGTTCCACCTTTGTTCCAGCACTCCAGGCTTTGCCTTAGTAAGCGCTTTATGAGTTCTAGGGTGCAGTACGAGAATAGGGTCAGTTTCACGTTTCAGGATTTGTAACGGCGTTACAACGGCGTTACAACGGAATAAACGGCGTTGACAGCATAACGCTTCGTTGTAACGCCGCTGTAAGGGTTAGGTTACACAAGGAGCTGCCCAGGCTTGCCTTAGTGCTGAGTTCAAGGCACAGTCCGAGAATAGGCTATGGTCAGTTTCACGTTTCAGGTTTTTGTTCCAGTTTTGGGAACAATTTATGATTGAATAAATTTTATAAAAATAATAAGTTAGGGTTAGGGTTAAGGCAACGGCAGAGGCTCTGGCTTGCTGTAGTGTTATATGGAGTTCTAGGGCACAGTCCGAGAATAGGGCTAGGGTCATTTTCACATTTCGGGTTTCTGTTCCAATTTTGTTCCACTCAGGCTTGCCTTAGTGTTACGATTACATGAGTTCTAGGCTTAGTCCCAGGAATAGGCTATGGTCAGATTCACGCTTCGGGATTTTGTAACGGCGTTGTTAACGAGCAAAGCATATTAATCGCAGTGTTATACCGGTGTTACAATGGTTAATGCGCCGCTTGTAACGCCGCTAACGCCGCTGTATCGCCGCCGTAAGGGTTAGGTTAAGACAAGGAGCGTCCAGGCTCTTTGCCTTAGTGTTACGGAGTTCAAGGCACAGTCCCAGAATAGGCGGTCAGTCTTCATCGCTTCCAGGTTTTTGTTCCAGTTTTGGGAACAATTTATGATTGAATAAATTTTATAAAAATAATAAGTTAGGGTTAGGGTTAAGGCAACGGCAGAGGCCTTGGCTTGGTTGTAGTTATATGAGTTCTAGGCACAGTCCGAATAGGGCTAGGTCATTTCTCACATTTCGGGTTTCCTGTTCCTAATTTTGTTCCGAATTGTACCGCGCCTTAGTGTTACGATGAGTTCTAGGGCGCAGTCTGAGAATAGGGCTATGGTCAGTTTCACGTTTCAGGATTTGTAACGGCGTTACAACGGCGTTACAACGGCGTTACAACGGCGTTACAACGCTGTTGTAACGCCGTTGTAAGGGTTAGGGTTAAGACAAGGGGAGCGGCTCAGGCTTGCCTTAGTGTTACATGGAGTTCAAGGCACAGTCCTAGAATAGGGCTATGGTCAGTTTCACGTTCCAGGTTTTTGTTCCAATTTTGGGAACAATTTATGATTGAATAAATTTTATAAAAATAATAAGTTAGGGTTAGGTTAAGGCAATGGCATAGGCTCTGGCTTGCTTTAGTGTTATATTGAGTTCTACAGCGCAATCTGAGAATAGGGCTAGGGTCATTTTCACGTTTCGGGTTTTTGTTCCAATTTTGTTCCACTCAGGCTTGCCTTAGTGTTACGATGAGTTCTAGGGCGCAGTCTGAGAATAGGGCTATGGTCAGTTTCACGTTTCAGGATTTGTAACGGCGTTACAACGGCGTTACAACGGCGTTGTAAACGGGCGTTACATAAACGCTGCTACAACCGCTAAGGGGTTAGGTTAAGACAAGGGGAGCTGCCTTAGGTTTGCCTTAGTGGCAAGTTACATGAGCCCGCACAGTCCTAGAATAGGGCTATGGTCAGTTTCACGTTCCAGGTTTTCGTTCCAATTTTGGGAACAATTTATGATTGAATAAATTTTATAAAAAATAATAAGTTAGGGCCAGTTAAGGTACCGTGGCATAGGCTCTGGCTTGGTTTTAGTGTTAATATAGCGGAGTCTCTGCACGCACCTGAGAATTCAGGGCTAGGGTCATTTTCACGCTTCGGTTTTGTTCCACTTGGTTCCACCCAGGCTTGCCCAGTGTTGTTACGGCTGAGTTCCCAGGGCGAGTCCGAGAATAGGCCATGGTCAGTTTCATCGCTCCAGGTTTTGTTCCACCTTTGGGAACAATTAGCGATTGAATACCCAAAATAATAAGTTAGGGTTAGGTTAAGGCACGGTGCATAGGCTCTGGCTTGTTTAGTAAGTTATATTGAGTTCACAGCGCATCTGAGAATACTGAAATAGGCCATTTTCTACCGCTTCGGGTTTTGGTTCCAATTTTGTTCCGCACTCAGTTTGCCTTAGTGCGACGCATGAGCCGTACGCAGTCCGAGAATAGGACTACGGTTTCCACGCTTCAGGATTTAGAACGGCGAAAAGCATAACGGCATAGCGTAACAACGCTGTTGTAACGCCGTAGTAACGCTGTTGTAACGCCGTTGTAAGGGTTAGGGTTATGACAAGGGAAGCAGCTCAGGCTTGCCTTAGTGTTACATGGAGTTCTAGGGCGCAGTCCGAGAATAGGGCTATGGTCAGTTTCACGTTCCAGGTTTTTGTTCCAATTTTGGGAACAATTTATGATTGAATACATTTTATAAAAATAATAAGTAAGGGTTAGGTTAAGGCAACGGCAGAGGCTCTGGCTTGCTGTAGTGTTATATGGAGTTCTAGGGCACAGTCCGAGAATAGGGCTAGGGTCATTTTCACATTTCGGGTTTCTGTTCCAATTTTGTTCCACTCAGGCTTGCCTTAGTGTTACGATGAGTTCTAGGGCGCAGTCCGAATAGCTACTAATAGTTTTAAATGCTTCAGGATTTGTAACGTATAAGATAACGGCAAGCATAACGGTGGGGTTAACGGGCATTACAACGCATTGTAAACCACACAGGGTTAAGACAAGGGAGCGCTCAGGCTGTCTTAGTGCTACTGAAATTCAGTGCGTCCGGAGAACAAGGCCAGTTTCATCGCTTCGATTTGTAACGGCGTTACAATGGCGCATAAACGGCAAGCATAACAGTAGTTAAACGGCATTACAACAGCATTGTAACGCCAAGCAACGTTAGGTTAAGACAAGGGGAGCGCTCAGCTTGCCTTTAGTGTCGGCTGAGTTCTCGTAGCACGAATAGGCTGTCGTTTCAGGATTTGTAACGGCGTTACAACGGCGTTACAACGGTATTACAACAGCGTTACAACGGTGTTGTAACGGCGTTGTAAGGGTTAGGGTTAAGGCAAGGGGAGCGGCTCAGGCTTGCCTTAGTGTTACATGGAGTTCTAGGGCGCAGTCCGAAAATAGGGCTATGGTCAGTTTCACGTTTCAGGTTTTTGTTCCAGTTTTGGGAACAATTTATGATTAAATAAATTTTATAAAAATAATAAGTTAGGGTTAGGGTAAAGGCAACGGCAGCGGTTCAGGATTGTCTTAGTGTTACGTGGAATTCTAGGTCGCAGTCCGAGAATAGGAGTAGAGTCAGTTTTAGGATTCGGATTTTTGTTGCTATTTTGGGAACAATTTATGATTGAATAAATTTTATAAAAATAATAATTTAGGGTTAGGGTTAAGGCAATGGCAGAGGCTCTGGCTTGCTTTAGTGTTATATGGAGTTCTACGGCGCAATCTGAGAATAGGGCTAGGGTCATTTTCACGTTTCGGGTTTTTGTTCCAATTTTGTTCCACCCAGGCTTGCCTTAGTGTTAATGACATGAGTTCCCAGGCTTAGTCCGTGGAATAGGCCATGGTCAGATTCCACGCTTCGATTTGTAACCCATGCTACAACGGCGCTACAACGGCAATAATGGTGCTAAGAATGGCGTTACAGTGCCGTTGTAACGCCGTTGTAACGCCGTTGTGACCGCTGTATCGCTGTAAGAGTTAGGGTTAAGACAAGGGAGCCGCTCAGGCTTGCCTTTAGTGTTACTTACATGAGTTCTAGGTGCCAGTCCGGAAGAAGTATGGTCAGTTTACCAAGCCGCTTCGTTCCAGTTCTTTGGGGAACAATTTATGATGAGTTCTAGGCAGTAATGGTGAATAGGCTCAGTTTCAATGCTTCAGGATTTGTAACGGCAAGTACAACGGCGCTATTAACGTAGAAGATAACAGCGCATAAATAGCATTGTAACGCCGCGGTAAATGGTTAGGGGTTAAGACAAGGGGAGCGCTCAGGCTTGCCTTTAGTAAGCTACTGGCGAGTTCTAGGCCAGTCTGAGAATAGGGCTATTGTCAGTTTCACGTTTCAGGATTTGTAAATCGGGCGCTACAAACGGCGTTATTAACGGGTGTTAAGCAACGCTGTTGTAACGCCAAGCTAAAGGGTTAGGGTTGCGACAAGGGGAGCGGCTCAGGCTCTGCCTTTAGTGTTACATGTGGAGTTCTGGGAGACTGCACAGTCCTAGGGAATAGGGCTATGAAGTCCAGTTCTTACATTCCAGGTTTTGTTCCAGCCTTTGCAGGGGAACAATTTATGATTGAATAAATTTTATAAAAATAATAAGTTAGGGTTAGGGTTAAGGCAATGGCAGAGGCTCTGGCTTGCTGTAGTGTTATATGGAGTTCTAGGGCACAGTCCGAGAATAGGGCTAGGGTCATTTTCACATTTCGGGTTTCTGTTCCAATTTTGTTCCACTCAGGCTTGCCTTAGTGTTACCGGCATGAAGTTCTGTAGGCCAGTCCGGAGAATAGGGCTATGGTCAGTTTCATCGCTTTCAGGATTTGTAACGGGCGCTGGTCAAACGCCGTTATTAACGGCATGCTATTAACGGGCGCTACAACTTGCCAAGTTGTAACCGCTTGCCGTTGCTAAAAGGGTTAGGGTTAAGACAAGGGGAGCGGCTCAGGCTTGCCTTAGTGTTACATGGAGTTCAAGGCACAGTCCTAGAATAGGGCTATGGTCAGTTTCACGTTCCAGGTTTTTGTTCCAATTTTGGGAACAATTTATGATTGAATAAATTTTATAAAAATAATAAGTTAGGGTTGAAGTTAAGGCAATGGGTGCATAGGCCTATTTGCTTTAGTGTTATATTGAGTTCTACAGCGCAATCTGAGAATAGGGCTAGGGTCATTTTCACGTTTCGGGTTTTTGTTCCAATTTTGTTCCACTCAGGCTTTGCCAGGTTTAGTAAGTTACCATGAAGTTCTAGGGTGCAGTCTGGAGAATAGGCGTTATGGTCAAGCCCCATCGCTTCCAGTGATTTGTAATCGTTACAAGCATAATTTACGGCGCTACAACGGCGTTGTTGAACGGGCGCGGCGATAAACGCCATTGTAACGTTTGCCGCTGTAAGGGTTAGCGCGGACATTGGGACAAGGGGAGCCGCCTCAGGCTTGCCAATTAGTGTTACATATGGGAGTCTGCCGCAACAGTCCTAGAATAGGGCTAGTGGTCAGTTTCATCAGCTCCAGGTTTCTTTTTGTTTCCAGTTTTGGGGAACAATTTATGATTGGAATAAATTTTATAAAAAATAATAAGTTAGGGTTAGGTTAAGGTAATGTGGCATAGGCTCTAGCTTCGTTTTGAGTGTTATACTGGAGTCTCTGCCAGCCGTTAACTGGAGAATAGGGCTAGGGTCATTTTCACGCTTCGGTTTTTGTTCCACTTTGTTCCACTCCAGGCTTGCCCTTTAGTGTTTACAATGGTTGAGCTCTAGGGCGCAGTCCCGAGAATAGGGCTATGGTCACTTTCACGTTTCAGTGATCTGTAACTCCGCTACAACGGCGTTGTTAATCTGCGCTACAAACGGGCGCTTGTAACCGCCGCAAGGGTTAGGTTAAGACAAGGGGAGCTGCCTTGGTATTTCGCCTCAGTGTTGCTACGGAGCGCTTCAAGGCACAGTCCTAGAATAGGCCATGGTCATTCTTCACGCTCCAGGTTTTCGCTCCAATTTTGGGGAACAATTTCATGATTGAATAAATTTTATAAAAAACAATAAGTTAGGGTTAGGTTAAGGCAACCGCGCATAGGCCTCTGGCTTGCTTTAGTGGTTATATTGAGGTTCTTACAGCCAATCTGAGAATAGGCTAGAAGGGTCATTTTCACGCGTTCGAGGGTTTTTGTTCCAATTTTGTTCCACTCAGGCTTTGCCTTAGTGTTACCGGCTGAGTCGGTGGGTGCAGTCTGAGTAATAGGGCTACGGGTCAGTTTCACGTTTCAGGATTAGGGAACGGCGTTAACGAAGCGCGCATTTGCTGCTAGTAACAATGCTGTTGCTTGCTTGGTCTATGCCGCTTGTAATTATGCTAGCCGTTGTAACGCCGTTGTAAGGGTTAGGGTTATGACAAGGGGAGCGGCTCAGGCTTGCCTTAGTGTTACACGTTTCAGGTTTTTGTTCCAATTTTGTTCCACCCAGGCTTGCCTTAGTGTTAAAGAGATGAGTTCTGTATAACAGTCCGGAGAATAGGAGCTATATGGGCGGTCAGTTTCACGTTTTCTGGATTTGTAACGGCGTTATTAGCAGTTACAATGTTAACAGAATATTAACGGCAATAGCAGTTACAAGCGGGCGTTGGCTAATGCCGTTGTAACGCCGTTGTAATGCCGTTGTAACAATTTATGATTGAATAAATTTTATAAAAATAATAAGTTAGGGTAAAGGCAAGGGCAGCGGTTCAGGATTGTCTTAGTGTTACGTGGAATCCTATGTCGCAGTCCGAGAATAGGAGTAGGGTCAGTTTTAGCATTCGGATTTTTGTTACACTTGTTAAATTAAATAAAAATAATAAGTTACAGTTGGGCTTCAATCAAGGGCAAGCGTTCCGGCAAAACCTTGAAACCTGAAACTGACCATAACCCTATTCTTGGAGTGTGCCCTGGAACTCAATATAACACTAAAGCAAGCCAGAGCCCTGCCCTTGTCTTAAACCTAACCTGAACTTATTATTTTTATTTAATTTATCCAGTCGTATATAGATCCCAAAATTGTAATAAAAAAATAAATTATATAACAAAATTGGTTAGGGTTAGGGTTAAGGCAAGGGCAGGGGATCAGGTTTGCCTTAGTGTTACATGGAGTTCTAGGACGCAGTCCAAGAATAGGGCTATGGTCTATTTCACGTTTTGGTGTTTTGTTACAATTTTGGGAACAATTTATGACTGAATAAACTAAATTAAAATAATAAGTTAGGGTTAGGGTTCAGGCAAGGGCAGCGGTTCAGGATTGCCTTAGTGTTACGTTGAGTTCTAGGGCACAGTCTCAGAATAGGGCTATGGTCAGATTAATGTTTCAGGTTTTTGTAACACCATTGTAATACCATTATAATGTTGTTATAACGCCTTATAACTCCGTTGTAACGCCGTTGTAATGCAGTTTCAATGCCGTTTCAATGCCGTTACAATGCCGTTGTAACGCTGTTGTAACACCGTTATAAGGGTTAGGGTTAAGGCAAGGGGAGCGGCTGAGGCTTGCCTTAGTGTTATGTTGAGTTCTAGGGCACAGTCCGAGAATAGGGCTATGGTCTGTTTTAGGTTTCGGGTTCTTTCCTTTTTGGGGGGGAACAATTTTTGACTGAATAAATTAAATAAAAATAATAAGTTACAGTTGGGCTTCAATCAAGGGCAAGGGTTACGGCAAAACCCTGAATCCTGAAACTGACCATAACCCTATTCTTGGAGTGCGCCCTAGAACTCAATATAACACTAAAGCAAGCCAGAGCCCTGCCCTTGTCTTAAACCTAACCTGAACTTATTACTTTTATTTAATTTATTCAATCATAAATTGGTCCCAAAATTGTAACAAAAGATAAATTAAATTTTAAAAATTGGTTAGGGCACACACAGACAAATAGAGACAATGCATTTCTCAACAACTACAGATGTTAAACATAAGCACTGAGCAGTGACGTAGGTATATATATTTTTTATGGGGTGGGTTCGGTGACTGAGGGCTTTCTGGCTGTTCTATTCCATGCATTGTTTCAAGCAAGCTGGACATTTACTGGGAGGGGTTTGAACCCGAGAACCCCCCCCTCTTACCTGCGTCCCTGGCACTGAGGCTGAATTAGAAGAAATTATAGCTGTTGTGAATGATCATTGTGCTTTTATTTCCTTTTGAGTTTGGTACAGATATTTCCCAGACTGCTCTTCTTTGGGATCATTGGTTCCTTAGTTCATCCCACCTCACCCCTCTAATGCATGTTAACTGAATATTCTTTTCAGGCTTTAGGGTGTCACAAGACTTGGTTTGCCAGGTTCCCACCCCCACCCCCCCAGCTACCAACAGGAAATGGGGAGGGGGTAGAATTTGCCCTACAGATTTATGGAGGAGAAGTCGATCTATGGCTACCAATTTTGATCCTCCTTGATCTCAGATTGCAAATACATTAGCAGACCAGGTGCTCAGGAGCAGCAGCAGCAGCAGAAGGCCATTGCTTTCACATCCTGCACGTGAGCTCCCAAAGGCACCTGGTGGGCCACTGCGAGTAGCGGAGTGCTGGACTAGATAGACTCTGGTCTGATCCAGCAGGCTAGTTCTTATGTTCTTAACCCAGGGGAACTAATCTCTGTAGTTTGGATTAGCTGTAATTCTAGGAGATCTCCAAGGGATCTCCAGGTTCAGCCTGAAGGCTGGAATCCCTGCCAGACTCTTAATTTCATATCATGCTGAGAGTTCATGATTGAATCTCCCAAAATTTATGTTAGCTGTAAAAAGTGGCCACTGGTGTGTGGACAGGGGAGGCGACGAGACACAGACAGACAGAGAGATTTGATTGGAGCTGTAGTGCATTCTGGGGGTGTCTTTCCTTCCATATTGTTTTCTAAATAGAAATCAGGGGGTGCTTAACTGGAAGCACAACTTGGAATAAAATAAGGGCACCACCCTGTCTTTTTACCAACTGGGGCTAATAGCAGCTGAGTTGAATTCTGCTTTTCTTTGTAAACAAGGCTGAGAAGTTAATTGACTCCCTTGCCCTAATGCAGCATTAGTGTCAGAATTAGCTGTACCTTGGTTGGGAGAATGGTCCAGCCACTGGGAGGACAGCAATTTTGGAGAAACAGCAGGTGAGTTTCTACTACTGGACACTGATTTCCCCTCATGGGACAGGCCGGACCAGAACAAAGCTCTCTCTTTGCATTGCAAAAGAAGCTCAGGAACCACACACTGACAAAGAAAAGCCTGGGTGCTTTCCAGTCCTGTGGTTGCTGTTGCAACTATGCAAATCCCTTTCGTTTGTACCAGGGCAGCCAGCAACAAGCGCTGCTTTACAATAGCCCCACTCGGTTTGTGGAAAAACTTCTGGCAAGTGCTGTGGTGCCCATCAGCACCATGTTGGGGAACCTTCGACAAACACTGAACGGTAGCTTTTTAAAAACAGCATTTATTTAGGACTGATTTATATGGATTGTGGTTCATTTAACGAGTTAAAAATTGCTTGCCGGGAGGCGCGCCATGGATGAGGCATGCTAGAAATCCATTGGAATGAGCGGGGCCATTCATGCACGAAAATTCAATTGACCTGGACTGTACTGTTGGGAAGGAACATGTTGAAAACAACCTGCTGAACAGCCCAAAGCGGATCAATGGACGGAAGAACCGATCAACAACCAGTCAGCTGCCTGATCCCAACTAGCAAACTGTACATGAGCTAAACAGGCAGGCATGCAAACATCGCTAGCAGCAGCCCTCATCGCGAGGGGCCGCGAGGGCTTCATTCCAGAGCACGTTGTTCCCAAAACTGCTTCTCCAACCTTGGCCAAGTTTCTGTAAGACTTGACAATTCCCAGCCTTGCATTTAAAACGCTTAATGCCACATTTAAAATCCCCTTTCTTTTATCGATTGGGGGCCTGTCTCCATTCTGCATACACCAGGAAGGGGAGAGAAAATCCCGTACCACACTGTTTTTCAAAAAGGGAAATTAGAGCAATATTCAGAGCCCTTAAACAAGTATCAGTCAGCATCTCCATGCAGTGTGCAAAAGACTTTGCATCTGATTCGATTCCAAGAGTCACCTGCAGCCTTTGTTAGCAAAAGATCTTTGTTAGCTTGCTCCTGGGTCATGTTTATTATCAGCCCTCGGTTTTAAGCCTGTTAGATGGGGCTGACTTCAGGCTACAGGTGATGAACTTGTAGGCTGGCCCACAAAAGGTTTACCTGTTTAGATGTTGTTGTTGGGTTTTTTTAAACAAAAGCGTACCTCACTTCTTTAGTTGGTGGTTCCCAAGGCAGCTCCCATCAAATTCTAACCATAAACCAGACACACTCCGTCTAACCTACCTTATAGGCTTATTGTGAAGATAAAATTAGGGGTGGGGGATAGAAACAATGTTTTGGTTTCCCATTGAGGAGAAGAGCAGGGTATAAATTAAGAAAGTAAATAAATAAAACCACAGCTACAGTATCTCAACCCATGTAATTGTGTGCTTCTAGGCAGAGTTATTCCATCTATCTATATAAAAATCTAACAGTGTGTTTGTCCCTGATGGTCTCCCTCAGAAGCTGCTGGACAGATTGCCCCCAAATTTTCACATGACGTCCCTCCCTGTTGCTGTCAGGTACTCGGACCTTCAAACCGCCGAAAGTCCATACCTGAGCCAGGTAAAACGATTTTTTCCTGGCGCACCAGGCCATGAAGCTGCCTCTGTTTAACTGTCACCCTTAGAATGTTCGTGCAGCCTGTCTGTCTGTGGCCTGAGGGGTTAGAATGTTCATGCAGATGGGCAGAGATGAGCAGTGAAAACAGTAAATAGGTAATACTGTTGGGTAATATGAGTGGAAGTGAAACACATACACACTTTGCCATGTGAGATGTCAGGTGGGGTCGTCCCCCCTCACAGGCAGGTAACTTTCACTCTCTGTGCCTCACCCACTGCTATCACACAACACACATCCAGCTCATCCTCACACACCTCACTCTGCCCTCCCTCACATCCAACCACCACTTACCCACTTCCTCACCCATATTCGCCACAGCTCTCTTTTACTAAAAGCGAGCTGGAGTTTGCCTTTTTCTTCTAAGAAAATCCACAGGGTGGGGGCGAACCAACATTACTGGCTCCGCTGCTTTTGCACGTGGCCCTTTAAGAACCCAGGGAGCTGGCCTCGATCTGAGCGCCTCACCACCCTGCCTCTGCTGCCTGACTGGGATAGCCTCCTTGCCCCAGTTCTGCCTTACCCAAGCCAGGACTTTGCGTGTCAACCAGCCTCATGGACAGCGGGATTCGCACTCTGGACAGTTCTGTTGTGGAATGGGAAGGGTTACCTTATACTAAAAAAACACGACAGCACCAAATAACGATGTGCATTGAAAAGGGAAAGAGGGATTCCATTTGACCACCCCAAAAGGCTATGCTGCGGATCATTGGACCTGCATGGACATCTGTGTGGGTTGCGGACTGTGATGAGAAGGACAATTGCCACAGCAACACGTGGCTGGGCCCACTAGTTGATTTATAGAATTGTACTGTCCATTTAGCAGCAACAAAAAGTTGCAGAAATTAGAAGCAACTATAAGAGGCTGAGGGCCTCTTCTATTCCATAGAGTACCTGTTGGCTCCTGAAAGTAGTTGGAAGTAGGCGTGGTTTGGGCTGTCTGCTGCTCGGTTTTGCAAGCCCCTCTACAAAAGTTATGTAATGCCTTTAAAAATGGCGCAATACCTTATTACAGTGACATTCACTCACAAAGGGCTTCCTTGTCAATTTCAAGACCATATGTTTTTGTTATGTGCTGTTGAGTCACTTTTGACAAATGGCAACCCTGTGAATCAATGGCTGTTTCCACATAGCGCAAATAAAACATTTTAAGACAGGAAAATAAAACGTTTCCTCCAGGAGTTCTGTGCAGCTTTTAGCTCAAAACATTTGGGAAACATTTTATTTCGCTCTCAAAACATTTTATTTGGATCCGCTAAACTAGCGACCTTTTTCCCACAAAAACATTTTCAAAACATTTCCTGTTTGCCGGGTGGAGATCAGGATATGTTTTATTTCTCCTGTCTGATTTTGAAGCTCTCACTTCTCTGCCGCTTCCGTGAACCTCTGTGCTGTTGGCCATTTGCTAAAGTTTTTTGCGGACATTTTGTCCTCTGGCATCATGGTTGCCCGCCATTTCCATCATTGCGGTGAACTAGTAAATTCATTTTTGCCTGCTGATTACACAAACTCGCCGTTTCCCCTCTTTTTCAAATTCTGTGTGTGGTACATTTGATGCTACATAGATATACAACATCCATATTCACAAGGCTGCACAGATTTCATGTCTCTGCAGCTTCGAAGATATGTCTGCATGTGTGTTTTTAAGGGACTGCTTTCAACCGAAACATTTCATTTTCCCAGGCTATGTGGACTAAACCCACAAAAACAATACTTTTCAAAACGTTTGGCAAACTTTTAAATGCTTTGTGCGGAAACAGCCAATGGCCTCTGAAACATCCTATCACAGTGGTGGCGAACCTTTGGCACTCCAGATGTTATGGACTACAATTCCCATCAGCCCCTTCCAGCATGGCCAATTGGCCATGCTGGAAGAACTGATAAGGAGTATAGTCCATAACTATCTGGAGATAAAGGGGGCCCTATCCGCTAACAGCCTTCTTCAGCTCTTGCAAGACCAAGGTCACAGCTTCCTTTACTGAGTCACTCGGTCTCATGTTAGATCATCCTCTGCGCCTGCTGACTTCTACTTTTCTGAATCTTGTCTTCTCATGATGTGAGCCAAGTATGACTGATTCTGCACAGGCAACCAAAACAGGTTACATGAACCTGTGTTGCCTGTGTCGCCATTTGCACAGCAGGTGCAGGGGCCAGCCCCGAATTGCTGAAATCTCGGTGGCAGGAGACAGCACTGTTCATACAGGAAATACTGTGTTTCCATGCAAACAACTCAGCAGAGAATCCCCACACCTGAGAATCTACCCCCGAGAATCTCCCCACCCACCCACTGGCACAACATGGCGGCCACCTAATAGAGAATCCACTCTAATGGCGGCCACCTGGGGAATCCACCGTAATGGTGGACGGACTGGGATGGGAACTGAATGCTTCCTGCTTGCGGTAGTTTGCACAAGCAAGCAGGAAGTGTTTGAAACGCGGGTTAAAGGGGGAAAGTTGCTAATTTAATGACTTCCATTTAACTCAGGTTCAGGCAAATAGAATGGGTCAAGAGCATTTGGGAGCAAGATCTGTGGGAACTTCTCTGTCCAAATGTTTTTTAAAAGGCCTGTTATATGTGGCCTGTGCAGAATCACCCTGTGATAGCCTTAGTTCAGGCTTGATTTGATCTAAAACTTCCTCATTTGTCTTTTTGGCAATCTATGGCAGGGGACGATGCCAGCCACCAGGTGGATCCCTGGAATTATAGCTCATCTCCAGACTACAGAGACCATGATGTTGAATGCTCCTCCAGGTAGAAAAATTCCCACTTGTGAAAAGCTACCATATGAGAGTAGGGAAAAGGTAGTTGGATGCACACATTAAAAAATAACTTGAGTCACAATAATTTGTAATGGGGACATCCAATTCTGTAATCCTGCTCCCCTTCCAGAAATCTGAAGTGGTACAAACCGGACTGGACTGCCACATGTAATATTTTTAAACCTGCAGCCCAGCTGTGAGCTTCTGAGTCTCGAGTGCGTCTCTTGACAGTGGGGTCCTGAGCAAAGCATTTTGGCAGTCCTGGTGGAGATCAGGCTACAGCCCTTAAGCTTCTAATTTGCAGCACCTCGTTTGGGAGATGGAAGCATCCAGCTTGCAAAGGAGGGAACGTGTGCTAGGAAGGCACTCCATTTCAGCCAGGACCTGAGATCATGGCAAAAGAATGCGGTTCTGGAAAGGCACTAAGCACAGTGGGGGATGACTCACATTCAGCAATACACAGCTGGAGTTCTGCTCTGGCTGGTGTCTTGGGGAGATGGCAGAGATGCCACTTTAGCCAGGATCCACATTCCTGGATTCTACTGAATGTAGCTGGTTCTGGGAGTTGGCATTGCCAGACAGCTGGCATGACAACATGGAAAGCATGAGCTAGTGACTATTTCCAGCCTGTGTGGCTGTGGTCTGGTAGTTTTTGCTCCTAATGTTTTGCCCACATCTATGGCTGGCATCTTCAGAGGCATATCACGATGTGCCATACCTTTGAAGATGCCAGCCATAGATGCAGACAAAATGTTAGGAGGAGCAAAAATTATTAGACCACTGCTACACAGCCTGGAAAACTCACAACACCAAGTTCATTTCAGCCATACAAGCCTTTGACAGTACACGGTATAGTCCTTGACGTGTAACTTGAGGATCTGGAAGACCCAGGTTCGAATGTGTGTTTGTCATTGGAAGTTCACTGAGTGATCTTGAGCAAGTGGCTGTCTGACACATTACCTTACAGGGGTGTTGTTATGAGTGCAAAACAGAGCAGGGGAGAATATAAGCCACTTTGGCTCCTTACTGGGAAGAAAAGCAGGCTGTACACTTAACTAGGTGACATTCTCTGGGTGACCTTGAGTCAGTCATACACTCTCAGCCTGCCCTGCATCACAAGGTTGTTGTAAAGACAAAATGAGAAAGGAAGAAAACACTGGCAGGAAAAAGGGAGGTTTAGAAAGTAGGGCAAGTCCTAGCACATGCAGATTCCATGTACACGTACTCATTCGTCTCCTAGAAATGGATACAGATTTTAAAATTAATGTATGTTATCTCTGACATAATACGTAATACTTCTAATTCTTTGTAATGTCGGTTGATAGCAATAAGACAGTATCCCTGTTGACAATTTACTGAGAACACACATATAATCCATGCAGTGTATGCACTTTATGTTTCTTTATATGAGTGCTGTTGCTGACCAATTCTCATTTGACATTCACATCATGTACAATTGATTATAAGAACATAAGAACTAGCCTGCTGGATCAGACCAGAGTCCATCTAGTCCAGCACTCTGCAACTTGCAGTGGCCCACCAGGTGCCTTTGGGAGCTCACATGCAGGAGGTGAAAGCAATGGCCTTCTGCTGCTGCTGCTCCCAGGCACCTGGTCTGCTAAGGCATTTGCAACCTCAGATCAAGAAGGATCAAGATTGGTAGCCAGAGATCGACTTCTCCTCCATAAATATGCCCAAGCCCCTTTTAAAGCTATCAGGGTTAGTGGCCATCACCACCTCCTGTGGCAGCATATTCCAAACACCAATCACATGTTGCGTGAAGAAGTGTTTCCTTTTATTAGTCCTAATTCTTCCCCCCAGCATTTTCAATGAATGCCCCCTGGTTCTAGTATTGTGAGAACTCTGTCAGCATTTTCTATCCCATGCATAATTTTATAGACTTCAATCATAATTGTGTGTTTGAAACCTCCCTCGTATTTGAGGATTGCCCCCCAGTTTCACTGGCGAAGTGAACACAAAGTTGGGTCTTTTGTACAA
Organism: Sphaerodactylus townsendi; assembly: GCF_021028975.2. NCBI lineage: Eukaryota > Metazoa > Chordata > Lepidosauria > Squamata > Sphaerodactylidae > Sphaerodactylus > Sphaerodactylus townsendi. The sequence goes on from NC_059430.1 coordinate 110,321,832, forward strand.
ACACACATTAGTGCAGGGTGTGCTGGTGTTCATTGTTAGATACACAGGGTTGCTGTGGTTTAGTGGATAGGATCTGGGAGGCCAGATTCCCCACTCTGCCATGAAGCTTGCTGGCTGATCTGAGCACAGTCACTATCTCAGTCTCTAGCCTACCTTGCAGTGGTGTTGTGAGGACAACGTGGAGAAAGGCGAACCCAGCATGTCACCCTGATCTGTTGACAGGAAAGAAAGAGTTAGAATATATTGTTCCTTGCTAAAATTACAGCCATTCTATTATCATTCAAACCCCCCCCTCCCCCGCTGTTTTCTGGATCTGGAGCAGAAAGCTTATACTGATTATGTAAAGCTAACTTTATTAGAGACTCGCTGCCCGGAAACCTCAGGGCACATTAAGATGAGCAGAGTTCCTGGGATTGCATTCTGTAAATTAGAAAGTCCCAGTAGATTTGGGGTGGCGGGGGGAACACACGCAGGCAGCCTTGAAACTCTTGATTGACAGTGGCTGGTCAGATGGCAGATGGTAATATAATCAACAACATGGAGTCATGCGAAAAAAGGAAAACAGAGAACGGAGAGGAGGAGGCGAAGGAGAAGGAGAAACACCTACCATTCAGCTGGCAGCCAAGCCGGGACTTGTTTCTTACAGTTCCCCTCTGGTTGATATGACTGTTTTCACATCAACATATACAAACAAGGTTAGGTCCTTCTGCAGGGATTGTCCGTCCCACGCATCAGTTCTTTGGGTCCAAAGCAAACTTGTAACATGGTCCTCCTCCTTGTTCCTGTCCTATTCATATAGAATGATTAAGTGCCATCAAGTGATGTATGGTGTCTGTCCGCCTTATGGGGTTTTCAAGGCAAGAGATGAGCGAAGGTGATTTGTAATTCCCTTATCTGCATAGCAACCCTAGACTTTGTAGGTGGTTTCCAATCCAAGTATGAATCAAGACCCACCAGAGCAAGTATGAATCAAGACCCACCAGAATCAAGGCTCCAGAGCCCTGATGAGATCAGCTAGTTTGGGGTATTTGTTTTCAGGCTACTGTTAAGTTCATACAACCTCCAAAAGTACAAAAGAAATAAAAGTTTCTAAGACATAGCAAACAAACCGTACTGTGAAAATGCCCTTGTGGACAAAATCTATGTAGTACCTTTTATTAGTATAATAATTAAGTGCCTTCAAGTCACAACTGATTTATGGTAACCTCCTCATGGGGTTTTGAAGGCAAGAGATTAAACAGAGGTAGGTTGCTATTGTCGCTTTCATGTAGCAGAAGGAGGCGGAGGCGGAGGCGGAGGTGGAGGTGGAGGAGTTTGGATTTATATCCCACCTTTCTCTCCTGTAAGGAGACTCAAGGTGGCTTACATGCTCCTTTCCCTTCCTCTCCCCACAACAGCTTGTGAGGTAAGTGGAGCTGAGTGAGTTCTGAATAAATTGGATTGCCCCAGGGATCGGCAACCTTTACCACCCAAAGAGCCATTTGGACCCGTTTTCCATGACCCCGAAGATCTACCGAGCCAGAGAGGTGGCTCCACACAGAGCCGCCTTTGGTTGGGCCCCTCCACTCACTTTTCCTTCCAGCGCTGGGAGGCGAAGGCGCCGGGCAGGAAAAACCCCTCTGCCTAACAGGGCAGGCAGAGATGCTCCGTGTGGCGGGGGGGTGGCGGCTGCAGGGATGGCAGAGCAGAGATGGCGGCTGCTCTGGAGGGACACGCCCACACTACCCTCCAACCTCCAGGGGCCGGAGGGCAGTATGGGTGTGTCCCTCCAGCCCTCCAGAGCAGCGCTGGACGGAGAGGTGAATGGAGGGGATGTGAAAAGTGGCGCCCTCACGCACGGCGCCGCCTCTGGTTTGACCCCTCCACTCACCTTTCCTTCCAGTGCTGGGCTGGACGGACACGTCCACTCTACCCTCCAACCTCCAGGCCATGCAGAGCCACAGTATTAGGCTGAAAGAGCCGCATGCGGCTCTGGAGCCGCGGGTTGCAGACCCCTGGGCTAGCCGAAGGTCACACAGCAGGAATGTAGGAATGCAGAAACATATCTGGTTCACTAGATAAACCCCTGCCACTCAGGTGGAGGAGTGGGGAATCAAACCCGGTTCTCCAGATTAGAATCCACCTGCTCTTAACCACTACACCATTCTGCTCTGTGTATGGTCCATAAAAGAGAACCATTCCCACTCACATATTAAGAACAAGCACTCTTCCCTTCCCCACAGCACTTGGGGTGCAACTTTCTTTAAGAATCTGAAAAAATCTTTTTAAAAATTGCTCTAGTGAACTGAAAGGCATGAGAAGCCAATAGGATTTGGCCTTGCGATGATATCATTGAGGCAGGTGAGGACATTGGAAGGCAACTGGAATCACAAGAAGCATCAATAGTCAACGGAGGTGTTATTTAAAGCCACCAAAAAACAATTGGCAGAAGGAGGGAGGAATTTCAAATAGGCCATGCCTGCAACTAACCAGAGACACAGGAAGATGGTAAAACTTGCCACCTGACATGGTGTGTGTAAAGTGCCATCAAGCCACACCCCAAATATGGCAAACCTGTAGGACTTTCAAAACAAGAGATGTGCAGAGGTGGTTTGCCATCGCATGCTTCTGTGCAGTAACCCTGATTTTCCTTGATGGTCTGCCATCTAAGTACTAGCCAGGGCTGATCCAGCTTTAGCTTTCCAGAGCACGGGCCATTCAGACCAGGGTTCCTTACAGTGTGGGACTTTGTCAAGCTTCATTCTTGATTATAGACAACCTCAAAGGTTTGCACAAAATAAAGAATTGGCCCGCAGTCATTCAGCCCCCTTAACGGGAGCAGCAGTGGCGTAGGAGGTTAAGAACTCGTGTATCTAATCTGGAGGAACCGAGGTTGATTCCCTGCTCTGCCGCCTGAGCTGTGGAGGCTTATCTGGGAAATTCAGATTAGCTTGTGCACTCCCACACATTTCAGCTGGGTGACCTTGGGCTAGTCACAGCTTCTCGGAGCTCTCTCAGCCCCACCTACCTCACAGGGTGTTTGTTGTGAGGGGGGAAGGGCAAGGAGATTGTAAGCCCCTTTGAGTCTCCTGCAGGAGAGAAAGGGGGGATATAAATCCAACTCCTCCTCTTCTTCTTCTTCTGCAGGATCCATCTCCCAGTTTTCTGGAATTTTCTACACTGGAGTTGGCAACACTAATGGGAAACAATGTGACTGCTTTAAAAAAGGTGAGCAAAAGAAGACAAAAAGAGATAGAACATGAAAATAAATACTGCTGAATGCTTTCTTTCTCTCCTTTTCCTGTTGCCTATTTTTCCCCTTTCCTTTCCTTTCCTTTCCTGTCATCCTTAGGTCATTCCTTTGCCATTTCTCCTTCTTTCCTTATCACTTTTCCTTCTTCACTTTGAGACTCCTTATAGGAGAGAAAACTGGGGTATTAATCCAGGCTCCTCCTCCTCCTCCTCCTCCTCCTCCTCCTCCTTCTTCTTCTTCTTCTTCTTTTCCTTGATATCAGGAACATCCTCATCCAATGCATTTTATTTATTCACTGTTCATTTATCTGGAACATGTAAGGCACTGGAAGCAGTTGTTTAAAGTTTTAAAGCACCAAATTGCAAGATGATAAGATGTTGCCTAAAAACAGGCAAAGGAATCCAGGAGTAAAACCTGAGCTGTCTTCTCGGCAGAAGAAATATTTCTGCCAGTTGAAGGACTTCCTCCTTTGATGGACTACGTCTTCCAGTGGGAGATCCCACCCTCCAGGAGAAATCTAACCCTTAATTCACTTTACCAAGTGCAAAAGAGATGTTAACGTAGGTGCCGGCAGAACTTGACTTCAGGTTCACAAACAGGGTGGACCCAGGAACCACCCATCTAACTTCAGAAGGTGGGGACACTCAGGTATGAGTCTTTAATAAAGATCTGGTGGGAAGCTGCTTCAAAAATGCTTGGACTAGAAATCCAGAGCCCTGCAGTCTACATTTTGCTTTTGGCTCACCGACTGTTATTTGGGAAGATGATGATCCATCCTAGCCAAATCAGCAAGAAAACAAAATATACATTATTAAACGGAGACGTAATTGAGTCATGCATTTTCTCCAGACAGTATAAAAGATTTCGTTCTTATTTGGCTTTAGAACATTCTATTATTTATCTGCAGATAAAATTTTATGCTACAGCCAAAAAGAAATGGGGGAAAAACAGGCACACGTGCGTGCAAATGTCATCCAAATATTGAGACATTCCGAAGAGGAGATTAAAATGGCTTGCTCCTACAAGCTCCCCCCCACCCCTTCTTTTTGGCATTGCAGCTAATTTTCTGCTCCTCTCTCTGTGCCCTGACACCGCATCTATGTTTCCAAAGCTCCTGCAAACCTTCAAAGTGGGAGTTTAAAACCCAGTGATCTACAAAAACATAATCCATCAACACTGTATATGGTAAGCGGCCTTAACAATAAGAGCGCATCTAACATTACGGATGCAATTTCAGTACAGAAGCTCATAAGAAAATAAGAACATACGAAAGAGCCTGCTGGATCAGACCAGAGTCCAGCTAGTCCAGCACTCTGCTACTCGCAGTGGCCCACCAGGTGCCTTCGGGAGCTCACATGCAGGAGGTGAAAGCAATGGCCTGCTGCTGCTGCTGCTCCCAAGCACCTGGTCTGCTAAGGCATTTGCGATCTCAGATCAAGGAGGATCAAGATTGGTAGCCAAAGATCGACTTCTCCTCCATAAATCTGCCCAAGCCCCTTTTAAAGCTATCAGGGTTAGTGGCCATCACCACCTCCTGTGGCAGCATATTCCAAACACCAATCACATGTTGCGTGAAGAAGTGTTTCCTTTTATTAGTCCTAATTCTTCCCCCCAGCTCAGATGATACCCCTGTTTTAAAAACCATTTGTGGTTTTCTTGCCAGGTATATGTGCTTCACTGATATTTAGGCTAGACTTTATGCACAGGGCTTCCATTGGAAACTTCAATCCTTCAACTATTTTATCCTGGTCTCACTGAACTATTCATTGATTTGATACATTTGTGTTCTGCCTTTACTCCACGCAGCTCCAGGAGGGGCTCATAATAAGACTCTTGTGAGTTGGGTTCAGCTGAAAAGAGAGTGAGTGCCTCAAGGTCATCCTTCAAACTTGCTTGGCAATTAAAATAACCAGCGCAGATCCTTCTCTGAGTCCTTCTACCTTTGGAATCCAGATTGGTGTCTACTAGGCCCCTTCCGCACACGCAAAATAATGCGTTTTCAAACCACTTTCACAATTGTTCGCAAGTGGATTTTGCTATTCCGCACAGCTTCAAAGAGCACTGAAAGCAGTTTGAAAGTGCATTATTCTGCATGTGCGGAATGAGCCCCAGTGATAGGGGCCTTTATCTAATTCAGGGGTCTGCAACCTGTGGCTCTCCAGATGTTGATGGACTACAGTTCCAATCAGCCCCTGCCAGCATGCAGGGAATTGTAGTCCATCAACATCATGGAATTGTAGTCCATCAACATCTGGAGAGCCACAGGTTGCAGACCCCTGATCTTGTTGCACCCCTCTTATGGAATGCTTTCCTGATGTATGGCCATCTGTCACACTGTGTCATATTTTACACACTGAGCAAAATTTCAACTGTTTGTGTAGACCTCTGGGACACAAGGTTGTTTTCTGCTTCTGTAGCTCTTATCAGGTTTGTTGCTGCTTTTTGTATTGCAGCTGATTTTAATGCTGCTACTCTTTATATTTTTGATAATTTTAATGCTACTGCTTTGTATATGAGGATAAATAAAAATATATAAGGGATATACCGGTATAGGGGGATATAAATAAAAAAACTCTTCACTATAAAAAAAATCACCAATATAAAAGCAGCAGCATTAAATGGCTGCTCATTTTAATGCTGCTGCTGCTTTTATATTGGTGATTTTTTAATTTTTATAGTGAAGTATTTTTTATTTATATCCCCCTTTCTCTCCTGTAAAGAGACTCAAAGGAGATTACAATCTCCTTTCCCTTCCCCCACCCCACAACAAGCACCCTGTGAGGTGGGTTGGGCTGAGAGAGCTCCAAAGAACTGTGACTAGCCCAAGGTCACCCAGCAGGCTTCATGTTGAGGAGTGGGGGAACAAACCTGGTTCTCCAGATTAGAATCTGTTGCTATTAATTACTTCACCACACTGGCTGTCAACTGAAACCAGAGACTAAACCTGTTTGGATTTTGCATACACAACCTATCTGCAAAAGCTAATGTCTCAAAGATGAGGGTTCTAGAACATCTCCTGTGACATGTTCATTTCTAACAAGGTATTTCTGGTCTCGTCTATCTGACAATCTGATAAAGGAGTGATTCACATGTGTGGGTGGCCCAGGCTGGAAGTGTAAACCGCTCCTGTCAGTTTGAGGGCTCCTGTGTCGCAAATCAAGAGGTACCTTTGGGTTAATGTGAGATGACACAGAAGTTCTCACTGAAATGTTTGTCCTGCTGTAGCCTCCTTCAACAGAAGTAGACCATCAGTGTGACAGTCATCTATGATGGTTTTGCAATGAGACTGTAAATAAATCCTGACCTATATATGAGAATGGAAGCTGGCCTGGTACTTTTGTGCTCTACAGTGGAACGTCCTTCCCATAATGGGTTGGATCCAGACTAACATTTCCAAAGGCATAAGGGCATGATTTTCCTGCCTCCACCAATTCTCACTGTCCTAGAATGGCCCTGAAATCAGTTTCTGGTGTCTATTCTCCAATCCAAGGACAAGATTTGGGAGACATTTCATGCTTATTTGTAGGAGAAAATCATGCTTCATGGGGGGAAATAGCAGTCTGCATGTGGAATCATGGAACTCATGATATGTGTAATAAGCTCATGGAATTTTCTGTCACCACGGTAAGTCCTTATCACTAATTTGGTGACAAAAGCCATGGAGCTTCCACACCCAAAGGCAATGTTACTAAGAGGCAACAGTGACGAAGAACTATTATTTCATGTCCTCTTTGTAGCCTTTCCCAGATATATCTGGACAGCCATTGTGAGGGAATGAGATATTGGACTAAAACAGGTTTTGGCTTGATCCAGCTGACTCTTCTTACTGTTTAAGTAGCCCTCACTAGCTCTCACCTAGGGGCTTTCCCCACTTACCATTTGCTGCGCGCTAATCCGGGAAAGTAGCGCAGGGTCCAGCGGCGCTCCCCATTGGCAAGGGCGGCAACCACGCAGCTGCCCCGATGCTGCCGCTCTCCCGCCCCTTCAGCGCGCGTCATTTTTGGCGCTGAAGGAACGGCACCTTCTGAGCGCGCGGGGCAGTGGGAAACGCAACCCCGTGGCATAAATCACTCGTGCCGGGAGCGCGCTGGGAGTAGAGCGCCGCAAATGGTAAGTGGGGAAAGCCCCCTAGATGGCCCAGGTACCCCGATCTTATCAGATTTTGGAAGCTAAGCAAAGTCAGCCCTGGTTCATACCTGGATTGGAGATTGCCAAGGAAGTCCAGGGTTGCAATGCAGTAGCAGGCAGTGGCAATCCACCCCTGAACATCTCGTGCCTTGAAAATCCCAAGAAGGATCGCTATAAGTTGACTGCGACTTGACAGCATTACTAAAAAACCATCAGTGTTATCGGGCCATCGGTGTGAACAGTGCCTACCTCACAAAACTCCTGCCCACGTAATTAGAACCATAGCACCCAAAATCATCTACCCCAAACTCCTCTGACCTGTTCCACCCGTGGAAGCCTCTCCCTGTCAGCCATGAAATCTAATTGGAGCCTCTATATTCATAGACAGCATACCGAACAAGACCAGGTGCTGGGGGAAATCAAACAACAGAGGAAGGCTGGGCTTTCTCATACTACTTGTGACAGTGGTGTACGGGGCCTAAATGGGAGCCAGCAGGGAGGCCGGGGGAGGGCAGGGCTTGGGGGGCACCATGGCAGCAGGCCGGCTCCTAGGCTGGCCTGCCACTGTGGCCCCAGCCTGGGCCTCCTGGCGCCAAGCCCCACCGCCCTGCCCTCCCTGCAGACCGGCTCCTGCCCTCCTCAGGCCCTGGGGAGCATGGGAGCCGGCCTTCAAGGAGGCTTGGTGGTGGAGGTTTGGACTGGCGATTTGGGTGGGTGCTGCGGTGGTAGGTCACCTCTTGCACTTTCTGGCCTTCCTGGGGGAGCAGAGCCAGCCTATTGCTGCAGTGAACAACTCAGCCAGCGAACAGCACCCCAGCATGGGGGGGGGGGGAAGCCACTGGGCACTGGCCAGGTATGGAGACCTGGCTGGCTCCTGGTGCTTCCCCCACATGACAAAATGGCATGGCCCAGGGACATGGCATACCCCATGTCCCCTTGGGCAGTACACCCCTGACTTATGAGCTTCCCAGATGCACCTGGCTGAAAGACTGAATGGATCTAAATGGACTAAATGGATCTTTGTTGTGGGCCACAAATGAGTGCATTCATCCAGATTTCCCAAAGACTTCCAAACTAGTTGAAGCAGATTCGAGTCTCCTCCTCCAAAAAATATCCTTCATACCCCCCATCAACTCTTTACGAAGCCTCATCCTTGACTGAAGCTGCTCCAAAGATATCTTTGAAACGACTGGATGCTGCACCGTCAAAAAAAAAAATGATGGATGACCATCACTATAAACCAATTCCAGGAAGGGGTGTCAGGAGCAAAGAACATTTTAAAAAGCTTTTGTGATGGGTATTACGAGATCTAGCGTGACCTGTTGACTAAGCTCGCCACTAATGAGAGAGAAAAAGTTTGGGCTAAGAGGCAACAGATGTCAGCCAAGTTTAATAATTTTTTTAATGAATAACCCCGGGACTCGAGCCAAGTAGTGTGAGCATTTGGAGACAGCAATCAGAGGGCTTTTCAGAAACTAGTACACAATTGGGCCGGTTGCTGAGAAGTGGGGTTGAATTTCCACTGTGGTTTTGAGGGTGCCTCGAAAGTCCTCAGCAACTACATCGGAGAAACTATGAAACACATCACCTGTGAAACTTTGCAGTCTGCAGAGAGACAGAAAGTAGCCCACAGTTTTGCTGGTGTGACCATGAACTGGAGAGTTTCTGTGCCCAGTCACACTGGTAATTGGGAGGTTAAGATTTCTTTTCCTTGCCCTATATTTCATAATTTCCACATCTTTGAACATAGGCCCAATAAGTGTCCATAATTAGATTAATCCTCCAGGGGCAGATTTATTCCAAAACGAGGCATACGATGAGATCCTTATAGCATACCCCTCCCCCGTGCCTGGACATCTCAGGCCAGAGACATGAGAACCTGGCTTTAAAAGTTAGAATCCAGCCATAAAAGGGATGGAAAGAGAAGTGGGAATTGAGGTCAAGACACAAGTGCAATTTAACAGTGTGAGTTGATCTTTGGAGTCAAGAACAGAAATCTGTTACATGCACAAATAATAATGATGATAATGCAGTTGGTCCTTGGAGTTTCCAGTCATCCGTGCAAGCCAAAGAAATATGTTTGCATTGAAGTGTTGATGCTTTTCATGCTATATCAGGAGAAGCTGTGTTATCTCCGGACACAGGAGGTCTGCTAAATAAAACCCACTGAAGACGGCTGCCGAGGCCATAAAACGATTCTCTACCTTGGACAGGCAGAAATCATGTCAGGGAAATAGCTGTGTTAGTTTATCAGAACAAAACTAAGTAGATGTCCAGGGGCATCTTAAAGACTGGCAAAATCTGTATTGGTGACAGCTTAGGGGAGGCAGAGGTAATTTCTTTAGATGATGGGTAACCAACCCCCTTAAATGTCACATTTGGGATACAAGCCTGCATCAGGTCAACAAGCTGTTGAATAAGTACGTGGGATTGGTTTACTGAACGGCATTTCCCCTATATTGCTCTTGTGGGCCAGCTTGAGCAGTATTTCTGGGAAAGAAAGACCTTTTGCATTTCTATCCCACCTTTTCTGCAAGGAGCTCCAGACAGCAGAATGGTTTGCTGTCCCTTCCAAGGAGGGATTTTAACGTGCATCTTTCAGTCTAGCCAGACACTTCAGCTATTGCACGGCATGGAGTCCGTAAGACCCAAATCAGAAGAGATAAAATTGCCAGTTGGTTTATTGCTAGGGTTGCCAAATCCAAGTTGGGCAATACTTGGAGATTTTGGAGGTAGAATCTGAAGAGAAAAAGGGTTTGGGTAAAGGCAGGACTTCAATGGGGGGAAAGGCTATAAAATCCACCATCCAAGGTAGCCGTTTTCTTCAGGTGAACTGATATGGAGGTAAGTTGTGATCCCTGCAGATTCCCAGCCACCAACTGGAGGTTGGCAGCCTTACTTTTTCCAGTCTTCTTATGTTTCCCTACATATTGCTTTTGCTTAGTCTATTGATGGACAGAAAAGCTAGAACAACTACTAGTGATAACCTTGGGACCCGTCAGATACACTGAATGAGGAATCACTTCCAACTGGTGTGCACATTGCATGTTTTACTTCATCACCTTGCAGTTAGATCTCTGCTCAAGCAGCAAAGGGGGGGAAAGGCGGGTGTGTGTGTGTGTTTGTGCACAAATCTATGAAGTTGAACCTGTCATTTTCATGTCATTAAGAGTGTTGTTTGCTATGTGGCATTTAATAGCTCAAACTCAACTAATAAAGCCAGTAAGAAAGCTGTGTTATTCTACTTTCTTATGCTTGTCCTGTGTAGCACGAGAAACACATTTATTTATTATTTATTAGACTTAATATGCCATCCATCCCCTTTCAGGCTTGGGGCGGCATACAACATCCATAATATACAAATAAACAGTAATTAATAGACATATCACCTAACAATTACTAAGATGGTGTTTGTATTCTAAGTTCTTTTATGGTTGGTTTATTATGGTTTATGGTTTATTAGATTTGTATACCGCCCAACCCCCGAAGGTATAGAACCCACCACATCTTGATTAACATTGGTGGATGCTAATGGGAAATGTTAATGTTAGTGTAAATGAAGGAAACCTAGATGTTAACCATAGCTGCCACAATCACATTCCTGGTGGAACAGCTCTGCCTTAAAGGCCCTGCACAACTGCATTAAGTCCTGCAGGGTCCTGGTCTCCTTGGGCAGAACATTCCACCAGACTGGGGCCAGGGCTGAAAAGGCCCTGCCACTGATTGAGGTAAGCCGGACTTCTTTGGGGCCAGGGATAACCAGATGATTGGAATTTGCTGATTGGCGAAGCTGCCTCATATGGAATCAGTCCCCTGATTGGTCAAGACCAGTCTTGTCTACTCTGACCAGCAGCAGCTCCTCAGGGACTCAGGCAGAGGTCTTTCACATCACCTTCCAGTGGAGTTGCCAGCTGCAGATTGGGAAATTCCTGGAGATTTGGGGGTTTGGGAAAGTGAGGGGGTTCAGTGGGGTATAAAACCATAGAGTCCACCTTCCAAAGCAGCCATTTCCTTCAGGTGAACTAAACCCGGTAGTCTGGTGACCAGTTGTAACTCCGTGAATTTCCAAACTGCACCTGGATGTCAGCCAGCCTGTCTACCATCTATTCTGGCTCTGATGGCAAGTGCTTGTAGCAGGATCTGTAGCTGGGCTCTCAGGTAGCACAGAAGCAAATTGGCCATAGGAAATGACTGGACCAGTAAGATTCTCTGTTTAGCCCCGAATTTAAATACCCTGGAGGTCAAGCAGCCTCAGCTGTTACTGGGCTTATTCCCCCCCCCAAAAAAAATGGGGGAACAAACTTTCCAAACTAGAATTAAGTACCTAAAAGGTCAAGAAGTAATTAAAAGGGCCACTAGATATGAAATTGCTAAGTATCAAAAACGCATATGGATTTGTATTGTCGAAGGCTTTCATGGCCGGAATCACTGGGGTGCTGTGTGATTTCCGGGCTGTATGGCCGTATTCTAGCAGCATTCTCTCCTGACGTTTTGCCTGCATCTGTGGCTGGCACCTATCTGATCCTCTGAAGATGCCAGCCACAGATGCAGGTGAAACGTCAGGAGAGAATGCTGCTAGAACACGGCCATACAGCCCGGAAACCACACAGCACCCCTGCATATAGATTTAATTCAAATTGAAATCACCAGCATATTATAAAAGACCTGTAATAGTCTGCCTTATGTACACAATACCACAACGACGATACTCAAAGGGGTCCTATGGGACACTTTTTTGACCCTTAAAATCAGACCCCTGCTGGCCTTCCTCAGTGGTCAAAAGTAATACAATAATACAGTGTATTAGCTACCAGATTACAATTATAACATTTTTATGACTGAGACCAATTGTTAGAAAGTTGTTTAAAATTGGCACTCAGGTCTTCCACACAAAGTCACGTCCTCTTAAAGAGTATGATGCAATGTGCCAGTCGTGCCCAATTCTGCTGTGGCAAAATCCTATACTGCCTCACATAGGAAATTCTTTTGGCCTGGAGCGCTGAAAGAATTTCCAGTGACTGAAATTCTTTACCTGTAAGGTAGGTGGGGCTGAGAGAATTCTGAGAGAACTGTGACCGGCCCAAGGTCAACCAAGCAGGCTTCATGTGTAGGAGCAGGGAAACAAATCCAGTTCACCAGATTAGAGTGGGGAATCAAACCTGGCTCTCCAAATTGGAGAAGACATTTGGCAAGGGACATCAATGGAAACCACATTGGAACCCCTGATCCTAGTTCAGTGATGGCGAACCTTTTCAAGACTGAGTGCCCAAATTGCAACCCCAAACCCACTTATTTATTGCAAAGTGCCAACACGGCAATTTAACCTGAATACTGAGGTTTTAGTTTAGAAAAAATGGTTGGCTCCAAGGCGTGCGTTACTCAGGAGTAAGCTTGGTGAAGCAACCGTGCAATGCTACAAATGGGTGAATCATGATCCTAGGAGGGTTTACTCAGAAGCAAGCCCCATTGCCAGCAACTGAGCTTACTCCCAGGTAAAGGATCATGCCCAGGTCAGCCTAGATGTGTATGTGGGGGGTGGTGGTGGTGGTGATTTTCCACCCCCATCCCACATGATGAACTCTGTGCGTGAGTGCCCATAGAGAGGGCTCTGAGTGCCACCTCTGGCACCTGTGCCATAGGTTTGCCACCACTGTCCTAGTTATATACCTGATAATGTATTTTTTTAAAATGTTCCCAAAGGAATCCTACTCACTCAGTGTTACATTAATCAGTGTCTTTTGAGAAAGAATAAGCTGGAAGGAAAAAGTTGGAAAATGGCTACTCTAAGCAGTCAACAAACATGTTTCATTTACTGGGTGCCACTGTAGATTTTGGAAAACTCCTGCCTTCTTAGTGGACACTTAGCAGAGCGCAGCTGGGTAATGGAGCAGATTCCTTCTGTGCTTGACTTCTGCTCAAATTAATGTGTCCGGGGAATAAGCTGTTACTTTGCATTAGTGGGAGTTGTGGCTCTGCGGGAAAGCCTGAATTACCTTTTGCCCACTCATTAAGTAGAAGGTACTCTTGGGGTCATGGTGGTATTTGCATTGTGAGTAACATGAGCTTTCCTCAAGAGTAGGGATTGGCAGTTCTGCTGGGAGGGTCAGATCCAGCTACCTGGCGTGAAGATCTAATGAGGCCTAAGGAAGTCAGTAGGACCCTCCTTGACGGCTTCCTAATGTGAAACTAGTGTGGGCTACATTTACCCCTTACAGCAACAATCCTGTAAGATAGTTTATTCTTCAGTGAGAACGACTAGCCCAAGATCATTCAGTGAGCTTCCATGGCAGAGTCGGGGTTCGAACCTCGGTCCGACCCCAACGACCTGCAGTTTGGCATGGGAAAGGCCAGACACCTGCTTCAGAATTCGACCACCTCCTTCTACTGCTTGGGTAGACCCATTTTTAGATTATTTATGACACCCTAAAGGGACAGGGAACAGATCTTTGGACTTTACAGAATCTGAGGTTTTGTTTTTCCATAGGATGATTTATTTGGCACAGCTGGCCTCTGAAAACTCATGAAAATATTCCCTGCAGGGCAGACTGTACGAAAAGAGCCATCCCTGCAGAGTGAAATATAGCGTCCATCTCTCCCAGAGGAAGAAAAGGGGCCATCACTCATCTTCATACATTGATTTATTTAAATTGAAATCAGGGTTTATTGTAAGATCTACTTTCCCCTCCTTGGATCAGTCAGTTCAATACCCCCCTCCCCTCCAACTGCCAGTAAACACCCTGGAACTTTTTCTAACTGAAAGAGAGGAAATGAAGAAGGGAACGTGACAAGAAAAGAAGGAGAAGGATGACAGGAAAAAAAGAAAGGGGAAAAATAGGCAACAGGAAAAGGAGAGAAAGAAAGCATTCAGCAGTATTTATTTTCATGCTCTATCTCTTTTTGTCTTCTTTTGCTCACCTTTTTTAAAGCAGTCACGTTGTTTCCCATTAGTGTTGCCAACTCCAGTGTGGAAAATTCCGGAAAACTGGGAGGTGGATCCTGCAGAAGAAGAAGAAGAGGAGGAGTTGGATTTATATCCCCCCTTTCTCTCCTGCAAGGGGCTTACAAACTCCTTTCCCTTCCCCCACCCTCACAACAAACACCCTGTGAAATGGGTGGGGCTGAGAGAGCTCCAAAGAACTGTGACTAGCCCAAGATCACCCAGCTCAGCTGGCATGTGTTGGAATGCACAAGCTAATCTAGTTCACCAGACAAGCCTCCACAGCTCAAGTGGCAGAGCGGGGAATCAAACCCGGTTCTCCAGATTACAGTGCACCTGCTCTGAAGCACTACATCCTGCTGGCAGTCTGGGAATGGGAGGGACATTAGCAGTGTAACGCCGTCATGTCTGCCCTCCAAAGCAGTCATTTTCTCTTGGCAGCTGATCCCTGTAGTCTGGAGATCAATTATATTTCCAGAAGATCTCCAGGCCCCACCTGGAAGTTGGCTGCCCTACTCCCTGTGCCCTGCTGCAAAGGAATGCCTGTCTGATGGGATTTGGCAAGTGTCAGTCACACAATCCAGTCATGAAGGAGTTAACTGATGCATGCTAATTAGTTAGTGAGGTCAGAAGTCACTGACCAGGTAATTGATCCCTATTGGTCAAGCAGGGCTACATGCAGGTCTGCACATAGGCTATAGGTATATATTCTTTGTTACTCTCTGCACATGCTCTCTAGCAGTGTGTTAGCCATGTAATAGCCAAGCGGGAGCTAGCTGAAGGAGCTAGCTATTTAGAAAAAACATTTCTTGTTTTCTCCCAAGTTACCCTACCCATCTTTTATAGTTAGTAAACTTTGTTTCAGCAAGCAACTGACTCTGCCTCATTATTGCGCTAACTCAGCTTTTCAAATATTCCAACACTTTCCCACCGCCCAGCCTTTTCCCTTCCTGCCAAAACACATCCATCTGCGCACACGGGAATGCACTCTGGACATTACGGCCATTTACAAATTGCCACATGAGGCTGAGTTAAAAAACAAAACCAGGCAAACAAGCCAGCGAGGATGTGGGGAGAGGGGGGTGGGGATACAGAAAGAATTCTGCAGCCTTTCGAGGCATGTTCGCGTAATGGCCCGGCTAGGCTTGTGTGCGTGCCGAGTTTAGGGGCACAAGTCAAAGGCGACCCTAAATCTAGAGCCAATATTGGTGTGTCGTCTTAGCTCCACTGTTTCTGATACTTGATACTGAAAAGGGCTAAGGCGGAGAGGGAAGCAGGGGGAGGCTGTGTCAAACCCCCTCCCGTCCCTTCCCACAGCCTACATCATGGAAAATGTTCCCAGGCGCCAACAAAGCTCACTGGCATGCCTCCCGTAACACAGCCAATTCCCTGTTGTTCATGCCAGCGGCAGGCTGAGAGCTGAACACAGTGTGTGCCCCTCCCTCAGCTGGTCCGGTCTCCTCCTCCCCCCTCCTTTCTTGGGTCAGTTCTTTATCGCTTTCCTCCCTCCTTAACAAGTGTGGAGATGTTCAGGAGTTGCAATTGGAGAGCCTCGTGTGACATCGCCCTGTTTCCCTGCCTTTCAGCACGTTGCTGTTCCAATCCCCTCAAAAGATCCATTGCTGTATGTTGGCTTGAGAGGGTCAGATTCACCATCTCGGTCCTCGAACTGTTCATTCGCACGGCACCGTCAAGACTACCGGATGTCTTGTGGCAAAAGTGGTCATGAGGAGGAGACCAAATCTCATAAAATGGCCAGAAAATCTCGTCGTGCAGTGATTCCATCGATCTTTAAGGCGCTGCCTTGGCCCAAGCATTTGGGGAGGAGGGAGGCTTGGCCCAGGGGGTGCCAGAGAGAGAGAGACCAGTTCTGTCTGCAATCTTGTCAACAGGATGGAGTTCAATGTATTGTCGAAGACTTTCACAACTGGACTCAACTGGCTGCTGTGGGTCTTCCAGGCTGTGTGGCCATGGTCTGGTACTGTGGTCTGCAACCAGCAGCTCTCCAGATGTTCATGGACTACAATTTCCATCAGCCCCTGCCACCATGGCCAATTGGTAAATCTTGTTCCTAACGTTCCGCCTGCATCTGTGGCTGCCGTCTAACACACTTCTCTCTGTGATACACCTCTGAAGATGCCAGCCACAGATGCAGGAGAAATGTTAGGAACAAAAACTATCAGACCAGAGTCACACAGCCCAGAAGAGCTTTTTTCCTCCCCTGATATTACTGATGAAGATATTGGGGGGGCGGGGGGGGGGGCACTGGGTTTGACTGATCTACCCTTGATTTTCATGGCACCAAGGCATATGTATTATGGAACTTTACACCAGTTTTATGGGGTTTATTGTAAGATGCTAATTATGTTGTAAATTATTCACTGTAAGCCACCCTGAGCCTATTTGGAGAAGGATGACCTAGAAGACAGATAGATAAATAAGTCAATCAATCAATCCTCTGCAGCATCTCCAGATAGAAAGGATCAAAGGGATGTAAAAGACCCCCCCCCCCCACAAGATTCTGGAGAGCCAAACCTGGTCAGAGTAGTAGACAGTGCAGACTTTGATAGACCCATGCCCTGACATTTCCCCAAGCCCCCAAAAGCTGTTGCCAATCAAAGTAGATAATATTAACCAGACTGACTCAGTATAAGGCACTTCCGTGCATTCAAGGATGAGAGCTCTTTCATGGCTATTTATTTTTCTCTCTCAAAGTTTGCCCACGGTGCAAAGGCAGCAGAAAAATGTGCATGAGTTGGATTTATGATACAGAGATTAAGTGGACACTGGGGTCAGATTGACTTTACTGCTGAGTGGGACATATGGAAAATGTCACTTGTCTCATCCCGACCTGAAAAGGAATTTGTGTAGGCTGGACCAGCCGCTGAACCAAAGTTATGGGCCAAAGTTATGTCCTATAAACTGGTCCATGGGTAAATGGTTCCATCCCCACCTAGAGCATTGTTTTACTTTCTTTGTGAATTTTTTGGTCAACAGTCAACATTTTATTTTAACTTAGCTTGTCAGTTTCCATCCGCTGTACTGTGTTTGTGGGGTGTTTTTTTTACAGTACAACAATTCTTGTTCATTTGTTTTAATCCTCTTCCCATTTAAATCCTTTGTCAGGATTTGACTTTTTGTTCCATCATAGATCTGAAAAAAAATCTCTGCAGGGGAACCAAAAAAATCTCTGCAGGGCAGGGTGATTAAAAGGAGCAAGAAAGAACTTCCGTTCTGGATAGATATCCGACTTCTCTGGCTCACGTCCTGTACTGGCACTGCTCCTCCATGCAAATTGATGGGGAGACTTTGGTCCACCGTATTGCAAGCAATGTTGACTTTGGCCCCCCATGGTTCTGGAGTGATGTTGTCTGTGGTGTGCAGGAGAGAGCCAGACTATCAAATGCTTAGCCCAATCATTTTCTCGCCCATATTTGCAGTCTGAGTCAGACCATGGGCCTTAGCAAATGCAGCATTGTCTACTTTGATTGGCAGCAGCCAGGGATGGATTAAGAGCATTAGAGTTCCTAAACACGGAAAAGATTATGGTACCCCCAAACAGGCATAGCAAGGGGGGAAAGTGCCCGGTGCATCCTCCACCCCTGCCTTGCCTCGGAATGCCCCTGCCCTGGAACGCTCCCGCCATGCCCTCGGAACGACCTTGCCACACCCCCACAGGGGTGCGCGCCTGGTGCATTGTGCACCCCCGTCCCCTTGGAGCTACACCCCTGCCCCATATACTGTATATGTAATTCAAAATGAAAACAAAATGAAAACACCCTGTGGGGATGTGGCGAGGTCGTTCCGAGGGCATGGCGGGAGCGTTCCAGGGCGGGGGCATTCCGAGGCAAGGCAGGGGTGGAGGATGCACCGGGCACTTTCCCCCCTTGCTATGCCTCTGTTTGGGGGTACCATATTCCAATGAATAAATATCATTATTTGTATGAAACAAAACACCTATGCATTCCATTGCTTTCTTGCCTTGAAGATACACAGCATTTTAATTTATACAAATCAAAGATGTAAAATAATTTTTGCTTTCATATAACTTTATACTACAAAAAGTTTTCTCCTGCATTGTTAATTGCAAAGTCTTTGATCATACCCCCAAAATTAATCTGACATAACAAATCTGCTTCAGTATTTAGCAGAGAGAAGACATCCAGCCTGTCTTGACAAATGGTTGTTGGGATTTTAAATCCGGCACTTAAAAAAATCCTTCTTTGGGACCCTCCTAAGCACATGCTTATTTCACATGATGGTTAATCTTCACAGAACCCCTTTCATGATCCTATAAAGTGAAGAGACCTGTGCTGTTAATAGAACTTGTAGTATGCAGTACATACCATAGGCTGATTTTGCCTGTCAAAATTGCTCCATGGCTCATCCAGGGAACATACCGGCTATGGGACTTCTCACCCTGCTTGTAGTTCCTCACTGCCACCCGGCTCTTTCCTTCGCTCGAGTCAGGGCCAGTGAGGGAAGCCCCGAATGGTTCCTCACAAGCCCAGGGCTTTCCCTAAAGCACCGCTTAAGCACTGCAAGCTCTTCTGTAGTCTCTTTCATGCATGCACGGGTAGCCTCCATTTCCTGCATTCGGATTGGCTGAATCTTGCCCTATTCCCCCCACTCATGTTCACTATTTTAGTTTTAAATGACTCTAAACACAAAACAGGCACTGAGAATCTGCATCCTCGCCCCCCCCCCCCCTGTCTAAAATCCTTGCGTGTGCGACGGGATCGCTGTCTTCCCCCCATCTAAAATGTAAATCTAAAATCCTTGCATGTGCGACGGGATCGCTGTCTTCCCCCCATCTAAAATGTAAATCTAAAATCCTTGCGTGTGCGACGGGATCGCTGTCTTCCCCCCATCTAAAATGTAAATCTAAAATCCTTGCATGTGCGACGGGATCGCTGTCTTCCCCCCATCTAAAATGTAAATCTAAAATCCTTGTGTGTGCAAGAGAATTGCCGCCCTCCAGTTCACGGCGCCTTCACATGCCACTTTTCTGCCCAAGGTTCTCCCTCTTTTTTTAAAAAACAAGGTTTCTCCCTCCATTTTTTTCACTGTAAGGGGGGAGGGCGCCACTTCTCAGCGCCTGTCCATTGGTGGGGTGGGCCAGAGCTGCGAGGCGGGAAAACTGGCTCGATTTCTGCTATGGAGGAGTTTTGCATGGTGGTGGAAGCCTCCAGAGCAACAAAGGGGCATTTCAAAAGAACCTCAACCTTTGCGGTTCAGGAAATTTGCAGAGCAAATCCAATGCCGTGGGGCAGTTCCGTGGCAGAAACATGACAGCCACGCTGAAGCACAGGGGGAAGTGCAAAACTCCCGATTGCATCAGATCAGGGCCCGTGCCAACAGAGGGGCAATTTTGATGTGCAAAAACAGCCATATTAGTCAAGCATTTCCAAATGGTTCTGTTCTGTTATAGGAGATATTTTGTGTGGCATTTGTTGAAAGGTGAGGAGGCTCATGGGTAGAACGTATTCTTTACCTGCTGAAAATCATAACCTGAAGCCCCTGATTTTGATAAAGGTCTTTGCAGGCCCAGGACTGTACAGAGATGCTACCAGTTAGTGTAGCAAAGGGTGAGCTAGATGAACCAGTTCTGGTATTAGGTAATCCCATTCTTATTCACAAGTTTCTTCCCAATTTGCAATGAAATTTCATCCTTTCTCACATGTATTTAAAATGTCCTTGGTTTGGGAATGCCCATTTATGACCATGGTGCTCCACTGCTCTGAATGTTTTGCCCGTTAATGCTGATGCAGGAGTGTGTGTGTGTGTGTGTGTGTTAGTGAAATACCCCTTTTCACACTGAAATACCCACGCATGCACAATTCCAGAGACTGTGTATAAGGCCAGCAAAGTGCTATGAGACTTTGACAGGTGGGCAAATGATATGAATATACACATTTTCCCCACTTAGAACATAACATCAGCCCTGTATACCAGCTCCAAGGTTCATTTGGTCCATTATCTGGTTTCCAACAGCATCTGGAAGCTCAAAAGTTAGATACCTCTCCTGCTGTTGTCTCTCAACAACTGGTATTCTGAGGTAGAGTGCTTCTGAACAAGGAGGTTCCATTCAGGCATTGTGACTGATAACATCAATCATCCCTTCTGATCCCTTTTTAAAAGCTCACAGCTTTCACTGCATCATGTGACAGAGAGTTCCAACTGTCTTGGGTCAAAAAGTGCTTTTTTTCTTTTCTCTGTCCAGGATTGCTTGCCCATTGATTTAATTGCTTGACCTTGTATTCTCCTATGATGAGAGAGAGAAAGCAAGGGCCTTTTCCACACAAACTTTTAAAACTGTTTTGAGGCAGGAAATAAAATGTTTCCTCCATCGAGTTCTGCATTGTTTTTCCCCCTTAAGTTCCAAAAGCGTTTTATTTCCAGCCTTAAAACGTTTTAAATGAATCCCCATTTAAAACGATTCATTTGCCTGAAACGTTTTCAAAATGTTTTCACTTGCTGCTCTAGTTATTGACTATGTTTTCCATACCCCTGTGCCACCACTGAACTCCCTCCCCAGCACCATTTTATCACATTGCTGAGCTCACTTCATTCTCCCTCGTCTTTTTATGTTCATCATTTCGGGGTTGTTTTAAATTTGGGGTGTGTGTAATCTTTTTAGCATCTGTTATATGGGATTTAGAGAATCGCAGCAAGAAGTACTGAAGCATTGAAGCATCAATTCAACAAATAACTAAAAAAGGGGGAGGGATCCCTCATGGCAGCCATGAAACATTTTGAGGGGGTGAGTGCAGACAAACACTGTGGTAAAGAGAGGGAATGAAAATGCTTTAAAAACGTTTTACGTGATTTGTGCAGAAAGGGCCAAGATCTCTTTATTCCTTTTCTGCCATAAATCCTTGTATAAATCTTCTGCCATCTCTTCCCAAACACCTTACTCATCTCGTTTCATAAATGGAAAGTCCCAAATACTTTAGCCTTCACTGAGAACTTTATCTCTGCGCTTAACCAATTTGGATGCCTTTTTCTGCCCATTTTCCAGCTCCACATTCTTCATTTTGCGATGGGCCCGCCAGAACTTTGCAGAATACTCTGAAGGCAACCGAAGAACGACATTGCATGGACAGACAGCTAGTAAGGGGAGTTCAGCTATATGTGGCTTTGTGCCTTGGGACCAACTCCTGGTGATTCGCTGGAGAAAACTGTGCACCGTGACCATTTTGGGCCTCTGAGATTCAGAGAGTGTGCTTAGGGGGACCGTTCATTTACACATGACACGCTTAACAATTTGACCAGCTGGTGGATATGTCAGAAAATGGAATGGTTTGTGACCAATGCTTTAACACCATGTTTCATGGTCTGGTTTCATTTTTGCAAGCTCACATTTGCTTCTCTGTAGATTAGCCTATCCAGGAAGCCAGCCCTGATGCACGAAACCAGTGGCGGCGAACCTTTGGCACTCCAGATGTTATGGACTACAATTCCCATCAGCCCCTGCCAGCATGGCCAATTGGCCATGCTGGCAGAAGAATGTAATGAAACAACCTCTGGAAGCCTGGAGACCGCGGAGACCTAACTGTTAAGTCCTGAGCAGGGGCTCCCATGGGCACATGGAGGTCTAAGGGGGCTAGACATGACCGTTTCTCAGGACCAATCTATTCATGGTCGCTCCCCCTGCTGGCCATTCTGTGAAGCTGCGGAGGGACCGTAGCAGAGGCTCCCGTTGCTCAAAGCTCAAATGGTGGCCCAGCAGGGTGTTCGTGTTGGGGATTTTGCAAGTGTCTATCACAACTCAGTTATAAAAGGGTTAATTGTATGTAAACAAGTTGCTGAGGTCACTGTTTATGACCTGATCTATTGATGAGCTATTGGTCTGTCAGATAGCCATTGCTTGCATGTTAGTGAGCACATACATCTGAAGTTATAAAGTTAACTCTGGCCCTTTCCGCACATGCAGAATAATGCACTTTCAATCCACTTTCCACGATGTCGTTTTGCAAATTGGTTTTGTCCGTGTTAGGCTTGGGGATTTTTGCAAGTGTCTATCACAACTCCGGTTATAAAGGGTTAATTGTATGTAAACAAGTTGCACAAGGGTCACTGTTTATGACCCACAGTCTATTGATGAGCTATTGGTCTGTCAGATAGCCATTGCTTGCATGTTAGTGAGCACATACATCTGAAGTTATAAAGTTAACTCTGGCCCTTTCCGCATATGCAGAATAATGCACTTTCAATCCACTTTCACGATCGTTTGCAAGTGGATTTTACTATTCCATGCAGCTGCAAAGTGCATTGGAAGTGGATTGAAAGTGCATTATTCTGCATGTGCGGAAGGGGCCTCTGTTTCTTTGTTTGAGCAGATGCGGCACCACCACCACCACCAGGAGACAGCAGATAGTGCATTGGAAGTGGATTGAAAGTGCATTATTCTGCATGTCTTGAGAAAAGGCCTATTCTTGTTTGAGCAGATCGCGGCACCACCACCACCACCAGGCAGGGGTCCCCTGAGATGGGGGCAGGGATGTAACCCAGTTCACTGTCCCTCAGGGTCCCCAGGCACTTTTAAACAGGGGGACTAAAAAAGACTATGAACAAGATTCCACAGCACAAATAGTTGTGAGAATGTTTGATTTCACCTTTCAATACTTTCTGTCATAGTCTATTTTAGAACAGTGACCAAAGTATGTCAAGTACAGGGTGGGCTCCAAATATTGTTGGGGAGGCTGTGGAATACCTTCCCCTGTAAAAAAAAAGAGCAGAACTTTCCCAATGAAGCATTCCATCTAACCCAGGATCAGGTATCTTCCTGGGTTCTTTCCCTCTAGCATCCAGCCAGGCGATTAAGGACTAAAAAAAGACTATGAACAAATTCCTACGCACAAATGATTGTGAAATGTTTGATTTCACCTTTCAGCCTTTCTGTCATGGTCTATTTTAGAACAGTGACCAAAGTATGTCAAGTACAGGGTGGGCTCCAAATATTGTTGGGGAGGCTGTGGAATACCTTCCCCTGTAAAAAAAAGAGCAGAACTTTCCCAATGAAACATTCCATCTAACCCAGGATCAGGTATCTTCCTGGGTTCTTTCCTCCTAACCATCCAGCGATTAGCCAACCTGGCCTGATGCCAATGGGCCTGGCTGATGCCAATGGGAGTGGGAAGCAACACATGGGTAGCTGAGAGGGCAACATGAAGGGCGGAGCAGGCATTTACCATATACAAGGTTTCCAACTCTGGGTCCAGAAAATTCATGGGGATTTGGGGTGCCATCATGCGAGGCTACGCAAGCAACAGTTCAACTCTGGGTTGGGGAAAATTCATGGGGTTCCCTCCTCTCCCCTCAAGCCCCACTGCATGAATGATTTGGGGGTGCCATCATGTAACACCAAGCAACAGCCCGTTGGGGCAGGTTCCTCCCTCTCCCCTCGAGCCCCACTGCATGAATGTCGCCATGGCCGCCATGCCTGGCGGACGGATAAATACCTTCAGGGGCCACATTTGGCCCCAGCGCGCAGACTAGGGACCCTGATGTAACCAAGCGTGCAAGTAGATGTGTAACAGGAAAAGAAAAGGATTTCTTATTTTATCTCATGTAACTGTCCTTTACAGGGTGCAGTAAACTCATATATAAAAACATCTGAGAAATCTGTCTCTTCTGTTCTACTCTGTTTACATATATTTGAACTACAGTCTACTTTTACACTCTGCATGAACTACAGTTACAAATAAATGCAACCCTGATAAATGCCTTCGGGGTTAAAGAGTGATGGACTCTAATCTGGAACCCTTTGGGGAGCTCCTTATAGGCGCGAAAAGTGGGGGGACCCCTGATGTATTAAGCGGTACAGAAATGTAAATGTGTAACAGGAAAGAAAGGATTTCTTATTTTATCTCCATGTAACTGTCCCTTTACAGTTAGTAAACTCATATATAAAAAACATCTGAGAATCTGTCTCTTCTGTTCTACTCTGTTTACATATATTTGAACTACAGTCTACTACACTCTATGAACTACAGTTACAAATAAATGCAACCCTGTGGTGTAGTGGTTAAGAGTGATGGACTCTAATCTGGAGCCACTTTGAGACTCCTTATAGGAGAGAAAAGTGGGGTATTAATCCAGGCTCCTCCTCCTCCTCCTCCTCCTCCTCCTCCTCCTCCTCCTCCTCCTCCTCCTCCTCCTCTTCTTCTTCTCCTTCTCCTCCTCCCCCTCCTCCTCCTCCTCCTCCTCCTCCTCCTCCTCCTCCTCCTCCTCCTCCTCCTCCTCCTCCTCCTCTTCTTCTTCTTCTTCTTCTTCTTCTTCTTCTTCTTCTTCTTCTTCTTCTTCTTCTTCTTCTTCTTCTTCTTCTTCTTCTTCTTCTTCTTCTTCTTCTTCTTCTTCTTCTTCTTCTTCTTCTTCTTCTTCTTCTTCTTCTTCTTCTTCTTCTTCTTCTTCTTCTTCTTCTTCTTCTTCTTCTTCTTCTTCTTCTTCAATAGTTAGGCATTCAGAAATATCTGACAAGGGACAAGTAGGGCTAATGCCATTAACGTAGGTCCAGTTAGCAAATTGATTCCACTTGGCCAAATGTGGAGGCAGGTGTGGATGGCTTTGGGTCAAGAGGGCATGAGCAGCCCTATCAGAAAAATTGCCTAGCCGTGCATGAGGCACACCGTGAGGTGAAGAGATCTCACCTTGTTGTGGAAAATTGGAATTATGTGTAAGAGGTCTTCTGCCAGCTGTAGAGTCCCATGTCTTCTCTTCAAAAGAAGCCACAGCAAACCAAACTCTCCTGGGCCAAAAGGGAGCAATGAGTACACAATGAAGTCTTGTCTATTGTAAGTTCGACAATGACCTTATGAAGGATGGCAAACGGGGGTGGGGGGGCGGGGGAGGCATAAAATGGACCCTCTGCCTACTGAAATTGAAAAACACCCTCTTTGCAGCCCTTGTCCAAGGCAGCTCAAGAACAGAATAGGGGAAACTTGGTATTGGTAGCCGAAGCAGAGGTCCACCTGAGGGTATCCCCATTCTTTGAAAACCAACTGGAGATAGTAATCGCTGAGAGACCACTCGCCTGCTCTCGCCTCTCTGCTGAGCGCATCTGCTGCAAAGTTGAACTTTCCTGCTCTGTGGAAGGTGTGGAGGGAGATGTTCTTTTGAGTAGCCCATTGCCAAATGTGCGTGACCTCTCCACACAGGGCCAGTGAGCCTGTCCCTCCCTGCTAGCTGATACTGTCGTGTTGTCCGTTGAGATCAGACACTCTTTCCATCCAGAAGGGCTGCCGAAGAGGCAGCAGCGTAACAGACCGCCCTAATCTCCAGCATTTTAATATGTCGCCCCAACTCCCTGTCTGTCCAAAGGCCTCTAATGTGGAAATTCCCTGCCCGCCCTGTCAGAGAGGTGTCAAAAATAATTGGACATTGTGAGTGCACATGCTCTGGTCCGTCTCCCTGATTGAATTAGAGTCCTCTGCCCACCGTGATCTGATAGTGGCTCTGGGGATAGATAGCCAACGCCATCGTGGGTCTGCATGAGGTTTAAATGAATGGATTAACCACTTATGCAGTAGCTTCGCACAAAGCCTCATGTATTGGATGACAGCTGTCGGGACGCCATGAGGCCTAGCAACTTTTGAATCCATGCTGCTTTTTGAAACCTTTGTGAGGAAAAATGAGAAACCATGGCCTGAATCACCCTAGCCCTCATTTTTTTGGGGGGGTATGATCTCCCTTTTACAGAATCTAGTAATGCCCCTATAAACTCTGTGGACTGCGTGGGCTGTAATTATGGCTTTCCCCAGTTCCATGACAGTAACATAGCAACGGCTAGTTGGATGTGATTCACTAGAGCCTCATAAGATCTGACCACAAGCAAGCAGTCATCCAAATACAGATCAATCATAAACCCTTTATGAGTTAGGCAAGCCGAAGGGCAACACAGTGTGTCGGACAGAACCCTTTAGAACAGCCATTCTCAACCAGGGTTCCGTGGTACCCTGGGGTGCCGTGAGCATGTCCCAGGGGTACCACGGCAACACTACCGCCCCCCTCATTTTTGTGGTGTCTCCCACCAGTGCCAGCAAGGACATGGAGCTGGCCCATGGGGCAGGGCCTGCCACGAGGTCAGCAGCCACCCCCACCCCCAGTGCTTCCCTTCACCTGGGAGGGGAAGGTGGGGGTGTGGCAAGCAGGGGCAATGGGAGGGGAAGGTGGAGGGTGGCGGCAGGGATACCGTGAGATATGAAGAGTGAGGTCAAGGGTACTCTGACCTCAAAAAGGTTGGGAAACACTGCTTTAGAACTATTGGTATTATGAAACTTTAAAATCCCATCTTTGGCTAGAAGCTCAGCCATTTCATCCAACAATAATGGAACAGGTGGAGTGGTCGGTTGCTGTGGCAATGGAACATCAAGTAAGATGTCTAACTCTAAGAAGTAACCAAACTTAACATGGATAAGACCCATTCATCTTGCGGTACCACAGCCTGCCATTTGGCAAAAAGGGCGTGGCCTGGTCAGGTTAGGGATCATTCCTTGCCTCATTGGTCCCTGGGAGAGCTGGTCCCTGGCTTGTTTCCCCTTCTGCTTGCCCTGTTGTTTTCTGGGTTGATGTTGCAGGTCAAAAGGAGGCCAATATTGCTGGTACCAGTGCTGGGCCATCAGGTACCTATATTGTCTATGTGGCATCAATAGTTATAAGGATGCCTGGGAAAACACCTCTGTTTAAACAAGGGGCCAGACTGAGAGGCTACTCCCCAAGATTTTGCTGCATGTTTGTTTTTCTGAATCTTGTCTAGCGCTGTGTCAGTTTGTTCACTGAAGAGCTGCCTGCCTTCGAAGGGCAGGTCTTCTATTTTTGCCCTGGTGTTTGCAGAGCAGAGGGACAGAATGGTGTCTGGGACCCGCTGTTGAACCTACTGGCACAGCTGCAGCAGTCTTCAACACATGTGGAAGGCGTTCAGATGCTCTTTCCCTAATTTAAGGCCCTTGGAATGCAGCACTCTGGCCAGTGTTTGTTTGTCATCTGGTAACAGGCTGATATATTGGGCAATCCTTTCCCATAGAAACATCTGGTGCCGTCCCACAATGGTAGTGAAAAGCCACTCTAAGGCCCAGTCCTCCTGATGAGTAAATGTTGTGCCCTAAAGCATCCAGCTTACGACCCTCTTCAGGGAACGGTGGAGAGTGGGAACCCCGTCCCAGTATTAGAAGACTTCTGAAACCAGAGTGCTGGTTGAAAAGAGAAAATTACATCCAATCTTATAGAGATTATTAAGTTTCCTTGCAGAAGTGGGGCTTGTTGCTCATATATTGTTTGCAATAGCCAGCAAGTCTTGAAGCATTGGGAGTGCAATCGGATCTGTGTTGGAACTGTAGAGGACACTGAGTATAGGACTGGATGGTCTTGGATCCACTGGTAGGTAATCAAGTTGCAATACTTTAGCTGTTCATACCAGCTGCTCAGCATAAAGTTTCAAGTCCTCTTGGCAGGGGGGGTGGTAATAGGGAGAGATCTCTCACAGTGTCTTCAGGGGAAGGCACTGAGGTACCCTCAGAATCAGCCTCTAAGTCTTGCTCAGAATCTTCCTCTGGGCCAGACTGAGCTTGCTAAGTGCAAACGTGGTGGTGCTAAGTGCAAACTTGGTGGTGCATCTCTCATGCTGGTCAG
This sequence comes from Sphaerodactylus townsendi, assembly GCF_021028975.2. NCBI lineage: Eukaryota > Metazoa > Chordata > Lepidosauria > Squamata > Sphaerodactylidae > Sphaerodactylus > Sphaerodactylus townsendi. The sequence goes on from NC_059430.1 coordinate 110,349,758, forward strand.
AGCTGGAAGTCGAAGGTATGGAAAGTCACTGGATGGGGAATGAAGGCTGAAGCTCCCTCTGAGGCATAAACACTGGTGAACATGAACTCTGTGGTGGGCCCATAGAAAAGGATTGTTGGGCATGACTCCTTGGGACTGAGGGTGTGGTGTCGTGCCTGACAGTTGAGCTTTGGTATAGGCGTTGAAGGGAGGACTTTGGATGATATCGTCTGTGAAAGGAGGGGAGACTGGTTGCCTCGAAGACAAGAATGAGATTCTTGGATAAGTAGGAAGTTTGGACCCTATCACATTGGAGACTCTTGGCAGCAAGGCAATGATGATTGTTGGAGGCAAGGTGACTGTATTTGACACTGAGGTGAGTTGTCGTCTTGACTCGAGTGGGGGGTGTATCTTGTTACTGAGGTGATGGCAATGTGAGACAGCTTGGGAAGAAGGACAATCAATGTTGAGATGAGACACGGTATCAAGGAGAGGCAGCAGGGGAATGTTCACATTTTCCGTTTGTTGGAGGTGGCTTGGATGCAGCCCTTGAAGCCAATGTTTGTTTCTAGGTCAGGGGTAGGGAACCTGCGGCTCTCCAGATGTTCAGGAACTACAATTCCCATCAGCCTCTGTCAGCATGGCCAATTGGCCATGCTGGTAGGGGCTGATGGGAATTGTAGTTCCTGAACATCTGGAGAGCCGCAGGTTCCCTACCAGTTCTAGGTGAATACCATGGGGGAGGGGAGGCAGCTGAGGGAGCTAATACAACACAGGGCTAAGGGAGTGGATACAGCAGAGCGGGTGTGAGCCCGTTTTTCTGGTAAAATCAGCCTTTTCCCCCTTCAGGGGGCAGGCCCCTCATGGCTCCCCTCCATAATACAACTTTGACCTTTCATGGTACACTTTTAGAGTAAAGAGACAGCAGGACTCACACGCCACTGTATTATGCCCCCCTTTAAGACAAAGCAGACAAGTGTCATGCTCATCATTTGGGGCCATTTTCGGTCCCACATTCCTTGCACTTTTTGAAATTCTGGGACAATCTGCAACTCTGCCCCATAGATGTATCCCAAAGCATCCCATTCCTCTGACCCTGCAACCGTATAAAAGGCCAGGCCTGCTTTTCACCGGCTTTGTGAGCAGAAGGAAGGCATGCAAACAAATTCTGCAGATGAAGGCGATTCGGATTTTGCGAGTCCCGCTGGTGAGGCTTTGCATGTGTGGCTCATTATGCATCAAAGGCTGCCCAAGCTGTTGCACATGGTATAAGCAGTTTCAGGCCATGCAAACAGCCCGTAATTGCTGCCAGATGGGACCATTTAGCCCTGGGATGAAATTGGAAGGAAACTTCTCCAAGGGGGGCTGGAGTGACTGGTAGAAAGAAGCATGTTTGATAGCAACTTTTTGTTTTGTTTTTGCATGCCCTTCTTTCGCTCCAGCAGCCACTTTGCAAGACACAACTTAAAGTTGCGAGTCGTCCTGAAGGCATCAAACCCTCCTTGCGAATTCTAGGGCCCACCAGTCCACTGTTGGTGGGTCTCATGAGGACTTTGTCTCAGATGTGGGGTGCCAGTTCTGGCTTAGGGAAATTCCTGGAGATTTAAGGGTGGTTGTCTGGGGAGGGCAGAGTTTGGGGAGAGAAGGGAGCTCAGATGGGATATGATTTCACAGAACCTGCCTGATGTCTTTAATAACACCAGATCTCCAACTATAATGGAAGAAGCCTGGAGAAGAGTTGTCCCACAGAAGGGATGTCACCCCATTGGGATGGTTTTCTAGTATCCACCTGTACTTCTATGGTTTTACCATAGAGCAGTGGTGTATTTGCCCAGGGACATGGGGTAATTTGCCCAGGGACATGGGCACAACTAATCTGGTCACATGAGGGGGCGCAAATTTGGCCACCCCACATAACCAGATGCTTTCCTGCTGCTGGACCGGGAAGAGGGGCTGCCCTTAGGGTATCACCCTGAAACAGCAATATCACTTCTGAGTTCTCACTGGAAGTAACATCACAGTGCCAGTGGAACATCAATCATCCAGACACTGTGAGTGGTCAGTCACCTCCACTGTTAAGGACTTATTGAGAGGCATGAGGGCATCCAAAGAACAGGGCGCTGCTCCCCTCAATGGATTCTCCTCAGAGATTGGGAACCATTTTGTTTCAAACCTGGGCTGGAAGGGGTTGGCAGCCGACTTTTTCCCCTTAGCCTAGAGGTGTGCTTGGCATAACAATGGGACCCCCCCTCCCCCCTTCCCCTCCTTTCCCCCTATAACATCTGTGGACCCTGCTGTCTCTCTTCTCTTCTTCCCCCTCTTTTCTCAGGGGATTCATTAGGAGGACACCATTGATATACCTGATGTTAGAACGCTGCATTTTAATGGGGTTGGTTTTAATATATAGAGAGCCGTTATTTAATGATTATTGATTTTATTGTGCTCTATCTATTTGTTTGTTCACCGCCCTGAGCCCTTCGGGGGAGGGCGGTTTATAAATATAATAAATAATAATAATAATAATAAACACCATTGTGCTAACCTAAGGTGATTTATCCAACGTTCTGTGCACACCATTACTCCCCCTATCTGCTCCCATCCCTGTAATCAGGTGACACTCAAGAAAACAATTTAGGTATTCTGTTGGGACGACACCTATCATCTGAACTATGAAGCCACTCCTATCTTTTTGTCAAAACTCCAGAAAAGCAATCAATTCTTTGTTTTCTGGCTGTTTGGCAGAACACCTCATATCACCTTAGAACCCATTTTTGGGTATAAAAACAGGTCCTTTGTTTCCATTGTGTGTATGTGTTCTTGTATCCACCCTCCCGCGCTCTGTTCTGTGGGTTTCCCCATGCTTCCAGAAATGCAGGTTGTTTTTCTTTTCAGCTGTGCTTCTGTGGACATCGGGACTGGTAAATATCACTCCTAAAGCTATTCTTGCTCTTCCTTGTAACCTTAGTTAGCTCTTGTATACATTTATTTGTGTTTTCCTCTCTGCCCATCTTTCTCTCCAATAATGGTTTTTTTTTTGGTTGAACATCCACCTGATTTACAGCTGTCCCTTCCACATCACTAGGGTTAGGGGCCCTGTACCCCCCGCAATCTGGAAATCTATGTAAAATTTTGGGGCCTCCCTTCGTACCATACATCTACATTTTTATTTTTATTTTCTTTTAACTTTAAAAAGCAATTGTGAATCAAAAAAGGCCAAATTATTGTGACTGAAATGAAAAATATTATTGAAGGTTATTGTCAGACCCTTTGTTTTTAATTAATAATTAATGCATGTGGAATATTTTCTGTATTTTCTATTTTTTTGTCCTTAGCTCAACCTCTTAGACTTTTCAGTTATTTTTTTCTTATAACAGTCCATAAATTGGTTCCTCTGAATCCCCAGTTTTTGTTTCTTTAGCCTCTTTCATTGTGGAGATATGAGGGAAAGGCAATATGTGGTAGCAGCCATAACTGCCTCAATTTCATCAGAGATCAGAAGCTAAGCAGGAGAGACCACCAAGAAAGACTGTGCAGAGGAAGGCAAATACACTTCTGTTTCTCATTTGCCTTGAAAGCCCATGAGATAGAGCTTCTTAATTGGTTATGACTTGACAACACACATACATACATACACAACAATATGCAACTTGTTGATTTTAAAAGCACCATCTGGGGGTAGTGGTAGGAATGGCCACCATGGAGGACAGGGACATTGGAATTGGCATTGATGCTGTTGAACCAGAAAAGTTTGGACTCTCCCATCCACATAAGGGTGCCCTGGCAGGAGCGGAGCGAGGGGGAACTGCGCCTGGGACATGTGCATGCCCTGCACCCCTGACACCCCCCTGCCCACCCTGCCCCAGAACGTCCCCTCCACGGCCTGGCCTTGCCCCCACCAGGCGTGTGCCTGGGGCGTTGCCCCCCTCGTCTTGTTGGTGCTACGCGACTGTGCCCTGTTTTTGCTGTGACCTTTCCTAATACATCACAACACTGCAGGATCCATTACATGTGAGTTGTTTGACCCAATTGGGATGTTTAGAAGGACTCTCCCGCTCTTACTGCATTGCAACTGACTTACGACAACCACATAGGGTTTTCAAGGCAACACATATTCAGAGGTGGTTTGCCATTGCCTGTCTGTGTAGTGACCCTGGAATTCCTTGGTGGTCTGCCATCCAAGTGTTAACCAAGATTGACCTTGCTTGGCTTCCAAGATCTGGCAAGATTGGGCCAGTGAGGCCAGGGCACAGGGCTTCTATGTACTTCCTTGATCCCCACCACCACCACACACACATCTCCTTCCACCTTTCCAAAACCTTTTCTCTTGTATTGACCCTAATGCATTTGCAATGTTGGTGTTTGCGAGCTTTTGGGAACATCACAAAACTTTTGCTTAGGCAGAAAGGTGATCTTAGGTAGGTTAGCTGTGGAATGTAAAGGTTCTTAAGGCAATCACCCTTCTCTGCAAATACATCCCACCCAAAGTTGGTTTTAATAATGTGTCACTCAATGCAAAGACTGAAAGGCTCCGACTGGGGAAAAATCTGGCCCGACCTATGTGGATGTTTTCACAAGGGAAACTGATCCCACTTTCCCTGACCTGGTTTCAATTATATAATGGCTTATATATTTATATAAAAAGATGGTAATATAATTATGTCAGCATGGTGCAGTTATGGAAAATTACAATAATGTGATTATGTTTGCGCTGCATTCTTTTGCTTAGTTTTTTTTAATATAACCAATGCAAACTTCTGGCTCCGTTTTTAGCTGTGTCTGTTCTTTTCTAAGACATTCAGTGGATTTTGGAAATCTCTAATCGTGCTACAAATATGACTTCGAGTGAAAATGCCTCCATCTAGGGAAGGAGATCTTTAAATGGACGAGGTCATACCTCTGGGCTCTACCTGATAGATCAGGAGATCTTGCAGATGTAGATGGGGCATACTGAAATCTGTTTTGCACTCTGCGCTGTCTCATCTAAAGACAGTCTGCAACATTTCTAGATCTAACGTATAGGAAGGCTTTAAAGCTGCAGGGGATGTGGAATGGTATAGCCCAATCTCATCAGATTTTAGAAGCTAAACTGGGAGAGCACTTGGAAATGAGACCTTCAAAGAAGACTCTGCAGAGGAATGCAAGGGCAAACCACCTTTGCTTAATCACTTGCCTTGAAAACCCACTAGGGGTCACTATCAGTTATGACTTGACAGCTAAGCTTCAGACACTGGACTTCTCCCCAGTGCACTGCAGCAACTTTCTCCTCTCCACTCCCAGCTCATATTGAACATCTATCCTGATGAAGCATTCTGTGCAACTCAAAAACTTGCTCAACACTTTGAGACAATTCCTACAAAAAGCTCCCTGTATCTAGCAAGATAGTTTCAGGTGAATAGTAGCATCGGTCTGCAGTGGAAGAGCAAGATTTGAACCCAGGCGCAACTTAAAAACCAATGTGATTTTTAAGTGTAAGCTTTTGAGAGTCAAAGCTCTGTCCATCAGATACGGGGGTTGGAATGGAAATTCCTGAGCTCTTGGAAATGTCTGGAGATTTGGAGGGCAGTGTCTGTGGAGGGCCAGGTTTAGGAAGAGAAGAAAACTCAGCATGGGGTCTGCCCTCTGAAGCTGCCATTATCTCCAGAGCAACTGATCTCTGTAGTCTGAAAATCAGTTGTAATTCCAGGAGAACTCCAGACCCCATCTGGAGGTTTGAGAACACTAGTTTTGGGGCTGAGACATTTGCCCCACTGCCAGAAACAAGATTCTGATTCAGGGTGACTCTGAGTCTGATCCAGTATTGCTTTTGTAAAACTTGTTCTGAGCCAGCATGGTGTCGTGGTTAAGACTGGCGGACTGTAATCTGTTGTGGGGAGAGGAAGTTTGTAAGCAGCTTTGAGACTGTTTACAGTAGAGAAACACGGGATATAAAAACCTTCTAACCAGTATGAAGTAGTAAAGAGCAGGGGAGAATTGGGTTTGATTCCCCGCTCCTCCACATGAATGATGGACTCTTATCTGGTGAACCAGTTTGTTTCCCTCCTCCTCCAGATAAAGCCTGCAGATAAAGCCTGGGTGACTTTGGGCCAGTCACAGTTCTCTCAGAATTCTCTCAGTCCCACTTACCTCACAAGGTGTCTGTTGTGGGGAGAGGAAGGGAAGGAGTTTGTAAGCCCCTTTGAGTCTCCATACAGGAAAGGGGGGTATAAATCCAAATCCTCCTCTTCTTCTATGGGAGGTTGTTTCAGAGCCCTTCCACAGAGAAAGATGAGTGAATTTTATCGAAAGGCCGGATATTTACATGCTGATTTCTAGCATGCATGTTTATCAAAATACAAATTGGGGAAGAGGGAGGGTGCAAGGAAAACTTCCCTGGAACCTTGCTTGAGGCGATCATGTTTCTGCAGCATGAAAAGAAATTAAAATGAGAGCAAATTCCCAAGTCTTTGCTGTTCCCCGTGCCAGTTACATAATGCTCTCATCTAAATTTTATAAGGGAAATATAAAATCGCCTGCACATTTTTTTGAAAAAGTGACTCAGTATAATGTTGACCTTTGGTACATTTTGATCCAGAGCCAGGATCCCTCACTTATTGGAAGTATAAATTACCCCTTATCCAACCGGGGTTCGCTGGATATTTATAGCCCGTTATTATTTAAAAAGGACTCTTAACAAAAACAACAAAACGCTCTCTGATATGAAAAGCAAAATAGCTGACTACTTGGGGCCAATTGGCAAGCCCATCTTTCACACCCACCTTTTACTGCTGCAATTTGCTGAACTGCTGTGATGTCATGGAACATTGACAAATATTCTGAAAGCGATAGTGAATTGACTCATCCTCGGAATAGAAATGTGTTAGTCTTTTAAAAGTGTCTCAAGATTCCTGCTTTTTTTTTTTTAACCCATTAGGGTGTGAGGGTTTGGGGCACTTTTGAACATGCAGGATAATCCACTTTCAATGCATTTTAACAATTATTTGAAAGTTGACTTTGCTATTTCGCACAGTAAAATGCAGCTGCAAAGTGCATTGAAAGTGGATTGAACATGCATTATACTGCATGTGTGAAAGTGCCCTTGGAAGATGTCAGGTTGAATCCCCAATTCAGGCTGCACAGACTGCTGTGTGTTAAATATGAAACTGGGCACTAAGAAATAATTTTGTTTGACCCACCCCAGATTGTCTTTTGCATCTGAAGTGATGTAGGAGCGCCACGCAAGAACCCATGAAAACACTGCAGCTGTTGATCCAGGAGAGTGTTTTTTACATAAGCAATAGGGTTGCAGTTTATTGCACCCTTGGCTGTTATGTATGATCTGGTTTTTACTAAATCGATTTGTTACCCAGTTGCTCCATTGTTTATGGTATACCTTATACTGTTCGTTCTAATTCTGAGTCTCGGAGAGAAAGGACAGCATATCCTTAGACATAATGACCTAAGGATGAAATGCGTGGGGACGACTCACTGCCGCAAGCCCCTTTGAACTGCGTTCCATCAGGGCTCGGTGTTTGTCCCCCGCTGGCCTTCCTCCTCAAAGAAGAAGCAGGGCCCGGTGGAGCAGTAGCATCAAAGCACCCTCCCACCTGGGCTGGCAGTGGTCCCCCCCAGTCCGCACCCCTCAAAGAACAAGCAGAGCCCTCCAGGAAACAGGGAGGGGGCAGAGAGGTCCCAATCCTCCATGCGGGGCTCAACTAGTTGAGGTCAGAATGGAGGATCGTTACCCCTTCCGTGCTTCTCTCAGCCCCCCTTCCAGCTTCCCAAGCTGCACAGGAACTGGGAAGCACAAAAGGGGCAACGTCCCAGGAGATTCCCCCCATCCAATTTTCTAGAGTCCATTGCTTTTCCCTCACAATGGGCTTTACTGCTAGTAAATATATAAAAACAGTCATGAGAATGTTTTGCTTGTCTTCCATCTAGGATCACCTGCCCTGCCTCTTCTGTCCCTGCATAAGAGGTTTTTGACCTCGGCTGCCCTTGCCCCAGTTGGCAAAACGGCAGAGACAATTATCTCGATGATCATGCAATCCATCATTAGCCCAGCCACAGCGCCGAAAGATTAGATAGGACGGGGCCTATCAGAACAAAGAACATGACAAAGAGCTTCGCAGGTCAGTCATCACTATGCAGTCAGTCATCGCAAACTAAACGAGGCACAGATTTAAAAATGTTTGCACAAGCTCATAAGCGATAGCCTCATGAGAGCTATCAAGGATGTGATGTCTAGACAGCTGAAAAAAAACCTCTTCCATTTTGGATGGAAGCCAAGCTTCTTGGAGATCTACCAGATAAATGTCTATGGATGCTGATAGCTTTTTGTTCAGGAGATACGTGCGTTATCTCCAAGTGTCCCTATGTACCAGGGATTCCCCTTGCATTGTAGAACTCATCCTGGGTCAGTCACACAATTGTGTCTTGTCCTGAGTTTTGTCTTTAAGGACTGGCTTGTGAAAATTTTGCTAGAATTACCATCCTTCACTCCAAAATCTACAGGAGTTAGAGATTGGGGAAGAGGTTGATGCCTCTTGTGTTTGGTACCTCCATACTTAAGATTAAGGGGAAGGTACACACACAATAATGATAAGAGAACATTTGTACCCACCAGGCTGAAGACTAAAAAGTCACAAGGTATTTTATAACATCACGGCAATGTTTAAGAATTATTTCAAAACAATTTTGTACAATACAGGCACACAGGAGAGAGGCATAAGAAAAAAACAATCTTGCAGAGCGTGATTATAGTTAGAGCATTGAGAAAAAATCCCTGTTTTTTGCTTAACAGCCCCGAAGTTTTCACGAGGCCAGTAATTATCTAGATTCTGGCTAGCTGTTGCTGTTATTGTGTTAAAATTTGCTGTGTGCCTGTATTGTACAAAATTGCTTTGAAATAATTCTTAAACATTGCCATGATGTTATAAAACACCTTGTGACTTTTTAGTCCTCAGCCTGGTGGGTACAAATTTTCTCTTATCATTATCCTTGTGTTTGGTATGCATATGTGGGAATATCACAGCCAGAGTGGTGTAGTGGTTAAGAGCAGGTGGATTCTAATCTGAAGGACCCCCACTCCTCCGCTTATCTGGTGGACCAGATGTGTTTCCGCAGTCCTAAATTCTTGCTGGGTGACCTTGGGCTAGTCACAGTTCTTGGGAACTCTCTCAGCCCCACCTACCTCACAAGGTTTCTATTGTGGGGAGAGGAAGGGAAAGGAGTTTGTAAGCCACCTTGAGTCTCCTCACAGGAGAGAAAGGTGGGGTATAAATCTAAACTCTTCTATGTAAGAGAGCCTCCCTGCCTTTTCTCATGCTTGGAGGGGCAGAATTTGAAAGGCTGGCCACAGATTATGAGAGCCTGATTCGGCATTACCATTGCTTAGAACTAAAGATGAAATGGGTTCCTGGGCTTTTGTTTTTTAAACAGGACCAAGACTTACTGTTGCAGAGGAAGTAAATCCTGCAATCGGCACTCAGAGCAGAACTTTTAGCAGCATGTAACGGGGCAGGGGGAGACCACACAAGAACAGGGATGTTATTAGAATGTCCCTGATAACATCTGTGAAATGTTGGAGAGTATATTTGTGGTGTGCACTCTGATTTGTAATAGCCTCCTTGATTCTAGGCCTTTGCAGACCAGTAATTTCCCATTAGGTAAGAGAAGCCTGCGGTTTTAAGGAAACAGTCTGCTTGAAATCTGGAACGGAGAAGACTTGACTAGAGTTATCAGGACATTTAACAAATGGAAAACACTTAAATGAAGGAAAAGAATAGAACCAGGAAAGAGAGAGGGCTACACAGGGCCAGAATCAGAAATCTAGTACTTTGAAGACCATTCTAGATTTTTTTTCAGATGTTACGATGGCATGTACTTGGGGCCTGCCAGATTTTCAATTGTATTTTAATAGCGCTGTCTTCCTGAATGGTGGCAGGTTGCTCATGTGAGCCTTTGAAACAAACTTCCAGGGTTGGTCATGTTTTGTTTCAGTTCCCGAGGCATGTTGGGAAGTCACAGTCAGTATATATTGCATAGTAGTGCTTACCTGTGACAATGGTTATCCAGTGGCCATGTGTGCTGCTGTCCCACATGGGAACTGAGCATGCACAATCCGCACATGGCACTGTACAGAGACTGCAGTGATTAACATATTTTCCTTAGCAAGAAGTTTGGCTAGGTAGGTAATACTGGAGCAACAAGCTATAGCAGAACACAGGCAACTTCTAGATAGGAGGAGAAGACCCAGAGGAATTTACAGATTCATCTCAAAACAAGCACATCAACACATTTTATTTATATTTTCCGAGTGAAGCATGGGTGACAAATAGCAAACATTTCTAGGTCTTTAAAAAAAAAGGTAGGAAAATAGCAAAATCATCTCAAATGCTGTAAACCGAAGTCCCACAAAGACTTTCTCTGCTTTGCACAAGCCTCGAGTTCATGAAGTAATAAGGACATTTCAAAAATAAACCTGCTCATCACACGATGGACAGAATGTCAGAAAAATGTAAAGCTTTCTCCGGCACAAATCCCTTTTCAGGGCATGGAAGCGGCGAGCAGGAAATCTCACAGCCAAACTAGCTTATCCCTGGGTCAAATATTTTTTTGCTTTGCTTATAAAGAGTATCACTGTCAATGAAATGCTTCTATTAGATTGCAAGGATGATAGCTTCTGATGGCATGATTTTTTTTAAACCCCTAAGATCTTCCACTGAAAGGAAAAGAGTACAGAGGAGGGAAGGGTCTCTCTCAACTGAACAAGGTTAGGAATGCAAAGCAATGCACTTAACAGCAGAATTATTCAGAATGAAGATCACCTCTTTGCTTTGTCGGTTTGTGACAAACGGTCCTTAGACAGCATCACTTATGAAGTGACAGGTCCTCTCGCGTGCATGCATATGGCTTAATAAAAACGGCTGTTCTTTTCGACAGATATTCAGTCTGATGGACACAAATCTCTTGGAATCCAAAACTATCAGCTTTTGTTTTAAAGTGATAAAACACATATGTTGGAGATTTTTTTTTTTAAAAAAAGCATTTTTTCCTTAGTGCCAAGTCATTTTAGCACTCGAGAGGACGTCCATCACGGTCAAAATGGCAGGAAACAAAATGGTGACTAATATGCTTAGATTTGGGGTGGGGTATGATGGCAGTCATCCTAAAACAGTTCATCTCCATCTCTGAAATGTGGCTATAATCTAATGGGGAGTAAGCTTCTCTTTAAGGCCTGGTTCATGCTTACAGGAGGAAGAGGCAGCAGAGTCAAGAAGTGGCAGAACGAACTGCACCAGACTGCAAAGGTGGGTGGGATTCTAGCGAGGAATGTTTCTTTGCCCAAAACCCTCCATGCCAATAGAAAAAAGCACCACAGGGAAAGAAAATACGACTCCAGGGTGATTTTCTGTCTGCAGCAAGTTAATACAGGGGAACATTCCAACATACAGCCCTCCATCTCTGCTTCAGCATTTTACCACTTCATTCTGCTCTCTGTGCAAACCAGGATGAAGTGTCTTGATGTGGGTTTTTAGTTACCCTTCTGAACGGTGCTAAAATGTGGTGAAAGGAAAGGTTTCAAGCCTCGGTGTTGTAGCAAAGGTGTAAATTAATTCAGTTCTGTCTGAATTAGAGAAGGAATAAGAACTACGTTAGTGACCTGTGAAATTCATATCACATATGCACATATATATCAAAAAGAAGTCCTTATGGCATGTCCATTAGTTGGGACTAGAGACTTATTTGGAAAAAAGATGGGAATTAAGAGAACCATATGCACACACTGATATTTAAGTGCTGATTTTAAAATAAATTGAAAAAGCCTCAATGGCACAGGGCGGGGCTGTGGAGAAACCTGCCACGTGGAAGCGCCATATCTGCCATGTGCTCTGCTGCATCAGTTCCCATGGGGAAAACACACAGGGCTGTCCCCATCTAGAACCCACCTTGTCTCCTCGGCTACTTGCCTGAGTTTCCAGATGTGGCAGTTGTTCTTTGAGTTGATGAAGTTTTATACCAAGATTCCGGCTGCTGTTTTCATCAATCTTCAGTTTTTAAAAAACCTTCCCCTTTTAAAGACAGGGTTTTTTAATTTAAGCTTATGGTCATCGCTAGATGAGACACGGGATTGGAGCTCTTTCCTATGATGAAAGGCTAAAGACTGGGACTTTTCAGTTTGGAAAAAAGACAACGGAGGACGGACATGATAGAGATCTATAAAATCATGTGTGGGGCAGAGAGAGTAGATAGAAGGAATGTTTTTCCCTCTCCAAAAACACTAGAATTTGTGAGCGCCCGCTGAAGTTGATGGACAAGTGATTAAAATGTGGAATTCACTGCCAAAGCATGTAGCGATGGGCAGCACCAACATGCAAAGCTTTAAAAAAGGACTAGGTAAATCCATGCAGGATAAGCCCATCAGTGGCTACTAGTTAGGATGACTAACAGGAACCTCCGTGATCAGAGGCAGTAAACATTTAAATGCAATTTGAGGAAGCGACAGCAGAGGGAGCCCTTGGCTTTTGTTGCCCCTCCAGAATGACTAGTTGGCCACTGTACGTGATGGAACGCTGGACAAGATGGACCTCTGGTCTGATCCAGCAAGACTGTTCTGTGAAGCATGATGAGATCTTTCCGACATCTCTTCAGGCTGTGTGAGACTCCAGTTTGGAAACTGACTCCACTGTCACAGCCCCTGGAAGTAAAAAGGAGGGGCAAAAGATGGATGCCCAGCATTTTGCCTTTAAATGGCTGTAGAGAGTGGTGGTGCCAGTGATGATTAGCAAAACTGTATGGGGATGGAAAGGTTAAAAGCTCCTCTCACCTCCCTATATGGCTGCAATTCACACCAGAGACGTGTCAGGCCATGGCCTCCATGAAAGGAAGACAAATTGTGGCAGTGGACTTGGCCTACAGTTGCCTTTTGGTAGGTGAGCCTGTCCTACATAAGTAAGCCATGTAGGGCCCATGTGGTAAACAAAGAAGGATAACTTCCCCATTATCTATGTGTGAATGTGCATGCTGTCATGTCACAGCCAACTAATGGCGACTCCATGGTATTCAAGGCAAGAAACATTTGTAGGTGGTCGGTTATTGCTTGCCTCCTGTGGGCTGAGAGAGTTCTGAGAGAACCGTGACTGAACCAAGGTTGCCCATCAAGCTTCATGTGGAGGAATCTCTGGTTCTCCAATTAGAGTCTGCCACTCTTGACCAAGCTGGCTCTTTCCCCTTTATCTACAGCTTCAAATATCTGTGCCCAGCTTGATATGCAGCTGAGCCAAGGATTCCGAGCTGCCGCCTTCTTGCATCACAGCGACTTTACACAGGACTGCTTCAGCATGGCAAACACGGGAGAATATTCATTTTTCCTAGTCATACCATATGTGCACTTGTGTATAACTCGGCTGTGGAAGCTGTCCTGGGAATGTACGAAACTCAAACAAACCTCCGTTCACAATAGCTCTTTGGAAGCCACCTGCTTTGTACAGAGGAATCCTGCTAGTGTATGAACATGCTACTAGTGGTTGCCCTTTGCAAATATGCAGAGTTTTTTGTTAAACCAACTTTAATTCCAAGGGAATGTGACAACCATGTCCCCTTGTCTACCAGAAGCACATGAAGAGAAAAGTATGCTGAATATGCCCTTGGGCAATTATCCTCTCTTACCTCATGAGAAATGGATGTTTAAAAATACGTATCTGACCCACATAACTAGATGCTGTCTACATAAGCATCCCATTGTCAGTGGCCGCTGTCTATTACTGAGATTCTCTCGGCTGGCCTCAAATCAGGAATGGCACTTCTGTGTGGAAGACTTAAACTCCTTAACTTCTTACACAAAAATAGAAGGCTACAAGATGCATCGGTTCTGCAGACCTAGTTAATACTATTCAGATTCAGCAGCCTGGATTGCACACCGATTTAAGAGTTTTGTGTCATCTTGACTTATGGGGACTTTTATAGCGATTGGGGGCGGGAAGGCAAGGGATGTGAAAGGGATCTAGCCACAAGCCACCCTTCACCAGTGAACGTCACACAATTGCCTATAAGATTTAGACATTAAAACAGGCAATTATTTAAAAGATGCTGCCACCACTCACCGAAACAAAAAGAAATTGTGTGCTGTGCGTTAACCCACACTTCTCCTGCCAGCGATGGAGGAAACAGAGGATGGAGCAGCTGCTAGAAAAATCCTTTCACTCTCTCAATTTTATCTATTAGATTCTTATCCCTAACATCTGTCCTTCTGGGAGCTTAGGAGAAGTCATGGTCCTCCTCTCCTCCATTTTTATCCTCACAAAAATCCTGAAAAAAGGTAAGATTGAGTGTGCAACTGTCCCACAGTCTCCCAGTAAACTTTGTGGCTAACTCACATCTGCCCAGTCCTAGTCCAGTGCTTTAAAGTAGACTGGCTTTACGCAATCAACCCTTCAAATGAATCAGAGAGTTTAGTTTGATTCGTAGGGCTGGAGAAGATATTACTAGCTCAAGAAACCAGCAGGAATATGTTTGAGAGGTCACCTTGATTTGCATGCAGCTATTACATAGTCGAGTTCAGAAGTTTCTCTGCATCTGAAGCAGCAAATAAATGCCTGCATCTGCTTTCTAAGTAACACTATGGTTTTCTTTGGAGATACACAACTGCTTGCCTCTGGTCTAGGGTAGGCTCCTAAGTACAAGTCAGCACAACAATTACAATCTTTGCCATTAGCTGTTGCAGGAAGACACCTATGTATCAAACTGACTTATTTTTGTTTCCCTTCTCTACAAGCTCTTTGTCAGATGACTGCTTCGATTTCTTTTGGCAGAAGCCTTGTCCTGGACCCCCCTCTCCTATCCAGTCAAAAAATCTTGTTTGTTTCAGCAAACAATAGAACACCACCACCCCCATTCTTGCAAGAAAGACTGCAATCCAGGATTCATGAATAGTAAAACAGGCAAATAAAGACTGAGAAGACTATAGGCCCATTCAGGACCCAAACCTTCCATTCTCTTTCGGCAAAAGGCACGGAGCCTTCTGTGTATCTACCCCACAGAATAATGGAGCTGTGGGGCATCCTTAGTTTAATAGACTTGAGTTAGCCTGCATGCAAGCCTTACTAAAAAGAACAGAAAAGAAGCAGGGCAGCCTAGTTGAACAGACTGCAAGTTTAGCAGAGGAGAGATGCAGACTGCATATAATATTATATGAAGATGCATATAAAACCTGTAAAGCTTTTAAAGCCATTAGATCTTTTCCCAGGTAAGATTTTTTGTCAGCAAAGGAGAGGGGCACAAGAGGGAGGGGGCAGGGAGAGAATGTGTGCTGAATGCATCAACCACAGGGGCATTTTTAAAACACCCCGCCCCCACTTTTCTTAGGGCTCCCCATTAAATTTCATACAGTTAATTCAAAAGAACCCTGAACTCAAATGATGTGCCTGCCTTCTGAGCCCTCTCATGTGACCTTTATTAACTATGCACTTAAACAACGCAACACAATATGATAAACTGCACAATCACCATACATGGAGGTGGACTTCGTGGATCCCCATTCCTCCCCCAGCACACACTGCTGGATGTTTAAAAAATAATTAAATGCTGGTATTTGGATAGCTTAAAAAGAAGGATTTCAAACCAGCCTGGAAAGAACAGAGATGCCTAAATTGCCCAGGATTAGGAACCAAACAACACTGCTTGCGAAGACTATCCCTGTTCCTCGTTCTGCTAAAAAAAATCCTCACTCTCAATGCTCTGTGCAGACAGAAGACATCAAAGACTCTGGAGACAGATTGCACTCCCTTTTTAGGCACTGTCAACGGGAAAGTCAGTTTGCTTGATCGAGATTGGCTCCCCATCAGTAGCAACACTTGGGATTCCTCTTATAACTGGAGGCGTCTTCAAGATCTTCACAAAAGATCAATATAACCATATCCAAAATTCAATTAGAAAAAAAATTAATAATCTCTTCCTAGAAGGGAAGCCACTGCATTCATTCCAAGTGGCAGAAGGGATTCCTCTTCTTCTTCGGGATCCTTTCAGCAGATTCCACCCAAGTCAGTCTGAAACAGAATTAAGGTCACGCTGCCTTTCCCAGGTCCCAGCCTATTCAGATCTGGTTGTGAGGGCCACAGCCTGCAAGAACTTCTGACCTTGTGCCCCAGTCTGTCAAGCTTCTTCTGCCGTCTTGAACATCAGGATGGCATTGTATATTTTCAGTGCGGGCCCCAGCTTGATGCTCAGGATCTTAACAATGTCTGACTGGTTGAGGAGAAGGAAGGCTTCACCGTCAATTTGCTGGAGAGTGAGAAAAAGGAAATGAAGTCATTGGGATGGACGATAAACAGCTTGTGTGACCTTGTGAACAGAAGGGCAGAAGTGCTCAAGGCTGAGAACCGGCACCACCACCAGCTATATCTCCCACCACACCATTTCTCTTCCAATGGTGACCATATGGGACTGCTCTGTGCCAAGTGAGCTCGCTGGTCTATCTAAGCTCAGTACTGTTTACCAACTGCAGGTGGCTCTCCAAGGCTTCAGGCTAATATGGGTCTTTTTTTAACACCTGCTGCCTGAGAACTGCCAAGCCTGGGACTGAACCAGTGACATTTTTGCATGCAACGGTGGTGGCTCTACCATGATACCACGACCCTTGCTTAATACACAGCAGTTGTTTTGTGAGTGGCCTTCTTCTGTAAAAGAATGAATAATAAATGGCTGTGATTAGTGGATCGGAATGTTTTGAAATGAAATACAATCTTGTGCCTTTTACTGTTACTGTTTACTGTTCACTGTTACGATCAGAAGTTTTGATGGAATGGTGGGGTGTGTGTGTGAATAGACTATTGCAAATTACAGTGTTAAAAGATAACTCTAAAGGCACAATCCAGAGTTGTGGGGGGGGAAAGCTTTGGGGAGTAGCGTGGTCTTGTGCTGACACATATGCCCACTCCGCTGGTGTAAAGGGCACCCCCGCTGGTGCAGGGAGAAAATGTGCTGGCTTACAGCTGGGGTGGGGGACAGGCTGGGGCGTTTGCAGGAGTGGAGCCAACTATAGTTGTCTTCCACCTGAGCTTTCGCCCTGCAAGTGCAGCAGCTGGGGTCACAGATTTATACCACCTGAAAGTCCATTTAGCCTGATGGAGAGTTTCAGGTGGCCAGAGAGGTTTTTTGTTTTTCTCTGCCTCTCTGCGTTGCCTGAAAACCTCTGAAGGAGGCAGGGCCACAGCATGGCAGTGGCACTGTCCCCGGCTGCCTGGGCTTTGGATCGGGCTGCCTGGTACTCATGTATGGGGAGAAATTAATATTGTTGTATCTGTACTATTTTCCCCTACTGAAATTTAAAATTTGATATTATTATTTAATCAGGAGTTTTTAGGAATATCTTTGAGGTTTGGATTATTGGTCTTGACCTGCTCCTCCTTTCTGCGATTTCTTATTATGCATAGTTTTAACCTCTCTTCTCCTTTTTTTATGGTTATAGTCATGCCATATTGCAGTGGTGGCAAACCTATGGCACTCCAGATGTTCATGAACTACAATTACCATCAGCCCCTGCCAGCATGGCCAGTTGGCCATTCTGGCAGGGGCTGATGGTAATTGTAGTCCATGAACATCTGGAGTGCCATAGGTTCGCCACCATGGCCATATTGGATGTTTTGAGTGATTTATAGAACTTGAATAAAAACATTTTTTTTAAAAAAAGCTCTGGTTTGAGTTCAGTAAGAAAGGAACAGAACTCCAAGCAGTCCAGGTTTTTAAGTGGGCAGAGAACCCCCGAAAAGAGACACCCGCATGCCCCACCCACCCTTTTCACAGCCTTGGCGCTGAAACAACAAGAAGGGGGAGGTGTTGAGGTGGCTGGGAAAGGGACAGTAGTTTTCCCAGCCAGAGTAAGAAGTGCATGTGTGCTGGCAACTTCTTCCTCCTTTGCAAGAAAGAGGAGAGTAGATGCCACTGACAAATCACTTTAAAGAGTATTAACGAAATGAATTCTGTAGCACGTGGATTTGGAGAGCTCCTTTTAATGGCTTGGAGAGTGGCTGGTCATTCCCAAGTGACATTTTTGCCCGCCCTTGCTTTATGGGGCAGGAATACTGAGAAAGTCACAGGTCTTAATTGAAGGGGACTAATGAGGATGACAGACGATGTGCGAACTTATAAAATATGATGATAAAAATAATCGGTTATTAGAACTCATGTCCAGGGTACTCCAAAATACAGCACAGTCCATTGCTATTGAACTATTTAAGGTCAAGTGCTTAATGCCCTAAAATGACAGCTTGTGCAAATGCATTTAATAGGCATTAAAAAAGTTGAACAAATTAATGAATAGCTAGCATTTCAAAGGTGAACTCTATGTATTAGCTAAGTAGGGCGCCCATTTAAGTAGGTGGTACAACTATGCGTAAAAGGCTTTGACCTCAAAGTCAGAAGCTCTATATTCCTTGAAGGGTCCATGGTGTTCTTTAGTAAGTCACAACCTTCCTATTCCTCATTCTCTGAAACTGCAGACTGTTTCACACATGCAGGAGAAAGAGGCAGCAAAATCCTGAGGTGGTAGAATGGACAGTACCACTTCAGACTGAACAGGCTGGAAAGTGTTCTGCATTAAAAAAACCCAAACTTTCACATAAACAGAAAATGAGCTCAATGGTGAAAAAAGGGCCTCCTCCTAATTCTGGTTTTCTCTTTGCAAGGATCCCCCTCCCCGGCAAAAAAACATAGCAAGGCATTCCAAAACAATCCTCCACTGCAGGTCCAGATGATACAGCTCAATCTACCAAATTAGCCTTTTACTATCCCATTCTAACTGCATGCATGAGCCAGGTCTAAGGAAAGGTCACAGGGGAGAGCCTGCAAAGGGAATGATGCTAGCAAAATGTGTGGGATGATGAAATACTTCATATGCTCCAAAACAAAAAGGGAGCAAGGAAACTGCTGACCAAACACTGCACATGGTCCATGTAATTTATTAGGACCAGTCAAAATAATACAAATCAGTGTGCAAGTTTTCAAGGTTTCCAAAACCCGCACAGTTTTGCAACGTTTTGGTGGGTCTTAATTAAAGGGATCATAAGAACATAAGAACAAGCCAGCTGGATCAGACCAGAGTCCATCTAGTCCAGCTCTCTGCTACTCGCAGTGGCCCACCAGGTGCCTTTGGGAGCTCACATGCAGGATGTGAAAGCAACAGCCTTCTGTGGCTGTTGCTCCCCATCACCTGGTCTGTTAAGGCATTTGCAATCTCAGTACACTGTGGTTTGGTTTTGGATTTTGAACCAGAATTACTGCAAATAACTTCCAGATACTATCGGGTCACTAAGAGATGACAGTGCAGAAACCATTTGGATTCTCACATGCAGCCTTTTGCACCTTTCTAGCCAATGAACTACCAAGCCATTTAGTTGCACAGACCTTGGCTGAATGTGGTCCTAAGATGCCAGCCTCATTTCTGGGCTATGGCTCACCCGTAGCTTTGTTCAATCTACTTGGCTTTTTAAAAACAAAAAACAAAAAACCCTGTACTTTGCACAAATGTATTCTCTTTTCAACTATGGCCATTTAGTAAATAAGCTGAAAATGAAAATTAAAGCACAACCACCCACTCTCTCCTCACTAGCTATCATTACTTACCTAAATACAGTACATTTGGGCAGCTCAATTGCTGCTAATGGACTGTTATAGCAGAGTTCAGCAATTCTGTCACCCAGTGCCTTTTCCCAGCCAGAATCTAGCAAAGAGGATCTTAACATTGGCTTAATTTCAGCCTAGTCTAGCTTGGATGAGAAAAGTATCCACCTCATGCCAAGTGGGGAATCTAGTGCCCAGCAGCCTTTATATGAAATCTTTGAGGGATAAATGCAAGAACCACTGTGAGAAATCACACAAAGGCCTTAAGATACAATGGCAGTGAAATTTACTTAAGAGCCAGTGTGGTGTGGTTAGAGTGTTGGACTAGGGTTGGGGGATCTAGGTTCGAATTTCCACTCTGCCATGGAGGTTTGCTGGGTGAACTTAGGTCAGTCATACACATTCAGCCTAGCAGAATGAAGAAGAGGAGAAGTAATCTTTTAGTGCTGCCTCAAATATCAGAACTGGAGTATAGGAGAGACATTTCCTAAGATAATTTGGTGTTGTTCTTCTTCCTTTCTAACAGAAGCCTAGAAATGTGAAAATTAGATTTTTAGCATCTCATGAAGGAGCCAGTGGGTCAGAAGTGCAACTAATATCTGCCACGCAGAATTAAAGTTATTACTATAGGTTTATAGGAACTGAAGCTGCCAAAGAGAATTAAATTGCAGTTGGCCACTGGTGTTAACTGGCAGTGTAAGAGCAGCCTTTTGCTCTTGTAGGCCGATGATGTGTGTTACCTACCTACAGTAATAATGGCTGTTAGTATGAAGCGTTTGGCCAGCCTGGTTGAGTACATCTACCATTCCATCTGGCCTCCCTTGGGCACGAGGGTGGGGGAGGGGAGAGTAGTCTGATGCCATTGAATTTTTTTATGGTTCTGGTTCTATTGTGAATACGGTTTTTATTATGGTTTAAAATATGTTTTAAAATTGTTGTTCACCGCCCTGAGCCCTTAGGGGGAGGGCGGTATACAAAACTAACAACAACAACAACAACAACAACAACAACAACAACAACAACAACAACAACAACAACAACAACAACAACAACAACAACAACAACAACAGTGGAAACACCAGGGTAGCATCCTGATTCGCACTAAGAAATGCTGCAAGGCGCAAGAAATGGTCTCCCCCAAGAGACTGCTGCATTAGCAAGATTTAAAAAGTTGTGAAGTGGTCTTATGCGTAACAGTGGTTTTAGCTGTTGATAAAACACTAGAAGGAACCAGGAAAAGATGGGCAAGCAAGATGAAACCACAAATCCCAAGACAAATGGGGGTTCACTCTCTAAAAGTTCACTGGGATCAGAGGGGAGCTCCAGCCATCTTAGATCATGCTTTGTCTGAAAAAGAAACTGCTGACCAGATGGCCTTGGCTACCAATTGAAGGCATGGCGATTTGGTTACCTTACGTAGGCTTTAAAGCTTTTAATTATTCTAATGGTAAGTAAATTGATCCAGTTGAATCAAACAGTGGCTCATATGGTTCTGTTTTGGCACCCGATATATTGATAAATGTAGCTAAAGTAATAAATGTCACTGATTTGGCTGAATAAGCTGTGGATGCTTTGATTTGTTTTTTTTTGTTTTTTTTACAGAAAAGAGTGGAAGTGTACAAAAATATTTGAGAGATGTCCAAATGGTGGATTCTGGCATGTTACACATGGGTACAGGAAGGAACTGCCCTGGGAGAGGTAAGTGAACTACTGATAGCAGTGAAGACGAATTCCAGTATCAGGAAGGTGAGCAGAGAAAGTCTTCTGTAAGGGAAAGTGATTTTTCCAATGAAAGTGAGACATTGTAAGTGAATAATATCTCAGCCTTATAGGATTGCGGGTGAGGTTAAAAAGGAAAGTAAATGATGTAAGGTGCACTGGGTTCCCACGGGGGAGAAAGGTGGAGTGTATAATGGAGTAAATAAATAATACAACTGAAGGTGGGAGGGAGAAGAGATAACAGAAAGACTGGTTGCTGAGCAGGAAGGAGAGAAAGAGAAGGAAAAGAAGGAAAGCGAAGATATGACAGTGGTTGGCAACAGGAGAGAAAGAGGAAATAGTATGGGGAAGGGAATACGGGGGATAAAGTGACCACTCAAGTCTTTGTAGCTTCTCTACTTGTCCTATATAACTCCTTCTCTATCCCAAGTTCTACAAAAGCGAATTGTATTACACAGAAGAACAAAAACAACAAGCATTCATAATCTGTATAATAAATGCTGCATTTTTGCTTTTCTGGGAAGAGAATTTGCTTTATCTGGTGCATAGATTTTACATACAGTTCTAGAGGACATCCTGTCTGCCTTTCAGAAATCACGGTATGCTTTGATGTACTATTTAAATTATACAGACACGACTTGCTTACCTCTTGTCGGAATAATGTAGCCTGGTCCTTGCAACCTGGTAAACGCTGGACAAAGCAAGCCACCTAAACAAGTGTTACAAACAAAAGGCAGAGAGATTAAACAACCAAGAACCTGTCAACAAAAGTACTCTTTAAAAGTTAAACCTTTTCTCCTGCTACACGAATAAATTTTTATTCATTTGAACAAAACATGGTAACCATTAAATTATTATTAGTTCTTGAATCCAAATCATTATTTTTTTCCTTTTTGCTGTTAAGTCACAGCTGACATATGGTAACCTGTAGGGCAGTGGTGGCGAACCTATGGCACGTGTGCCAGAGGTGGCACTCAGAGCTCTCCCCCCAATCTAGGCTGGCCTGGGCCGCTGGGCTCGATTATTAGCATTAAACCTAAGACTAAGTTTTGGGGAAGCAGTATAGGTAACTCTGTTAAGCGCTGTTAAAAGCGCTGATTTTCATGCGAAGAACTAAAGCGCGATCCTTTACCTGGGAGTAAGCTCAGTTGCTGGCAATGGGGCTTGCTTCTGAGTAAACCCTCCTAGGGTCGTGATTCACCAGTTGGAAGAATTCCATGGTTGCTTCAAAGAAAAGCCACCGACTACCACCAAGCTTACTCCTGAGTAACACACGCCTCAGAGCCAACCGTTTTTTCTAAACTAAAACCTCAGTATTCAGGTTAAATTGCTGTGTTGGTACTTTGCGATAAATAAGTGGGTTTTGGGTTGCAATTTGGGCACTCGGTCACAAAAAGGTTCGCCATCACTGCTGTAGGGTTTCATGACCTGGGTTTTCCCTGGTGGTCTCCCATCCAAATACTAGCCAGGGTCAACCCTGTCTAGCTTATGAGGTCAGGATCAAATCATGATATACACTTCTGAACATGAAGGCAAAGCAATACATGAAGGCAAAACAATAATTGGCAACTAACAAATTGTAATAAAGTTATATCGCTTCTCGGCCTTTTGGCTAAGATCACGTGTACCGTGTAATTAAGTTATCACAATTTGTTCATCAGGTTCTCTGAATTCCCAGGTTTCATTTTAAAAAGCAAATCTCTAGTCCTTCTGGTTGCAGACATACAACCTTCCTCTTATATCTCCACAATGAAATGGGCTGCAGGCTGCACCGTAAAAATAAATGTTGGGAATTTAAAGAACCTGACAGAGAGGTTCTTATAACATTATATTGTCTGTCAATTGTGGACTGAAAAGACAAAAGCCCCCTACAGGGAGAGTGAGTCAGAATAACTCTAGGGAAACACATCACTTGGAAGCCCCACTGCTGCTGTCTGGTATTGGCAGCTGCAGCAACAACAGATAAACTACACCATCCCCAGTATGAAAACTATCAGGAAGAAGTTAATGTTCTGCTATCTAAGGTCATAATAAGAAACAGGTTGGGGAAAAGCACAAATTCCTCTGCAACTCTTCGCTTTAATGTCTCCAGAAAGAGAAGGTACGATCTGATCAAGCAACTCAGTAATCTGGTACTCCCTAAAGGGAACAATTCTGGTTTACAAACATTCTCTTGACTTTGTATAGATGTGACATTCTTGTTGTCAGTATCAAAGCACAAATCATTACAAGCGACACTGCCAGAAACAATTTCCTCCTTTTAAAACTCTTGGTTATCTAACGTCTTGCTCCAAGCTTTGTAAGAAATACATTCTGCCCATTCTCAATGCAGCCAATTTAAATTCCTCTCTCAGCGTTTCTTGGACAACAGCTACCAGATTTATTTTCTTTATCCTTTACATTACTGTTATACAAGAGTCAAAATCTCCCAAGAAGTGGTTCTCATCCTGAGTCCTGCAATTCACATCAATCCATTCTTATTAATAATATGGGGACTGATTAAAGATATCAAAAATGGCCCAAATTCTCCTTGTACGATTGACCCTGGTAACACGGGGACATGGAGATATGGAATGGGGAAGAAACGGAAAAGTTCCTGTGTGGCTAAGAGCAGTGGCAAGACAGATTAAAACACACAGAGCTAAAAGTAACTTTTGAAAAGCTTATCATAAATTCCTAATTTAAATACCGAACGTTCCATTAAAAATCTAGGTCTAGACTGGAGGGCGAGTAACAATAATTCGGGCATTTAAAATATATATATCCCACATCAGTGCAGATGCTGTCGGTAACATGGGGGAGGGGCGGGGAGGGGGAATCTCTAAATCCATCCAGAAAAGTGCTGAAATACTATTCATTAGTCATCACAATGAGTTTTCCTAATGGCACAAATCAAAGTAGGATTTGGGAAGCTTTGACATTTTGCAGCAATCCTTGATAAGAGCTTTGGACAG
Organism: Sphaerodactylus townsendi; assembly: GCF_021028975.2. Lineage (NCBI taxonomy): Eukaryota > Metazoa > Chordata > Lepidosauria > Squamata > Sphaerodactylidae > Sphaerodactylus > Sphaerodactylus townsendi. The sequence goes on from NC_059430.1 coordinate 110,374,003, forward strand.
GCTTCCCACCCTTGTGTTAATATTTCCCAGAGGATTAGCGATTGGGAGTTAAGACTGTCATACGTTAATACATTTTGTGATACAAACTCAGCGCCTTTTCAAGTCACATTTGGGAAGCATGCTAAGAAGCTTCTGAGAAATGAAAAGAAAAATCAGAACTCAAATGTCAATTCTCACTAGGGGGAAAAGATTATTGGGAGCCAGCCTCAGCTAGAGGTCTTGAGTGGCTAACAGATCATTTTACGTTCTTCCCAGCAAATGGTGATGTTGCTAAAGCAAGCTGTGAAAATTAAAGACAGCCTCCTTGATTTTGCTGGAGTACCACTCAAATATTGTTAGAGCTCCTCTTTTCTAAACTCCAGCTCTAGGCATTTATGAGCACTTCATTGCGCCAACTCAAGTTCCACAAGCAACTGAGTTCCGCCCATGTTACATCCTCCTCTAAAGCAGATGGTGAAACTTTATATTTTCCAATTCTGCTTCTTCCTCGGGACATTTGCAAGTGGCCACAAGGTGAGAGTTTCTACAGAGGCACCCATTTTACTGACTGTACTGCAAAGAACACTTTCCTGGGAGTCAGCCCTAACTGATAAAATGGGATTTACTGCTGAATGTACTCAATTAGGCTTGCTTCCGCAGACAATGCCATTATGGTCTTAGTAATGAATTTCCTTGGCTCTCCATGTTGCATGATCTCTTCTCTGCTCATAAAGCACTTCAGGAGAATCTGTGCATCAGGTTAGGATATGGATAATTCATCACACCTTTTACTTAGTTCAGCCATTTGTTTTATTTTGTATTTCATTTGAGGGACTCGTGTTATCTCATTTTAATTACAGCTATTTTATTGTTGGGAGAGAAAATAGCAAGGAGTAGCCTGGTCTCATCAGATCTCAGAAGCTAAGTGAGGATCAGTATTAGGAAAGGCCAAGGAACGATCTGCAGAGGAAGGCACTGATAAAACCACCTCTGCTTCTCGCTAGCCTTGAAAACCCTTTGCTGAGGTTACCACCAGTCATTTGCAACTTGACAGCACATATGGACTATTTTATTGTTATCTGAACTTTGATTTTTGATATCAATTGATTAACTGAGGCCGTTTCCGCACGGGCGTTTAATGGCGGCCTGGGGACGGCAAAAATGCCGTCCCCAGGCCGCCATTCGCACAGGGTGCAGCTGCGCCGCCCGAAGCTGGCGTTTCCACAGTGCGCTTGGAAGCGCACTTGTTGTGGAAACGCCAGCTGGAAGCCGCTGCCATGCGAACGACTGGCTGACTCAGGCTTCCCCACTCCCACTCCTGCAATTACCTTGTCCCCAGCCCTCCGGTAGCGTCGCGAGGCCTGAGCCTGCCAGTGACGCTGGAGCAGTTCGCGCGCCAGGGCAGTGATGTCTCCAGGCCTCGGCCCGATGTCACCGGAGGGCTGAGCTGTACCGAGATTGGCGAGGCGTGGCCTTAGCTCTTTTCTGGGACCGCTCATGTGAACGGGTCCCCAGCGATGCGTCGAGGTCAGCGAAGCAGCTGCCCGACCCAGTCGCTTCCGCCTCCATGCGAAAACGACCTTAGTGTTAGCAGCCTTGAAAGATATGGGAATGGAAAGGGGAGTGAAAAATATATTTTTAGAAAAGCTGTATTGTATTCAGTTTCTTCCCCATCATCTAAATATCCTAGATAATTTAGGTAGTCAGGGCAGCAGCACAGGAAAACTAGGATGAATTCCTTGCTCTGCCATGCTGCAGAAAACTGAATGAATGCAGCTCATCTGACCTTCCACCATCTGAATAAAAGGGAAATGAGCTGAACTCTAACAGACAAAGGACTATGACAAATTCTTGTACCGAACTCAATGGGACTCTCATCTGAGTAAACACATGTAGCTCAGACTGTATGCCTGAGACTTCCTCAGAAATTATATAATGCAGATTTTTCCAAGTAAAAGGTGCTACTAGCCTTTGGGAAAAGTAGATGTGCCATGTACTTAAAGGAACCACTTTTGGACCTAGTATAATTGGTTAGAAAGTTCTATGCAAGAAGGGTTTTCCTAAGATGCTCAAGAACAGTTCATGGGAGAGAGAAAAGAATGCATGCTCATGGATTTGTAGAGCAATCCTAAACAGAGTTAAATCTTTTTAAGCCCACTTTCTTCAACAGACCAAGAAGATGTTTACAGCTGCAGTGTTAGTTTATTTTGGCCTGCAAAATAATGAAGTCCTAAAAAATAAAAAAAAAATTAATTGGATGAAAGAAGTATTGTGGTTAGGGAGATCACCATGAGCAACCTTCAGTCCTGTTATTCAAAGAACGTGTCGCCAATTCTACACTGCCAAATTCTTGCCACATGCTCAAGAAAGAACAAATTTTGCAAATCTGTATTTCCGTATCAACATACGCAACTGTGGTGCCATATTTCTTTCACATAGTAACATGCTACCTCTCCAGAGACATTGGCCCATTATGCATGGAACTCTTCCCTGGGGGTCATCACCGCACAGTGGGCTTATAGTGGGATCTCCTCACATTTCTCTGTTTACACACAAGGAGGCAGGCCACTGCCTGCAGTGCAGCTGAATGCTGAACTCTCCAGGTCTCTGCTTTTGCTGGTTCTCTTAACTCCACTCATCAACTCACACTTAAAGGGACAGATCTCATCACACCCAATAGTCTTAGGATTGCTGGCTTTGTTAATGCCCTTTAAATCACAGTTATATCGACAGTGTTGTTCTTAGAGTTACAGCGATATTGTGGCCCCTTTCCAAAAATAAACCCCTCTCCCCATGAAAGAGGCAAAGTAACTTCCTGGACCACATGCTGCTGAAGAAGGGGACCATGTCCTGGAGCTGATATTCTCTCCCCCTCCCCTTCCCTCCACACATGCACAGACACATACTTTCTGCCTCTGCTGCTGCCACAGGAAGACAGAGAGACTTGTCATTTTAATATTCTGGTGGCTGTGATTTAGAGGGAGTTTATAGGGAAAGGGACTCTTTCTTGCTGAGGTTCATCGTCTACACATGCTGTCACCGCCACTATTTGTTCCTTGGAAAGGTGGCAACAAGATTATATGGTTTGGTAGTATTGAGCCCAGCTAGTCACACAACAAATACTCTAAGGATCATTCCGCACATGCAGAATAATGCACTTTCAAACTGCTTGTAGTGCTCTTTGAAGCTGTGCGGAATAGCAAAATCCACTTGCAAACAGTTGTGAAAGTGGTTTGAAAACATATTATTTTGCGTGTGCGGAAGGGGCCTAAGAGTCACCACATTTGCTATCCAGATAACAACAGCTTGGGAGAGAATGTGAAGATTCCTGAGTCCGAATTGCTCAGTGATCTCCTTACTTTAGTGTAATGTTTTATAGTGCCATCCTAACCAGAGTTGCACTCTTCTAAGCCCACTGACTTCAATGGACTAAGAAAGCGGAACTCTATTTAGGATGATATTATTAATGTCTTATATTCTATTGGTAACTGGGGGGGTTCAAGTCTTTATAGGTTGACTAATATAAACTAAACTATGGTTTTTAAAAACATAAGCAACAATGTTATTGACAGGTGCTTGGAGGCAGTAACGGGCTGGATGAGGGCCGATAAATTGAGGCTGAATCCACGCAAGATGAAGGCGCTCTGTATCAGTAACCCCTAACCTTATATTGCCCTGGAAGGGACAGGAGTGAAATCTAGGGTGCTCCCAAGACACTTGAAGCTCAGGTGGAGGCAGTGGCCAGGAGTACCTACTTCCAGCTCTGGCACGTTTGCCAGCTATGGCCGCTTCTGGACAGAGACAATCTGGCTACAGTAATCCACATGCTGGCAACTTCCAGATTGGACTACAGTAATGTGCTTTATGTGGGGCTACCCTTGAAGATGGTCCAGAAGCTGCAGCTAGTGCAGAACATGGCAGCAAGACCACTAACGGGTACTGCTGGCCGGGCACACATAATGCCGGACTTAGAAGACCTGCACTGGCTGCCAATTTGCAACCGAGCCCAATTCAAGGTGTTATCTTTGATTTATAAAGCCCTAAACAGCTTGGGTCTCAAATATCTAAAGGAATGCTTTCTCCCATATTGACATGTCCATGCCATAAGGTGAAGCAGATGAAGACCTTCTGGTGGTACCACCACCTTCCATGGTAAAATAAGTGCAGACCTGAAATAGGACTTTGTCAGTGATGTTCCTGAGATTGTGGAACAATCTCTTGAGGCACACTTAGTATATGCACTTAGTAAATTGGTAAAGACACATTTATTTTCCCTGGCCTTTGGCTGAAGAGATAATCCCTTCTGGTAATACCATGAATTTTTAAACAGGTTTTAAAAAAATTTAATAGGGTTTATGATTTGTAAACAGTTTGTATTGTACAGGTTGTAATTGGTTTTAGGTTGTATTGGATTGTATGACTTTTAGGAGTCATGTTGTAGCTTGCCCTGACACCTTCAGGTATAAGGCGGAACACACACACACACACACACACACACACACACACACACACACACACACACACACACACACACACACACACACACACACACACACACTATATAAGTTAGTAAGTAAGTAAGTAAGTAAGTAAGTAAGTAAGTAGGTAAGTAAGTAAGTAAGTACGTAAGTTCCTTTATCCCTCCCCTGCACCTTTTCTACGGTAAGATTTGCTAATGACAGAAATACAAAAGTTAAATCCTATCTACAGTTGGACAGGGCAGGAACAGTTGGAAAGATCCCTACTTTCTGGAATACTTGTTTTAAAAACACACACAATCCTTCTGAAATAATCACTAATGCTATTAAAACAAACCCCTCTTGATGTTTCAAAGCAAAGCAGTACACACTAACATTTTAAACGTTCATCATCTGACTACTGAACTTTTCAAAGTTTACAAGCGCAAAAAATAATTTTGATAATACAGAAAATCACGAAGGCAAAAACAAATGAAGTTTTAAAAACTGGGTCAAGTAAAAGTCAGAACCAACGAACTTTTATTCAACCATTATGTACGTTTTGCTGGTCTATCCTGGTCTATGACTGCAATAAAGATTGATTGATTACTCATCCACATGCCGTGGCAATTAAAAGATTCCCACTCTGCTTTTTTTAAAATCTGGCAATGCATTGTTTGCTGCCCTCTCAGACAATTCACAGATATGTGCTGTGTCACTTAACCCCTACTGGAGGGGCAGCGTCTGATGCACACCAAAGCCCCACATGGTCTTCTACAGTTAAAAAAAGAGAAAGGAAATCACAGCCCTGACAGAATGAGTGTGCCTGCCAGCATGTCACATTGTGGGGATGATATGTGACACAGCCATGCAAGCATGCGCAGGATGATCGTAAAGGAAAAGTGAGTCAGCAGTAGCCGAGAGACTGGGGGAGGGAGAGAGAGAGAGATAACAGGCAGCCAGGAAAAGGCTATGGTCAGCAAAGATCCAAAATGGGGTAAAAGCCAATTTTAACAAATGTCAGGGCTGGAAACAGAAGAATCAAAACATGCATGTCTAGTCTGGGTCCTGGGCTAAACTTTCGGCTGGACCACGACAATCAAGAGCCAGCTGATGCTGTAAATCAGAGAGGTTAAATTAAAAATAAATCATTGCCACTGTATTCAAAATACCTTCTAATGAGACAGAAGGGGGAAGGGGAGCAGCAAGTTCCACTTACCTCTTCCACGCTCCATTTGGCCACGTTCTTGGCAGTGAGGCCCGAGACCTCCGGCAGCAGTTTGCAGTGCTGCTCCCAGCAGAGATGGAGGCGGTGGATCGGATTTGTGGAAAGGGACGGCATGAAGACAGACTGGTGGAGGGCCTGCTGCAGAGCAAACGCGGGATCTGAGGGGGAAGGAAGCGAGATGAGTCAGCCCCTTGCTCAGTGGAAATTGGAAAAATGCAGGTACTTTATTCCCCAGCCGGCTGTGCTCAGAGCATCCCTCCCTCCTTCCCCCACCGCAAAAAAAGGAAAGGGGGGGGGGGGAGAGAAATCCCTGTGCTGTTAGCCGCTCTTAGGGAAGAGAGGTCCTGATGCTAACATGGGAGGGGTTGCCAGCATTCTCTTGCCAGGGTGGAGCAGATTGGGTAACCGCATCTTCGTTTGGGAATTAATGGCACCATTCCAGCTTACAGGCTGTTCCCAGTCTGCTAAGAGTACTCTATACGCCAGATAATGACAGTCACCAGCCACGTCCTGGGGGGAAAGACTTCAAGGTCAGGGATGCTGGCTGTTCCTTCCAGACATGAATATCATTCTCCATTTGTCAAACAACTGAGGCATTGGGGGGGGACCTTCCTTTCCTTCCTGTCTCGTGTACCCCCTCCCCTACGTACCACGTATGAGATCATTTGATTATTGCTGTGTCACGGTGCAGTAGGGATCTCCTGCCGATTGCATGATGCAGTGAGCAGCGGAGCCGCTGATGAACGTGTCGGTTAACGACACTGACTAATTATGTTTGCTGTTCCCCCTCCTCCACCTGGACACGGCTCACAGAATAGAAGGCCATCCAAACAACTGGGTCCTCCCTTCCCAGGTTAGATCATGGGCAAGGTTAATGGTGACACCTAGTGGTTACAAGGGACAATTAGAACTTATTGCTTACACGAGAACACTGAATGGTCAGGAAAAGCGCTGAATCTAGTACTGTTTCCACTTCCTTGAAAAGGTTTAAAGCAGGGGTCTTCAATCAATAGCTGTGGAGCCAAATATGGCTCAGTACAGAACCAAATATTGTTCCTTTAAAGACGAAAATTAAATCTTTAAGGGAAGGTTAAGGTGGAATCAGAGGAGTAGAAGGGATGTCCTGCTGGCAGCCAGAAGAGCCCAGTTTAGCTTGGGCTCATCAGAGCTTGGGACCAAAGCAGAGAAGGCTACAATCAGTGCTTGGATGGAAGACAGGAGTTGGCATGCAGAGGAAGGCAATGGCAAAACACCTCTGCTTGCTTCTTGCCTGGAATCCCCTGTGGTCACCATAGTTTTTTACAACTCAGTGGTACATTCTTCTTCTAGGTGGAATACCAGAATAACTAATATATGAAAGGAATAGCAAGCAGAGACTTTTATGGGGCTTCTTAGTGATGCTTTACGGAAAAGGAGATGATAGAGGTGAACAGCTGTCAGAAATCCAAGTGCAAACTGTGCACAGATTTATCCCAGTGTACTACAACTGCGCAGGGTGCTTCTGTATATATATTACTTCTTGAGAAACCACGTGAATGCCACCTTCTGGTAAAAGACTCACAACAATCAGTGTTTGGAATGCAGAAACTTTAAGTACACTGATTATCAGTAATATTAAGTTTATATATTTTCAATTATGCAAATGGGGTCTTTTCTATCAGCTCTTTGTTGATTGCTTACTCTGAATGCTGACATAGTTTGGCTCTTCAATTGCAAAAGGTTTCTGACCCCTGCTTTAAAGAATACTAAAGAGTTCATCCAACAGCCATTGAAAAAAAACTAAGGAATGACCTCCTTCTAAGATTTGCTGAACCACTGCAGAAATGTTTCAGATAGGACCCACCAGCGAAGCAACAACACAAGATGTTGGCTCAATAACAGCCCAGTTCCTGGAGGTGACCGGGGATATCACTGCTGCTGCGCTGCACCTCCACCTCCAGAGGTCTTCCAGGCATAGCAGATATGCAGGATAAACCAGAGAATCCCTGGCCGCCTAAAAGTCTCCATTGGGGAAAATGGATGGAAGTCCATCTTCCCTGCAGCCAGCATTCCTGGGGCCCAAGTGGTTGGCTCTGCCTCTGGGAACATTCTCAGTTGCATTGGCCTCCATGCTAGTGTGATGCAACTCTGGAAGCAGGGGCTAGAACAGGGGTAGGGAACCTGCGGCTCTCCAGATGTTCAGGAACTACAATTCCCATCAGCCCCTACCAGCATGGCCAATTGGCCATGCTGACAGAGGCTGATGGGAATTGAAGTTCCTGAACATCTGGAGAGCCGCAGGTTCCCTACCCCTGGGCTAGAAGCTGGTCGGGCACCATGGAGCTCAGCGGCATCTGCCTGCCTCCCTATTTACCCTCCGAGCTTACGTAAGTGCCCTTTATGCTGGCTAGGAGGGTAAATGAATCAGCACAGGGTCCAGGGTCCATTCAGGTGTCCCCCCTCCCCCCCCATCTGGACTGAGCTGCCTGGAACATTAATCTGGCCTTGATGGATTAATCAATTTGGGGAAATAATTTTAAAAAATGGATTTGAAATTAAATTCTTCTTGAAGGCCCAAGGACAATGCAACTGGGAGCTGCTGTATCAGAGAGCTGGTATGTCTACTAAGAAAGCTTCATTCAAATCCAGATTGTCTTCAGAAACGCCTTTATTTTATTTTTATTTATTTTCAAATTTTCATCCTGCCCTACCCCAACAAGGCTCAGGGCAGGTCACAACAGATTAATACAACTGAAGTGAAGTTCACAGTTGAACATACCATGTTTAATACTAGATGCTGTGGGCTTGTGCCACTAGCATAAGCAAAAGTGTAAAATCACAGCTGGGGGGTCTATGTACTTGAGGAGCTTTTTGGGTATGTAAGAAATATCACTGTGTTAACTAAGGAAAATAAAATAATTCCCTAAAAAAACTGAAGAGGACTGAGCATGGGGGCATATAATGGTCAGAGTCAGTAGAATAAGGTGTTGGGGGAACTGGCATGGCCAAGTTCTTGGAAGACTCCTGGAGAGAGTGATTTGGGGAAAAGACTTCCCCAACAATTTCTAACTAGAGGGTTTTATGGTGAAGAAAGTCCTCTCTGGCTATACTGATCAATGGTGAATAGAGAGAGATACTTATGAACTGCCAAACAGCAACAGGATTTCTGCAGAAGCGTTTAAAATCACTTCAACAAAGTAAGAAAGAAATAAGCAGTGAGAAATTCAAATGTAAAGCAAGCACACAAAGTAACTGGTTTTACTCGATTGTTGAAAACCCCTTTTCAATAAAACTCAACAGAAATTACCAGAGTGCTACAAAATACGAAGTGCCAGATTCAAAGTCAATAGCACCTTAACGGCCAACAAGTTTTCCAGGGTATAAGCTTTTGAGAGTTAAAGTGCCCTTCATTAGATACATGGGCCCTTTCCAAACGGGCCAAATACGGTGCCCTGGGGACGGCAAAAACGGCGTCCCCAGGGAGCCGTTCGCACAGGGAGCCGTTCACACAGGGAGCCGTTCGCTGTGGAGCCGTCCCCAGGGAGCCGTTCGTTGTGTTTCAGCAGCGCCGACCTGGCTACCCTCCACCTCCCCCAGAGCGGTGTCAGGCCGCCTCCAAAAACCTCCCTCCTGGAGGGGTTTTTGGAAAACAGCATGTTCCCGCTGGTGCGGTGCGAACGGCACCGCAGGGAACACGCTGTTTTCCCCGCCCCCCCCCCCACTCACCTCGTCATCCTGTGTCACTCTACTGGACTGCTGAGACCCTCCCTCGCTGTCCTCCGACCCCTGGAGGTCGGAGGGCAGCGTGGGCAGGTCTTAGGAGTCCAGCAGAGCGACGCAGGACGACGAGGTGAGTGGGGGGGGGGGACGGGGAAGAGGCGGCTCCATGCGGAGCCGCCTCTCCCGCGCCGGCCTCTGCGGGGGCCGGTCGCACGCTCCTGTGCGAACGGCCCCCACCCCTCCACTGGCAGAATTCCTGCGGGTGCAGGGGCGCCCTTTCCACAGTGCGGAAAGGACCTGAGAGAGCTTTCACTTGGAAAAGCTTAAACCATGAAAATCTTGTTAGTCTTTGAGGATCTACTAGACTCAAGTCTTGCACTTCTACTGTGGACCAGCACAGCTATCCACCTGAAAAAAAAATCTGAAAGATCTGCAACAGTTGAAAAAGGGCAGTCACAAATTAACTAACCTCTTCCATCAGTTTCTTGCTTCATTAGTTGAAACTTTATATAACCATGTGAGCAACCAATTCTGAAAAATATAAAAGTTGACATTAAGACAGTAAATCATGCATGAGAGACCCAACTGCTTTTCCCCAAAAGAGGTTATCAATAACTATATATTTGAAAGAGTCCTGGACATTTATGATCCTGGAAAAATGATCTGTAGTCCACGGAAGCTTGCGCCACAATAAACCAGTAAACTCTTTAAAATCGTAATGCTGCACATTTCCCCTTTGAACTCCGCAATGAAAAAGGCAAGCAATTTATTGTTTGCTATAGATCATTGTAAGGTTGTTGCTATAGATCATTTTATTGTTGCTACAGATCATTGTAAGGTTATAGTGAGTTAGCAATTCCATATTTTTCTGTTTAAACGCTCTCTACTGGAGGTAGCAGGGGGGAGGGTGCTGATGCAAAGAAAATGTAGGGGAAATGCAGGGAAAACTGCCATGTAGATCCTGTGCTGCATTTGCAGCAGCATTGGGAACTAATACACAGAATCTTTGTTTTTTAAGCAGCCTTAGTTAGAAGCAGCCCCCTGGTTATTTTGTCTTCCTATTTGTAAATCAAAATATATTTTCAGCTTTTCTTTTCTCACTTTGTAACTGGCTTCACAAGTGAGGAATCTTATCACCATCAGCTTCCACAAGCTGAAAATTGTAGCTGACCTTTTGGATTTGATTTTGGAGAGAGTTGATGATTCGGCTTCTGTCCAGTCCATTTCTTGGCTGGTCTCGGACTGTTCTGACAGACTGTGGACACTGCTTCTCCCTGATCTCTCCCCATCTTGCATGGAAGACTTTCTAGGAAGAAAAGAAATTCCGTAAAAGCCAATTCCCAATGTTCTGTCTAGCTATGCAGTTAGGACAGGGCCATATGAACTGGAAATGACTTGGTACTCAGTGGCTCCCTCTGAATTCTGGGGGACAAAGGAAACGGGTTATTATTTGGGACACACTACATATTGATATCACCTGTTGTGGGAAAGAAGTTTAAGACTCCACCTTGATAGTGTTTCCCTGAGTACATTCCTCCACTTGCTCCCAAAGTTAACAGCTGTCACTCATTCTTATAATGAAAAGTGAATGATGTGCTTGAAAACCAGTCTACAATGCATGCAAAATCTGTTGCCTGCTGTAACACAGAAAAACGTCAGTAGGAACCCAATGAAGGGAGCAGCATCTCTTGTCATGTGCTTGATGGCTTTCCCATGCTGTAGGGAAAGATGTTTCCAGTAGGTGAACCCAACAATCCTCTAAGTAGCTTTCCTCCAACCGAAGAGTCACTTAAGCTGCAGGAAGTCTCCACAGGATGAAGGAAGACTTTGCTCAGTGGAGTGAGAGGATGGGGCAGAAGCCACCCTTGTTTTCACCACCATGTTCTTTGGCTACAAAAGAAAAGGCTGCTGGAGAAAGGTCTCCGCTCCAATCTGCCTAAGAATCTGGGCATCGCTTTTTTCTTGTCTTGCGTCTCCATGAGAACCTTGTCCAGGGCGGTGCCAAAGAGAATATCACTTTGAAAGGGGTAGGCTGCTACATCGGTCCTGGAGCATGAATCTATTTGCCAGGCAGTCAGCCAAAGATTTCTTCTCATCACTGTGGAGCAAGCTATTGTTCTTGTTAGAGAATCTAGAGTAGCATCTGCTACAAAGGAAGTAGCTTTGAGAATGCAGTCAGCATCCTCAATAAGCAACTTATTAGATGCAGAAAGAAGTTGTAATAGTTTACATGCTCATATTATTGCTGCTGTAGAAATTACTGAAGTGATGGCAGATGCTCTAATAGCTATGGCCATGGAATCATGTGCCCTCTTAAGGGTAACCTCAGATCTTTTATCTAGGGTATCCCTAAGGAACCTTTCATTGTCTTCTGACACTAGACTTCCACAATTGCAGGTTGGCTACTGGAGAGCCTACCAGAGGGGTCTGAAGCAGCTAATTTGCGAAGTCAGGCAGAGCATACAATTTCTCCATGAAGGGTGGAAAATGCTTACTGGACATAGGCTTGGCCCATTCCTTCTTTAGCTGGTTCTCAAAATGAATGGGTAAAGGGAAGCATTTTTCAGCCATTTTCTGTATAGGAAAAATTTCTTGTTGCTTGCAAGTCTGCCCCTTATGTGGGGTTGAGAAGTCAATGGGGTCCTCTCTAGGAACTGATTTCTGGAAATCTAGTGCTATTGTGGATTTAATGAGGAGGTTCAGGAGATCCTCCTGTTTTGAAAAACCTAAGGGTTTGCTCTGGCTGCTCCACTGGGGAAGTCTCTTCATCAGAGATAAACTCCCCTTCCACTCTCTCTTCCTCTTCACTGATCAAATCAGAGTCATAACCTGAAATGAGGTCTTCCCCCGTACACTTATCTCCCCAGCGCTCATGAGAGACTTTGGTGTGGGCAGTTTCCCTGCTGGGCTCCCTCTGGGGGATCAGAGAAGGAGGCAAAGGGCAGGGAGAGGAACATGCGGTGAATAATGAGGAATCCCCGCTGGGGCATAAAGCTGCCATTCCCTTCCTTAAAGTCTTCCTTACAAAATCTCTGAGGTTCTTGGAGTAACTCTACTTCAACCATTTATTCATGAGTCAGACCTTCTCCAGCTCTTCTTCAATCTCTGTATGATATAAGATGGGGCTTATTGCTGATCTGGAGGTGGACAGCTCTTCCTGGGCCAATTTCAAAATGATGCCTGTTGTTTTTTGTCCATGGCGAAATGGCGCTTGTGTCTACTCCCAGGTAGGGAGATGATTGGCACTTGTCCCTTGCTGCTTCAAGGCTGTGCCTTCCCAGTCTGTCGGTCAACTGGCAAGCCAGTTTTCTCCTTGGAGGGATTGCAGTGTTTAACAATGCTAGCTCTGAAGGGGACAAGAATCCATCCCTCATGCCTCTTTTTGCCATAGCAAGGCAGCCAAAGGTGGGCAAAAACAATTCCTTCCCTAACTGGTGCCAAAAGGCTCCACTGGGGAAGATAGGAGAGGGGAGATAAGAAGAAACGAGCAGGGATATTGACAGAAAAAGGAAACACACCAATAAATAGAAAAGGTTGAACAGAATAACAGAAAAGATAGCAAAGTTTACAGCCTAGCTCGATTGGTGCTCTCTCAATCTGAGGCAGGAAAAGAACTGAGAAGGGTGACTCCCACCAGGAAACAGGAAGTTAAAGAAAAATTATTCCTGCCTCCCTATTGAAAGGGTTGGGAATCACCCACCAGGATGATGCCCTCCTGCTCAGTGGAGAAGCGCCTCACACAAGCAGAAAATTTAGCCTGCATCCAAGCCCTTGGGTTCAGAATTCACGTGTTGTCTTATTTTGCCAAACAGAATTCTGTATGTGAGACCAAAAACAGACTATGAATTTTAGCCAGTAAATTTTGGTCACCTGGAAGGAAGAGGAAAAAAACCTGGAATACAAATTTTGGGGAAGCAGGAAAGCAAAAATGCGTTTACTTTAATACTGCAAGAGTATCTCAAAGCTGTGCACAAACTTTGAACAGCTGGTGCTGTTTTAGAACAGAAACAGAAGCAAGCAAGGGGGAACAGCACACTCCTCCCATGGCAAAACGAGCAAGCGCGAAGCTGAACAGACATGCCCCAGATAATGCCAGCCAGCCCATAACAGTTAATCTACACTTCACCTGGACGGTGGAGAATCCTCCCTTAGGTCGGAAAACGGCACAGAAGGCTCAGGCTTCTTGGGCTTCAGAATACTGATATTTGGCGAAGGTTTCTCCCCGCCTAGGCGATCTTGTATGGAACTCTCTCTGTTCCGATTGATTTCTGAGTAAGGGCAGCTAACCAACCTGCATCAAAAGAAGAAAAGAGTTACTAAGAAATGTTTCTTAGAAAATCGAACAGGTCCACCCTTGGTTACAGCAAGTAAAAATGATATAGCAAACATAACCCAAGGGACACATGTAGGCTGAAGACTCTTCAGAAGCAAGGCAAAGGTTTTGCAGCTCCAGGCTACCCAGAAATACTGTAAATAGACTGAGGTTCAGTCAGAGAGGAAAGGAGGTCAGTTGTCAGAATGACCCTGCTCTTTAGTAATGCTTCAGAGCTGAATGAGGAGAGATAAACACAAGTAAAATCAGACCCAAAATTCAATGAACAGGACAACTGAAAAACTAGTCAGAGGCAGAGAGTTGCAAAAAAAGTTTTTTTTTTAAAGTCAGTGAAGAAGCACAGCCTGGAGGGTCAAGAACACAGTGACCTAACAGAAGGCCCTGGCAAAAGCAGTTAAAGGTAAAGGCAGGCATGTGAACTGGAACATGCTCTGAATGGCATGTGAAATGGGTGCTAACCTTCCTTTGGGCTAGCACACACACTTTTGTTACCATACTGATGGTCAAAGGCATACTTTCTATTAAAATAATGAATTTTTACCACGAGGTAAGAGTCTCTGCACTGTGCATACACACAGCCACTAATTCCCAGCAACCAGAAAGATAGCAAAGAATTGCCACATGCTTACTTACGAGATTTCTACATGCTGGGGTTGGGCCTTGCTATTGAAAGTTCTTCAACAGCTTTTAAGACTCCTCTGAATTCATAAGCAACTAGACATCAGAGCATTTTAAAGACCTAGCTACATCCCATAGCTCCAAAGATGTCGAAGGAGAAGAAATGTTTGTGTTGCCATCTTGCTGTTGCCATCTTGCTGTTAGTATTGATTGGGGAAACAAAAACAAAGGGCTGTTGCCTGAGAATTACTTGCTCATTCCCCAATAAACACGGACAAACAGGCAAATAGCTCAGCCAGCAGTGACACATAACTATTCATATTGAATAATGAAGTACTTCCTCTTTTTCGATTAGCCCAGAGTTCTTCCTAGAAGGGTAGGAAAAGGTAAGGGGGCAACTTAAGCCTCTCTGGCCTTCCTGGCCGATTGAGGCAGTAGTAGGTGGGATGCCTTTGACATCCTCAATAGTCAGAGCTGGATGAGTTGCAGCCAGATTCTACTACAACTTTTCTGTGGTGTCAGGATTAAGCTTGTGAGTGAAAGCCATACACAAAACACAAGAGGGAGCTACAAGCACAGAATTTTAGAGCAAAGGCGCTCTATCATATTCACCGTTTCACAGAAGTGACATTATTCGAACAGCAGGTGCTGGGCAACTGATACACACCACCCACAGCAATTAGCTGAGAATTACTACATTAACCTTCAGTGCACATACGTGTAATGTGTTCCATATCTGGGTCCCCTGACATGACCCAGCCCCTGACAGCCAGGAGTAGGGCATCCCTGTCCTACTGCTTCCGATGAATCCGCAGTCCCTAGAAAAACAAAACTTTTTTCAGGAAGAGATTTCATTTGACGGCCTTATTTTTAATTAACCAGGCATGGGGGCGGGGGGGGGGGAGGGAGGGAGGGAAGGAAGGAGGGAGGGAGGGACAGTATCATGCATTATTTCCTTTCTCACCTAGTGGGATCTGCAAGGGGTGTCCTGTTTTTGCACACCAGCCCATAGGGTGAATGTCTGGATTGTCAGCATCAACCCAGAAATCAAAGACAGGGTCCCAGCCGTCAAAGTGTATCTAAAATAAAAGTCAAAATACCCGGGACAGAAAAGGAAGGGTTAAATTAAATTAAGTTTAAAAGAATTAAATGCCAGATTATTTTTAAAGGTTACTGAGTTGAACAGCTGAGTTACAGACGTGATTCAAGTCAAGCTGGGTGACAAATGCAGATTTGTTTACATTCCACCCTAACAGTGGAATGACCCCTGAGGACAAGCATCTTGCCAACTGTCATCAAAGGTACTTACAGAAAACGATGAAGACCCCTTGCCAGGTTCTGCTCATAAAACTTTTCAGAAAAATCCACAAAAACTATCATTTTGGACCAAGTGTTTCCCACATGAGTTCTGCCTCAGGGATAATTCATTTAACAACCTTGCGATGGAAAACTCTACACCAAAAATGCCCCCACAGCGTTGGCCTGTCGAGCACCTGACATAACTGTTTAACAATCAGGCTAAGCCTCAATCAGCATCAGAATCAAAGTTCTTCCCCACCTGATATTGTTCTAGTCAAATCAACTGTTTCTAGGTAAGTAATGCTACAGTTCTGGAGCACACTGAACATATCTAAATTTTGGCAAAAGAGTACAGAATTGCAGCTGTAGGGCAGCATGGTGAACTTATGGGGTTTCCCCGACAAAGGTTTTAGGGTATTTATACCCACTTTTTGGAACCAGTTTTAGAGGGCAGTCGTGTTTGTGGTAGTTCAGCTCAATTTGAGTCCAGTTGCGCCTAAGAAACCAACAAGATTTTTCAGGTAGAAGCTTTCAAGAGTCAAAGCTCCCTTTGACAGATAAAAATTAGAATGCAGATCTTGGAGTCCTTTTATCCAATCAGAAGGTAAAAGGGGAGTTGCAAACAGAGAACCAAATGTTGAGACCCAAAATTGCACTAAGAAACTAGTGCAACTCTCCCTTTCGTTACATGAGTTGACGACTAAAGACCCCATCCAAAGGGAAGGGGGGCTGAATCCGCCCTTGGAAGCAGCTTGTGGTTTCGCTGGCATATTTGCCCTTCCTGGGGCACTTGTCCCAGCAGAGGGGGGAAACAGTTGGTGCAGGGTCACCTTGGTCCTCCCTGGTGCTGAGATGAGGCGCCAGGATCCCTGATACTGGCGCAGCAGGTGCAGTCTGGGGACATGGCTGAGGGAGAAGCTGACTTTAGTCAGCAACCTCCAAGCCATTCATCCTGTTGCACCAGCAATTGGGTCAGCTGACTTACACCATCAAAATGTGGCATAAATCTATTCTACGCAACAGGGGCTTCCTGTCGGCGGTGTGGCCCACCACCCCTGAGTTTGGATGGGGTTGTTAGTTACGCACCAACATTATTCCAAAAGCATTAAGGGTCTAGAAGAATTCTTCTGGTTGGTCCCACAATATCCTCTATTATCTTTCTTTTGTCACTACTCCCTGGAGGAGACACAAAACTACTTAACTGCATTATATACAAGGAGCTATTACTTTGCTGTTAATTCCCTGGCAAAGGAATACAGCTGCCCCACTGTTCTAAGGGTCTTAGAACCCCTGCACATTCCTTGAGATGACTACTATTTTTTTGAAGTTGTGATTGGGATAGAGAGTGACATAATTAAATCACATGGTCCCACGACAACATATGGAGCGCTTAACAGGACATGCCAGGTCACACTACTAATCCGCAGTCATTAAATATATACAAGCTTAATTGCTTGTTTAATTATATGGTACAACTGTAGGAAACCCAAGGTGCCGTGGTAACTGTACGGAGCAAGTTTTCTGATCTGAAATAATCCAGGGGTTGTTTCACAGGTTAAGGCAGATGTAGCAAGAAAAGAAGCCTTTCACAATAAGCAGCAGGTTACAGTAAGGTTTGAGCTCCAAACAACTGAAGCCATAATTACCCTGTAAAACAAATGTGCTGATTTCAATAAAAAAAATAAATCTAGAGACTGTTCTAAAGGAATAACACCTTTATGGAAGTAAGTCCCATTTAATAAAGCCAGATTTACTTTTAGCAGAACTGCTTAGGCTTGCTCCCTGTATCACCTAAATTTGTGAAGATTTTGACTCTACTTTATCCTGTTCCAATCTCCTTAATGCCAATAGTACTTCTTATTAAGACAGCTAAAAGTTTCACCAATGCAGGCAGAAAATAAATGCAATCAGGAAATGCCCTGTTTTGCTGGTCAACAAAATAAACTCAACTGACTCTGATTTGATTACATTTAAAACACTGTGAAAGAGACAGCCCATGTGCATCCAAAGTACCATCAGAATGGAATGCTTCCAAAGCCTTAAACAAACAAATCCATTTAATGCGGTAACATTTAAAAAAGAAGTAAGATTGGAAGTCTTCTGATCTCAGCTTTATTGCTGATGTTAATTGCCCTTGTAATATTACCAGCCATATTTCTTCATTTAATAAAACCAGCTTGACCTGAACCAATATACCTGGGCTTTAATACTGTACTGACTATTAGAGTAAACTGTAGCAAATATTTCATAGGCCTGGTCTAACAAATTGGTCTGTAAGTTTCAACCAATGTGTGGTCTTGCCTTTCTTATTGGATAAAAAATATTTTCACTTTGATCGCTGTTGTTTGGGGTAACTTTTTGGACAATACAATCACTAAGCTGTTACTCCAGAGCTGCTGCTAATGCTTGGTCAGAACTTTGATGAACTCATACCAAATTACTAAAACCTGGGTCTTTAGTCTTCAGGGAAGTTTGCTTCTTCCTGAAGAGGAGTTGGTACATTTGACTATCTTCATACAATAACTCTGGATATTTCAAAGTTAACAATGACTCTGACCAGGGTGCTCTTTGATAGGGATGCTTAGAGGGGGAAAAAATGTTTTGCCTTTTTGTACATGTGTCAGCTGACTACAAAGTGCACAGTGAACTATTCACACACCCCATCTATTTTCATTTTGTAGAAAAAAACTGAGGTTTGGAATATAAAAAAGGCAAAAACAAACACCACTTGAATAAAGAATGCCTGCAGAGATTGTGTGTAGGTAGGAACCATGTCATGGTAACAGTGAGACTATACTACTGTACACAGTCTGCTAATGTCTTCCCTCAAAATCAACTCAGAGATTCCAGGTGCTGCAGAATGCTGCAGCTCTATTACTAGGGGGAGTCAGATGGAGCATGTATATTATTGCCACTCTGCGGTCATTCTATTGGCTGGCCATGAGTCAGTGGGCTCAATTCAAAGCACTGGCAGTCACATACAAAACCTTTGTGGACTTGGACCCTCATCACTGCAAGACCGTCTTTCCACCTGTGACCTGTTGTGACAACTTGAGTCATCTGAGAAGGTGCCAACTGTAAATGAGCAAGATCAACAGCTGCCCAAACATCTGCCTTCTTAGTTGTGGCCCCCACCTTGTGAAATGAGCTGCCCAAGAAAGATCAGGACTCTCCCCATTCTCCCGACTTTCCTCAAACTATGCAAAACAGAATTGTTCAGGAGGGCATTTTTATAAAGGAAATAGGGCCACCTCATAACAGACGTCCAAGAAAATGTGTTGTTTTCTACTGAATGATACCATATTCTGCTTCACCTAACATGACATATTTAAAAATCTAATTACTGCTAATTATTGTGAACCCAGAACCACCTGCCAACCACAAGCCCCACCAGGCAAAAGCCTTGCCCACTTACTAGAGGGCAGGTGCCACTCTGGGAATGGTGCTCAGAAGAGCCATATCCAGCTCCTAAGGCACCGACTATCACAGATGTAAAGTTAAGCTTACATACAAGGAAGCCGTGACAAGCATTTCATGCACATTTATTTATGTCATACAACAAAACATTCTGATGCAAAATTATAAACTCTGGGTGGGATCCAGTCAGCATTTTTGCTCAATCTTTGCCAATCTTCTCTCTCCTTATTACTGCTTCCACCGAAGGTCGATGTCTCATGAACCCAAACATACTTTTTTGCTGGGCAAAGGGGACCTCTTCCTCCCTTTTTCACCAGTGAACAAACTGGTTAGATCCAGTCTGGTTAGATCCAACTCCTTATATTGAAAGTTGCTGAGCGACACTACAATAAAATTACTGCTGAAAATACTAGGTGCCGTGGTGTCCTGACACCTGGGATTTCTCCAGACCTCTCATAAGACACGGCACAAATTCAAAAGACATCTGATTTAAATGCAGAAACCATCATATCATCTATGGTTCCCTGAACTATTATGAAAACAGCAGTCAATATTCCTTGTAACACTCTCATCAGTATATATCATGCAACGAGAGAATTTAAATACCAAAAATTATCTTTGCTCCAATCTTCTCACCAACTTCAACTTCACATCCCCCATGATCTGAAAGAACAATAAGGCCTAGGCCTACACAATGAATTCTATTAGAGCAGCTGGTGAAACATATGATGTAACCCACAGCAGAAATGTTGCCTGTTTGAAGAGTAGTATAGTCTGTTATTGTGGGATTTAAGAATCTCCGGTTGTCCTCTTTTTTCCAGTATTTTAAACATTTTCCAGTATTTTTGTAAAATTCTAAGAATAATATTTACAATTACATTCTGTTAACATTCTTACCAGTGGATCAACCAAATGTATTTAATTCACTGCCAAAATAAATTTAGTCAAAAAATAATTATATACACTATAGGTGTATTTCATGCATCTGATAAAGCAGGTGACTGCTTTCTAAGATTCATGCCAGAATAAATCCGTTTACCTGCTAAAATGCCACAGAACAGTCTGGAATTTGAATTAAATACCATTTTATGTATCCAACCTTACACTCTTAGAAGATGGAAACGAATGACATGATTCTGTTAGTTTTCTTGCACCCTGAAATAGGCACCCTCAGAGACAAAACATTGATCTATATGTGCAATTGCTGAGCTTATGTATTCTAAATACCATTTTGCTAAACAAGAATTGAAACATACTACCAAAGAACACTGTGGAAAACTCCGTTAGCCTACCTATTCTGTAAACTAAGATTTTCCAATCTCAGCAGCTGACAAATCTCCATTTTATGCAATACTTTGGCTGTGTTTATGTGCTGATTAGAGGATGGTGAGCAGAACCAGTTAACCTGATGGTGAAGTTCCCATTGCAACGCACCCTCAGGGTATGAGAGCTCAAACATGTCAAATTTATGCTAAATTCATTCAGAGAAACCGCTCAAGGGGAAGAAAAATCAATTTAACAAATGTCAATCTGCAATAAGCTATATCACAATGGCATCCAGCAATACTAAGCAGGAGGATGGCAATTCATAAGGGCAGGGGAAATGACACAAATACCAAGCCACCAATTATCATTGTATGTGCCAGCTTCCTGGATAGCTTAAACATATCTGAGGTTATTTTTGTCCCTCCAGTGGTGATGGTGATGCCCTGTGGTTTGCTGGAATCAAATGCCTACCTTGATACGATAGTCATCCTTATCAGTTATAGTTGCCACTCTAATTAGTATGGGATTTCTCTTGTCTACAGCCTCTAGTTTCATGTTAGTCTGGAAACCATGAGGTGGGCGCTGTAAAAAAAAAGTGCAATACAAATCAGAGACAAACATCATGGAAGGGAGTTTACAGCAGTGATCCCAATGGGGTGCTCATGGGTGCCATGGTGCCCACTGTTGTTGCTTTTTGACAAATCATTTCTCCCCAAAGCAAAGAACCAAGTTTGGCTTTCTTGCATTTCACTGACAGATGCTTCAGAAAACCAAGGGAGGCTTCATCTTTGGGTCTCCAGGTGCATCCATGTAGAGAGAGCTGACCCCCTCACAGAAAGCTATTTGGTTTGGAACGTGGCAATGTTTTGTGATTCACGGCCGCCATTTTGTGATTAGTCTTGCCTCTGTGGCAGTCATTTTGTGGTGGCACCCACTAACCTTGCTCAAAATTCCAAAGGTGAGCATAGGTTCAACAGGGACCCCATGACTTAAGAGTGTGATCCATATAACTCTAAATGCATATTCAAAAGGTTCATCTCCTTTTATTCAGAAGAAAAAGCGTTTGGATTTATGCTCCATCTTTCTCTTCTGTAAGAAGTCTCAAAGTGGCTTACAAGCTCCTTTCCCTTCCCCTCTCCACAACAGACACCTTGTGAGATAGGTGGGGCTGAGACAGTTCAAAAGAACTGTGATAAGCCCAAAGTCACTCAGCAAGCTTCAAGTGTAAGAGTGGGGAAACAAACCAAACAGTTCGTTGCTCACGTGGAGGTGAGGAATCAAGCCTGGTTCTCCAGATTAGAGTGCACCATTCTTAACCACTACACTATGCTGGGTTTGTCAAGACTAATTAATCAACATACCTATCACCCCATCATTCTGCAAACCCAACCCTACCTCTTCATCATTCTTTAAACAACCGAATTTTGAATAGAAGGGTTAACGTTATTATTCCATTCCAGACTCATCAATGGGTCTCAGTCATACTGGATCTATAGCAGACCAAGATCTCAGCATCATGCATATCCTGCAGTAATCTTTCTGTTCTTAACATGCTGCCTAGTTCAACACCATTTACCAGTTGCAGGTTTGAACTGAAGCCTTAAGAAAATTCTTTATCTAAATTGCAATCTCTTTATACCCTCCACCCATTTATTTATTTGGCTGCTAGTTCGTTGATAATTCTGCACTATAATAGTTAGCATACATTACTCACATGGTTGCGACCATAAAGTGCAGGCCAAAGGAAAAAAAATCACAGCCTTTTGCATTGTGGTATACTAACACAAAACCAAATGGGATTTTGACTGACCAGTTTAAATGCTCTTGCTGGGGCTGCTTGTGAACCAGTTTCCTCCAAATATTTCTCCCATGAGAAGCTTTTGAAATCTTTGTACTCTGGAAAGAAATGTGAGGCATATTCTCAAAATTCTAGAACAGCTACAAGCCTCAGTACATGGCAATTAACTAAAAACCACAATACTATTTAATGCATATACTTCAGCGTGTGTGGTGGCTTAAATCAGAAATGAAGCCACTTGCTCATTTTATTGATTCCACACAAAGTTAGTGAAAGTTTCCTGTGTGCAGGTCACATGTGTAAGTGCAGATATGGAGAAGCAACAACTCTTTCTTTGTTGCACATCAGTCTCTTGGACTCTGAAACGAGCTGGTAATCAGTGACAGAACTGAAACAATCAGATTCACTACTGCCAAGACTTCCCATGGCTATCTATCCACAAGAACTCAATGCAAACAAGAAGACCGTGGTTTAATAAAATCTGTTGCCCTCCCAGAAAATCAACTTAATTTCATGAAAACTACAACCAAACAACTTTTTTGAAAAGTGTTTTTTCAAAAGAATCTTAAAAAGAAAACCCAAAAAATCTAAGTACATGGATTTTTAGTTATGAACAAGAGCAACATAGAGGGAACAAATCATTCAGTTATTTCACAAATAGTAAAGGACTGGCCTTTGTTATTCCAAAACAGTAATAAGCACAAGGGGGTTGTAGCTGGACTCCCCACAATTACAAAATGCACAGATCATGGACATAATGGCACAAACTGAGTTTAGGACTTTATCAAATTAAATACCTGCTCTCACTCTCTGGGAGCTATCCAAGGTCCTGATGTGTTTCAGTCTAGCGCCGTGGTGGTGAACCTATGGCACTCCAGATGTTCATGGATTACAATTCCCATCAGCCCCTGCCAGCATGGGCAATTGGCCATGCTGGCAGGGGCTGATGGGAATTGCAGTTCATGAACATCTGGAGTGCCATAGGTTCACCACCACTGGTTCTAGCATTACAGGATCCTTGCTCCTTGTGTTGTAATTAGTTACCTATTGAATAATTTCCCCAGTATCGGGTCCAGCACCCTACAAGCTCACAGACTGGCTATAAGAGGCCCCCAAACACATTCCATTTATTAGCAAAACATGATGTTTAATTTTTATTATTCCAATGCACCAAAAATAGACATGGGTCTATGTTTTCCTGTTTCCCAATTTTTTCACCATCCTCTGTAGTTGTACTTCGTGCTAGATTAAGTTTCAGTAGGTTTTTACTGTTCTATAGCTGAAATATCACACTTAATTGACTCATATTCCATTATCTTTTACACCAAATAAGTGCTTCAGCCCTCAGAGTTGCATCTCATAAATACTTCTGCTGGAGTTTGATATTCATGGAACAAGTCACAGGACCCAGTCCTTGGTCAACAGGAGCAACATGTACAAGCTATCAGCATCTGAAATTTCTTCACAATTGGGAACATAGGCCCCACTTCAATTAAAGGGCAGAGCAGCAGTCAGCACAATATGCCCTGAGACAAATTTTAAAAGGAGCCTAACAATAAAGGAAATTGGTCAATAAGGGAAAACCCTCCTCACGGAAGCATCCTCAGATAACGAACACTTATAGCTCTGTGGCACATTTAAATTGTAAATCCAGTTCTGATATGTGCCAAGTTTCATGGTTAGAAACACCCCCTCCCCAAACAATCCAGAACCTCATAATATGTAGAATCACACGAGAGAACACACTTCGCAAATATTTTCAGCAGGAGATGGCAGGCTTGCAACATACCAGCTGGTGTTGTTAATGGAGTTCCAGTTTCTTGGCAGTAACCAATAGGTCGAATATATGGGCTACTAGCATCACACCTGCACAAAAAACCAGAAAACTGGCTCCAGTCACTGAGACTAAGAACGAAAACAAATATGCAAATCCTGTCTGATGTTTCTTTGCTGGACCAATATATGATACACAGCATGCTGCCTGGTTGGAATTCATAAAGCTATCTCTTTGAAAATAAAACCCACAGTTTTGGACATATTTATTCATTAAAGTAAATCACTGAGAAATGTTGTCCATGGGTTTGGGAATCAGAGGTAGCTGTATACTCCCTTACTTTTTGCCACAGGCACATTTTTATATCTCTTTCTTCTCCACTGAGGAACCAGAAGGAATACCTGAAACTTATCCAGCCTAGTATTCATCCAAGTCAGGGATTTGCACACTGAGAATCCCAGCAAAATAATTCATAACAATACATTTTTATACTTGTCAAATCAGTGGCTAGAAGGCTGAAACTTTATGTAGAACTTCCCTTCAACTTTAAGGTAGCAGTCAATTCCAGCTACTGCTCTTCAGATTTTGCTGTTTCAATAACAATTCAAGCCCCATCTCCCCTGAAGGAGGAAGGTATTTTTTTAATGATCGTGGACACTTCCCTATCTTTTCTTGGATGCAAGAAGCAGAATGTAATTTTTGTCCCCTCCACTAGATGGTGGATTCCTCCTTCAGTTCAGAGATTTCATCGGTTGTCCAGATAAATACTATATGCTATACAAGGGGGTAGGAAACCCTTGGACTTAAAAAGGGGAATTCTATATATTGAACTGGTTAAGCAGGACTATAGAAACAAAATCTCTGCATCAAACACACAGATAATGAATAAACAACGATAAAAAGAGGGATGGATTTGAGATGAAAAGCAAATAGTCCTGAATATTATGTGGGCAGATAAACACATAATAGCACACACACCTTCTTGAATTTGGAGTGGAGTAAGGAACACCCTTTCCGGACCTGGATGGCCCAGGCTAGCCTGGTCTCATCAGATCTTGGTCAGCCCTGGCTAGTACTTGAATGAGAGACCACCAAGGAATACCAAAGTTGTTACGCAGAGAAAGACAATGGCAAACCACTTCTGTTAGTCTCTAACCAATGGACCATACTCCCAGATTTCTCCAGACATCCATTATTAGAGCTCTCTAATGTGAAGGCAGAGCCCTCCAACAAATTTGGGATCTGATTCATATTACATTATGGGACATCCTGAAATTTCTCAGGGAGTTGGTTTTTTTTGCCAGTCATGATTCTAGCCCTCAAGATTGCGGAAGATTTGAAAACCAGAGTGACAGCCTGGCTCAGAACACCTTTCCTGATTCCAAAGCATACCTATTTCAACAAAAAGATCCAGGGGCAATTCTGAATTAATCCACCACTATTTCCTTCTGTATCTTCTTTGCAGAGTAAAGCTCCGCAAGGCCCCTAGAGGTGTTCAACTTGGAGGTGCGCTGGGCAAGGCTCCTCCTGCAGCCTGGCAGTTGGCGTGGCAGAAGGGGCCCAGGCCAAGCGTTTCTCCATTCCAGAGCCTCTGAGAACATGCAGGAGGTGCTGCCTTTATCCCATGCCTGTGCCGAGCCAGAGGCAGCCCAGTGGGTCACCTGCACCAATGGCTCCATCTCCGTCTCAGCAGCATGCTGCTGCCCCAGACTACTGGCCACTGGTGGCCTCCCACTCTGCTCTTGTTGCCGTAGCACTGTCTGGTGGGGGCAGGCTGAGGAAGGCTGGCCCTTTGCTGGAGAGAGCAGGGCCGGGCCCCGCTCATGTCCCTCTGGTGATCTAGACACTACTTAGGCAGCTGGGGAAGGAGCCTGCTCTGTCTCAGGGCTGAACAGACTCAACTGGGGGCAGCGGGGCAGCCAGCCCCAATCTCTGCTGACCAGGGAAAAGGGTCGGGGTGGGGTGGGTTCATCCATTCAGCTTGCCCGCATAGGTTTTCCCTCTGCCCAGCCAGCCTGGCAACATTCCTCCCAAGTCCCTCCCACCCCAGGGAATATTTGTTACAGCAGAAGCATGCTGCTTCCACCGAACTATACCAGCCACACTTTTATCTTTTTGTTGTAAAGGGTACATCCTGTGCCTTTCAGGACAGAATTTATTTCCTCCCAAGCATCATTCTGGTTGAGTGCATACTGGAAATAATTTCTTACCAATAATCATAGCTTTCATCCCAGTTGTCGAAGTGAATAAGCAGCCGATTATCCAACATGTCTGCAATGGTTGCTACGCACATCAAGGAAGGATTCTTTTTGTCTACTGCTTCTAACTTCATTCCCACTCGAAAACCAGAAGGTGTGACTGGCTGGAGAACAGAATAAATGGGGGAAACATTTGTCATTAGCCAGACAGTTGAGATTATGCTTTCAAATATGGCCTTCTACGTTAGGCAACCAAAAAATCTAGTTTTGCAAGTTATGTGATGATAAAGCCTCAAATTCTGCTGGTGTGTGTGTGTGTGTAAAGTTGCAGCTGCCTTATGGCAAAGTGATGACAACCCTGATGTTCCTGGTAGAATCCAATCCAAAAACTAACTGGGGGCAATCCTGGTTAGCTTCTGAGATCTAGCAAGATCAAGCTAGCCTGAGATATTTAGGTCAAGGCCCAAAATTCGATACATGCTGGTAAACTGGATCAACTGTAACATTTCAACAAAACCACAGATATTGCCAGTTTTCACTGTAGAAGCCGAATATAATAAAATCTCTATTATGGGAAAAGTAAACATTTTGGCATATTACTAGAAGAATCAGCTACAATATAGAATGAACAATCATGAACTGGAAGTGACTGCAGACTTTTCCGCATTTTTTGAAACTTTTCCACATGCAGACACAGTCACATAGAAGCATCACCTAACCTGGGATGACTAGAGTGGCTGCCCCTGGCAATGACCCGCGTGAGTCCAGCAGCAGAAAAAATGGGCTGCCCTGTGTGAATCAGAACCAGGAAGCAGCTTCTGTATTCATGGGCATTCTGAGTCAGAAGTTACTTTCTCCACAGGACTGCTCTGCATGGAAGAGTTACAAGCCCATCTTCTAATTAACTGAAATCAACAGGAATTGACAACCATTACCCGAGTACAGATTGGATAAGATGCTACACCAACGTACAAGCCAGGCAACTTGACAGAGTGGAACGAGAAGTGTACTAAAGCCATTTAAAACACAATTCTGAAGATACAGATAGAGAAGGCAAAAGACAAGCAATAACGCTTTGAAGTAATATGAGTTTTACCCCGTTTTCATGCCGGGGAATGAGCTGAGCTAGGTGTTCTGCTTATACACAGCTAGCTCCAAAGAAATGTGTTTTTTTAACACAAAAGACATGCCAGGGGAGCAGGTATTCACTGCCTTGTGGACCTTGATGCTTATTTTCTTGTTAACGTGGCTTCTGTGTATGCACTTAGGAAATAAACTCTGCATTCTAAGCATAGTGTGAGCAACTAAACAGATTTCCTTCTAGAATTCTTCATGCCTGGTCTCTTCTCCTCCCCACCCCGTTTTATAGTTCAGCTTGTGTTCTAAGTATCAGAAAAGGTAACAATGCTATCCTGGATGAAGCTTTCAAAAAGGGGTTTGAACAACAGCAACTTGAAAGACATCAAAAGCAAGTATTGCTACTTACTGTGCTGAGTGCCTTGAAAAGAGTTTTGGGGGCAGCCTGGGCTTTGCAGCTCTTCAAATATGAAGCCCAATTAAATTCCCCTTCCTTGTAACCTAGAGATGGATTGGTAGATAAAAGCATTGTTTGATACAGGGAGCTGCTGTACTCAGACTGGTTTTTGAGAAATATAAATTATGTGGGAAGAATTTGAACTTTGCATGATCGAAGCCCTCATGGAAGAGGCAGGGGTTAAAGTCTTCTATTCACAGATCTTGCTTTCTCTATTTTTAAAAACACCTTATTGCAGCTCTTAGTCATTAATTTGAAATGTCAGAAGTCTCTGCTAAATAGAATAATGGCAAGAGAGAGCAATGAATATGTTACGAAAAGAATGTATTATTTTAGTGTTTCCTACACAACAACCCTATGCAGAGTTACATCAGTCTAAGCCGTTCGTCTGAAATGGGCTCAGACTGGAGTAATCTACATAGGTCTGCACTGCTAGCATGAGCTTTACATCTTTAGATCTTGCTTCACATATCCTAGGACTCCCTAAACCTGTTTGGAAAATGACAGTATAAACTTGTGCATATTAAAAAATTAACACAGATTATGTTTATCAACCATTGCATCTTTTTTGTGATTATACCCAAGAAAACCACTATATAGCAGTATGTTTAGCTGCTTGACATGTTTAAGGACAGAAGAAGACACATGTTACATTTCTAACATGCTACCTCTTTCCACTTATGTGGAATGACCCAGGGGTTCTGACTTTTGTTATTTCTTCTCACTTTAAACAGTTCAAGATGGGTAGACTTAATAGGAAATGCTCTTTTGTTAAGGAGGGTTGCTTGTATCCAGGGAAGATGATAATCAGGCATAGTAAAAACAACAAAGAATGGCCCATGTACCTTTAGGAGGAAGCAGTTTGTGGCCTGTTTTTTCACACCAGCCCACAGGGTGGATATCAGGAGAATCAGCATTAACCCAGAAGTCATAGCACTCAGAATAGCCATCGAAATGCAGTCGCATTCTGTACCCTTGCACCTGTAAATGTGAGGCAACACAAGTTTATCTCCTTTTTGAGCAATTTGCCTTGAAAATCAATCAGATTTTACATGTCTGCTCATCCTAGACCAAGTCTTTTTCATCCAAAAATGAACCCTGAGCAATGGAGATTATATCAAAGAATGAATCTATCCATTCTGCAAATCCAGAATGATGTGACCTAGCAATCAATCTCCCAGTGGGTCAGGCACTGCTTGCCGTGTCAAGATTCACAATGAAAGGGTTGTTACCCCACTATGAATTCTGTTTTACACAGCCCGTTGCAGGATTAGCCACCAAAATTAGCTCCAGAAAAAGCATAGCAGAGAAGCATAGGGCGAGGAAAAAAGAAACAAATTAAAGATTGCCTAGATTGTCTGGCTTACCTGTCAATTACCTTTCACACTGCCAATAACATTTTTCAAGCCTTGACATCTTTTGACATCTTTAATCACAATGGGAGCACAAATGATTAAAAAAAGCCCCTTTCAGCCAGAAACCACATTTAATTAAAAAAGAAATTAGCTACTGTATTAGAACATGGTTTTAACCTATTGGCTTAATGACAACCTATTTATTACTTGTCAATTCTCTCTCTCTCCCATTCCTGAAAACATGTCGTGTGGGCTCTACTATAACAGACAGACATTTACCTCAGCAACAGAAAGGACACAAAATAAAGATGGATGGTCAGGATCCAGACCCTCTAACTTCATTCCAACTTTAAATCCATTTTTGTTCTGTGGAAAGGACTGTGACTGCAGAGGAAAGAAGGGGAATGTTATTTTACACTGTGAAACAAAAAAACAAACCAGAGGCCCTTGTTTGACAATTACGGAAACTGAAGGAGCTCATCATCAGGGAAAATGGGTGATATTTTCATATTCTCCAGAATTGGCCTCCTGAATATTGCTCAGATTGGCTGCCCCTTTTGCCCTAACCTGTAACAGTTACTTTTGAATAAGACCACACACAATATGCTCAAGGACCCAATCAAATTTCAGCAACCATTTATTAATTAACAAAAATTAAAGTGGCATTCCCCAGTTCTGCCTGAAATGCAACATTAGTGCTGAGAGAATTTTATAGTTACACACCCAAAAGGGAAGGAACTGCGGGCAAAGTTAAAAACAAGAATTAAAATGCCTCGAAGCTGATTTGCGCATGGTCATCTGTACATGTATAATTAAGCCCTGCTTTGTCCATATGGGCTTCTTTCTCCAGCAGGAAAAAAGGCAGCAAGAGCCTCCTCCTCTTCTCATGGCACTTTATCTCCTCTATACTAGCCTTGTACTCTTTGCAAGGAAAGAACCTCTGCTGCCTCTCTTCGGCCCACCTGTAGCAGCAACTATTCTGTTCCACATCCACTTGCTCTGCAGCAGTCATTCTTTCCTGAGCAGACAAGCAGGCAAATTCGCATCCTCCCAACTACTCAGGGAAGAACAGCAGCTGCCTCATGAATAAGGAACAAAGCCAGGGCAGTAAAGGAACTGGCTGTGCTCTTCCAGAGACCAGTATAGGCAAAGGCAGTCCTTCATATGCAGACATAAGGGACCAGGATTGAAGAGTGTCAGATACTTTCCAATGGCATATTAACAATCAAGATGGTGCCAGAAAGGGGAGGATGCACACTTTAAGCATATTTGTTTATGTGGCCAGACCCACTGTGTATACAAAGGCTTAGCAATAGTATGTTTACATCTAAGCTGATTTTCGCAAATAGGGCTCTTATCATTCTAGAGGCAGGGGAGCTACATCTGTTACCTGAATTAGTCCAGTCTGTTCCTTTTTAGTTTTGGGAATTAGCAGGGAACAGACTTTGCAATGCAAGAGGCTGGGCCAGGGGTGGTATACACCAATTTATGGAGTCCAGATCTGCTAGAAATCCACACAAAAGCTAGAATCCAGGAGGCTTACAATTTTGTTAGGGATTAAAAAGAATAAAAAAACACAGGCAAGCTACAAACACAGACACAGAGTTTTAAGATGCCTAGTATATAGAAAGAGGTGAAAGATAGAGGGGAATGGAGAAGGGTGTAGAGGGGTTGGTGATATTTACCATTCCTAAAATGAAGAGGTCCAAGGAAAATGAGAGACAGTGGCCAGCCCTGCTTGTGGGCACAAGGAGGACATCCAAGTACAAAGAGCAAAGGATGTTTGGGGGTCTACTTATAGGAAAAGTTAACCCTCCAGCTATGATAAGAGAGGCTACTTTCCAGAAGCAACTTTCCAGGCAGGAACAATGCTATGGAAAAAGGTTTGATCAGGTTAAAACCTGGGAGTGCCCAATTCCTGCTTAGGTTTGGGCTGTACTGATGATACTGGAAGCAGGGACAAATTTCAAGTCAGAATGAGTCTGGAAGGCTAAACAAAAAAACTTTGGAAGGTTGATGGTTCTTTGATAGTTGGACAGCTTGTTTAAGATAAAATTAACACTTGGGAAGCGGGGATCAGGATGAGCTAGCTGGAATCAGGGCGTGAGGGGTTTGCATGTTCTTTGTGAGGCTGAGGACAGGGGTGCCTCCTCAAGGCTGTTGTCATCCAGATCAGAGTTGCTGAGAATTCAGGGAAGGCGCTGTCTACCGCTATGCCTACTTGATTGGGAGGGGGAAAGCACATGTCTGGCAAAACCCCTCTTAGTATCAAAGTGTATGATTTAAGAATGGCATCCATCTTAATCTGGACTGTTTTACAATAACAAGACACAACTGATAGGGCACTTTAAAAAATGGCTCCCCTCTCTTGCCGTTTGATCCTGCATTCCTAGACAATCTGAGAAACTCAGATTCTCACAGAAGGAGCCTGAGCTGTGGCACCTCCCCACGTCAGCATTACCTTAGTATCCCAAGGGTTGCCAGCACGTGGGGAAGTCATGGCATGGACTCCGGCCTCACAGTTTGGGACTTTGTTTAGTATGGGAAGGAACAGCCCTGTTACAGCTTCCACGCAGCAAGATCAACAATAACTCCTGAATTAAGATTTACTTGAATAACAAGCAACACATTAGATGTACGTATTAAATTAGATGTTCTTATTCATCTCTTCAAGGACATTTGTTTTCATGTAATTAATCTTTAAATAAAGAATTACAAAAGGCAACAAGATTTAACTAATTCAATCTTGTGTCTCTAAGTTAAGATAATTTTTATTATAGCCTTCCTCAGGTAAATTCAGATAATCTGTTAAATGATTTATGTGGCTAAACTACTTTTTAAAAAACGTTATTTATAATCTGCCTTTCTCACTTGGACTCAAGGTGCATTTTCAAAGTGTGAGTCAATACAATCAACAGATAAGGCATTCAATAAACAATGCAATAGGATTAGGGCTGTAGAACCAGCCAGAAATCTAAAAATACAACTGAAGCAAAACTGAAGCAAAAATTTGAGTATTAACACGACACATTTAATGATGCAAAAATTATGAAGTAAGATCCTACTTATAGCAAGCTATACAAAGTAGTATAGACCAAAGTTTATCCAAGTAATTTTACTAATCATTTTGTACAGTGCAAATCTTATTGCCTGGGTAGAAAGTTTTGCACAGTTCGTGGAACGCCAGGAGAATGGGAGCCTTCCTGACCTTTCCACAAGATGGGGACCTTTCCACAAGATGACTGAAAGGGTGCACACATACAGGCAGCTGTTGATTTTGTCCTTCTGCAGAGTGGCACCTGCAAAAGTCCCTGTTCAAATGAGCCAAGCTCTCATAGTGGAGTGCAGAGGGAGAGGTGGTCTAACATATATGATGCTCCAAGGTCATGAAAGACTTTGCCTTTGTGAGCATCAGTACCTTAAAGTGAACCTGGTAACTGATAGTAGCAAGTGAAGTGACTGCATGCATGCTCTGTCTAGCTCCCAATTTATATTTCAGTTGTGGCATTCTGAACCAACAGGAGTCTCCAAATCGATTTTGAAGGGAAATCAATGTACAATGTATTACAGTACAAGACTACTAGAAGTGGGCTTCACTGATCCCAGGATCTTGTTGTCACCCATCATAGAAGATGGGTCAAAATGGTCACCAAACTTCATGGTAAACTGGGAAGTTGGTTTTTGCCCTAACGATAGGAGTGGTCATTGAGGGTCTACCTTATGAGTAACAATGTGATGAAAGCCTGGTTGTCAGAAGCTATCACATAAAACTGTGAATATCACATGGATTACAGGGAAACAGACCTCTTACTGTGACAGGCCCTTCTCCTCTGAGCAAAGGAGGACATCTTATTGTGGGTGTTTCCCACCGGCTTGCTGGAGAGGCAGGAAGTAAACTTCAGCTTCCTGTTTCCCGTGGGAGACCCCTCCTACTTCCTCATTTTTGGATATTTCCGATGAGCAGTGCAGATAAGATCATACCCCCTCAGAACCCCAACAGGAACCAGGTAAGAAGGAAAGTGAGGGGCTGAAGGGAGAGGAACGAATCCCCTATCAGGCTGCAACATGACTAACTGACTAACAGGAAACTGAACAAACAAGGCAACTGTCTCCAAACCCAACAAGATGTCCCCTCAAGGAACTAACAACTGAATTTCTTTTTCCTTTTGCAGGGGTGGGGTTGTTTGTCGGGCAGACAAGATGTCCTCTTTCGCTCAGAGGAGAAGGACCCTTCACGGTAAATGTCCAATGGTCATTTTCCCCTGAGCAGGAGGACATCTTCTTATTATGGGACCTTGTAAAGCAGTGTCCCTTAAACGGGTGGGTCAGGTCGTGAAACCAGCAAGTGCTGCAAGACTCTATAGCTGAAGGCTACATCTGCTGCACTGTACCTGTCCACCTTGTAATGCCTGGTGAAGGTAGATATCAAGGACCATGTGGCCGCTCTACAAATCTCCAACACCGAAACGTCGCCAGCGAATTCTGCACTGGTTGCTGCCACCCCAAATGAGTGTGCTATGTTGACCCCGGGCGGAGCCAGCCCTGAAGCCTTATAAGCCTCCGCTATGCATTCCCTCAGACACCGCCCAATGGCATGGCTGGAGATCCCTTTCCCCTTGTTGAGAGGGGTCAGTGAGATGAACATGTGAGTCTTATTGTCTCAGTACATAAAATGTAAGCCTTAAGGACTCTCCTTACATCTAGGGTGTGCCAAAATCACAGAGGAAGTCATTCGCTCCTCAAAAAAACCCTGATGATAGTATCTAAGAAATTAAATATTTCTGCACCTGATCAACAGGCTGCTGCCTACAAAAGGTCTTGTCAAAATAAATCAGTTTGTCTCCAAGGTGCCAAAGTGCAATTCTTTTTGCTATCTCAATTCTACAGCTTCCCAATCAGACTGCATTCTCTGCACCACGGCCAGGAAGCTCATCCTGTGGCACTGCAATTTATTTATTTATTTTATTTATTTATGGGATTTTTATACCGCCCAACCCCCGAAGGGCTCTGGACACCGGCTTGCTCACTTGACCCGTGTCCTATTTTATCATGAACTTGGTCCCACCTGATGCCAGCAGATGCTAGAGGCAGGTGTATCTAAGCTCTATGCCCACCAATGGGCTCAAGTCCCACATATCTGAACCATTAAAATGTATTTTTTTCTCTTGTACGATTCTTAAGACCTAGAGTTTTAACGATTTTTAATGCAACAAATAGGCTTATTGTTCATTTTTCAGGCTAGGGGGGTGGGGGTGGGAAATGATGTCAAGTCAAATCCATCCGTTAGAGTTTCAAGGCAAAAGTTACGAACAGAAATGATTTGCCATTGCCTGACTCTGCACAGCAACCCTGGACATCCTTGGAGGCCTCCTATTCAAGGACTAATGAGGACTGACTGAATAGTTTCAGAGATCTGACAGTCCTGAGCTATCTAGGCCAGGGCACTAGAGCTATGAGCATTGTATGAATAATATCTGTCAGAAATTTACAACCAAAAATGCTTTGCCCAAGCAGACAGTGCCAAGTATCTGAAGATAATCACAGGGATACTGGTCTACTGGGTCCATATACTGTGGCATCCGCAGTATTATACAGCTTTGGGTGCTGAGCTTTATACCAGCACCAAAACACAGAAAGTCACACTAGTCTGCACCGTCCTTCCAATTCTTCTAATTTGCAGGATCTTTGGGAGGGTCAGGGTATTACAACTATACTCATGCTGCGCCTTTAATTTAAAAAAATGATAATGCTAGGATGGCACCAGCAAATTAAATCTTCTTTGATGCTGAGCTTGAATTATAGTGTACAAAAAAGTATCTTAAGATACTGCCAACCTCTTTGAATAGTTTAAGTGGCACAGCCATCATCCGTTCTTCTTCTAAGTAGGAAATCCAGTTCCACACATACTTCTTTCCAGGAATAACTAAATAATGAAAGGCAGAATAAAAATATTCAGGTTTACTGGTGGCATTTCAGAAGAAGACAAAACAGACACATGGCTTGAGACAGGGGATCTGTAGGACTGTCTTCTCCCATATGTTCCTGCCCAGGAATTAAGATTGTGGGGAGATGCCTTCCTCACTGTCCCACCAATTAAAACATATTTGTTTGGTGGAAACACGAGAGAGCCTTTTCTGTGGCAGCCCCACAATTATGGGACAACATGCCCATGGTATGCCTGTTTCCCTCATTGACAATATCCAAAAGGCGGTTGAAGACACTTCTATTTAGAACTGCATTTTGATTGCTTTAGCTGTTAGTATTAGCAGTTCTAATTGAAGTTTTTAATCTGTAGCTTTTATGGGCTTTGTAACTGTTGTTTTGATTGTGTTTTTTGCAATTTTTATTTATATTGCAAACTGCCTTGAGTTCTGCAAAGGAGAAAGGCAGTGAACAAATACACAAACAAATTTTAAATAACAATCCACTTGTGTTTGATGGGCTATCTTTCCCTTTTATAATAGGGGAACAGCAAGTTCACCAAGAGGTCAACATCTCTAATGCTACTCAATACTCATAAGGGAACTAGTGAAATAATCAAAATCAAAACCATCTGCTGTTTTTTAAAGGTTGTATATATTTTTACACAGTATTTTTACACAATAGTTGTCATGCTCCTAAGTAGTTGAAATTGCAAACTGCTGCAATAGATCCTGAATGCCCAACTCAAAACAATATGCCCCATTAGTCCTTGAGAATATCCTGAAAACTGGGCTAGAAGGGCAAACTGAAGCATTTGATAGCAACCAGAAGGTAGATAGCAACCAGAAGATTGTCAAGGATAAATGGTCTAAGAATCTATAAATCAATGCAAAGAATAAATATTTGAGGAGGCAGTGATCTAACTTAAGATGATTCCCACCAAGATCTCATAAAACATTTCCACTCTTATGATCTATAAAAGCATCTTCCCTTTGCTTAATTTAATATTTATCATTCATATTTAGTTTGATGCTCACAGGAGCTTGATGAAGCCAGAGGAAAGGCCTGGACAAGTTTCAGACAACTTGGTTATTCCGTTGGCATACTATTATTCATAACTATTAATGTTTCAAACCTGGATATATTAGAATAAACTATATTATATATTAGGACTAGCAGTCAAACCCATTGCAGGGGAAAAGGCAATGGGCTCTACCCAAAGGGGGGTGGGCAAGCATTTCCACCTGCAGTGGCCTTGACCAGCAGCCCACCTCCCCCCACCACTGGGTGGCTTCCTACCTATCTGTCAATGATGCTCTGGTTGCATGAGTCTGATAAGTGGGGAGGTGGGAAATGGGGTTGTTTGGGGGAAGGGTGAAAAGGAGAGGGTTGGGGTTGGGGGGAGGGGGAGGGTGGAATGTGGAATGTGGACGCTTGGGCCTGGCGGGCAGGGCAGCAGTGGAATGGGGGGGGGGCTTCTGCCAATCCCTGGTCATTGAGGGTAGGAATCTACGGGCGGGTAAAGGGGGGGCTTCTATCGAGTCCCACAGAGCATCGGCAGTTTTCCGGCAGTGCTCCTAGACGCTGGCTTAGTAATTGGGGTGGGAGGGAGTTGGAATTGGCTGACAGGGAATTGGAGGGTCAGGAAGGAACTAGGGCCACTAAATTAAAAACTACTATATAGCAAAAATACAAATGCATTTATTCAAATTAAAATCATAACTTCACAATAGAAGGCCCATAACAGTCTGCCTTATGTGTATCAAATCACAATAAATTTAACACGCAAAGTCCTATGTCACCCTTTATGACCCAAAACCAAATGCATTTTGGCCCTATGGCCTTCTTTAGTGGTCAAAAGTGATAGTACAAGATGTTACTACCCAACAAAGAGTACAAACGAAACATTAAAAAACCAGAGGTAAGTAATTAGAAAGTTATGCATCACTGGCACCCAGGTCTACAATGTAAAACCAATGTCTACTCAAAAGGTATAAAACAGAGTGCCAGTCATGCCAAATTCTGTTATGGCAGCATCCTTTAATACCTCAGTCAAAAAGAATTTCTGTAAGTCAGAAGTAACAGGTGTAAGTCTTATATCTATGGGCCTTCTGCTATGAAGTTATGATTTCCCATGCGTCATGTGCTGACCAGTGCTGCACCCACCCTGTTTCCCCCCTCTCAGTCAGGTGGCTTCCTTCCTATCTGTCGATAGGATTTCAGTAAGTGGGGAAAGTTGGTTGGAGGGGAAGAATGGGAAAGGGGAGGCTTGGAGTGGGAGGAGGGTAGAATGTGGATGCTTGGGTCTTATAAGAAGGGTAGTGGGGGAATGGGGACTTCTGCCAGGCCCTGGGGATTGTGGGGGTGGGTGTCAGCAGGCAGGTGAAGCGGGGGTCTTCTGCTGGAACCATGGAGCATTGGAAGCTTATCAGTGGTGCTTTGCAGAGGCCGGCTTGGATGTTGGGTGGGGGTTGGAGTCGGCTAGTGAGGAATTGAGAGGGCTGGGCCGACCAGGCTGCCTCCTTTTAATATTGCGCAGGCAACCTCATGCAGGCACCTCCTTTCCATGGCAGCCAATTAGCCGCTCTCCCCTGGGCGGGCTTGTGGCAGGCTCATCCTTTCCACAGCATCCAGATGGCTAGCCTCTTGCTCTCACTCAGCAGCCTTGCGGCAGGCAGCCTCCCACTGTCTTTTGAGCATGACACTGAAGCCTGAACCAATAGGTATAACGGACAGTCCTAGGCGCCCATTGGTTGAGGGTTTGTCGTCGTGACACTTTGCATGTTCACAAATTATATAGGTAAAGATACATATTATCTACCATCCCAACCATCTTCCATTGCAAAACTATCGACTCTATAGCAGCTGTTTAACATTAGGTAGTAATAAAGCCTGAGGCAATTAGGCTTACCTTGCTTGATTGGTTTAGCGTTTTTACGGTTTTTCAAATTCAGTTTATTCTTTTCCTAGACACAAAGATATGTTTAAAAACTATAAGGAAAAATATACAGACATTTCTGTTGCCCTATTTGTAGGTTTCTATATATAGTACCCTGGAGGCAAAAGAATTTAAAGATAAAGGTAAAGGATTACTGACCCATGGGGTGATGCCACATCATAACATTCACTGGCAGACTATGTTTACAGGATGGTTTGGCATTGCCTTCCCCAGTCATCTACACTTTATCTCCAACAAGCTGGGTACTCATTTTCTCAACCTTGGAAAGGCAGAAGGCGGAGTCAACCTTTAGCCAGCTACTTGAACTCTCGCTGGGATCAAACTAAAGTTGTGAGCAGAGCTATGATTGCAGTACTGCAGATAATCATTCTGTATTATGGGGTCTTAACAAATACCACTCCACTTTAAACAGTCTGCTATTTTATAAAGCATTATTGTTATAGTAATAGATAAGCAACAATCCAGGATATCCCAAGGGCTTTAACATCATCTGTTGAAGCCCTCCGCCAGGTACCCCATCTTTAAAACTGGATAGCTAATAGAGACAGGGCCTTCTTGGTTGAGGTCCCACGAAAACTCTCTACTCAGGCACATATGTCAGCCATCAGCTTAACGGACAATCTGGTGCCTATTGAAGAAGAAGAAGAAGAAGAAGAAGAAGAAGAAGAAGAAGAAGAGGAGGAGGAGGAGGAGGAGGAGGAGGAGGAGGAGGAGGAGGAGGAGGAGGAGGAGGAGGATTAGAATGCACCTGCTCTTAACCACTACACCACTGCTGCGTAGGCAGCTTATGACTCCATGCAGGCAACTTATGACCCCATGCAGGTTCTAAGTTTATGTTGGCAATATTGATTCAATTTTTAAAAAAATATTTTGATGATATATTATCTTGTTTGATACTCTTCTGTCATTCTTGTGACTTCCGGAAGTTATTGTAATACTCCATGAGGCTGCCCTTGAAAATAATGCAGAGACTCCAATTAATCAACTGCCCACCTCTCCCTGTATCAAACATCCATTAACTGAAGTCCTTGCACAGCTGCTCCTACTGTCCCTTCTGATTGCAACGAAGATCTCCTCATCTAGACTGCAGTCATTCTTTGGGATACCCAACCTTTGGAATAGCTTCTCAGAGGAAGTCCACAGGGCACCTTCATTTGGTGCATTTTGCAAGAGAAGCAAGGCAGTGCTCTTCAGGGGAGCTTTTGACAATGGATGATTACTGCTAGTTGAAATTTATTAGTATCTGGAATGGGGACTTAAGATGCTGGTTTCCTGATAGGGGTGGCCATTTATAGATTATTTTTATTGCCAACACTGTATTTTTACCCTTTGTACTTTACCATGACCCACTTTGAACAAATGAAATAAAAAATAGCAAGAAGGCAAGTAAAAAAATATTTTACATAAATGTGCAAAATATGTAAACATATCTCAAACATATCTTAAACCACCGTTTAACTATACATGTGCCCATACTTGCCCATATAAACTACTGATTTAAAACTATCAGCTTGAAAACATTCTTTGAATGCAAAATCTCACTGTCTGCCTACCATATATATTCGCGTATCAGTCGAGTTTTTCAGCCCTTTTTCAGGCTGAAAAATGCCCCCCTCGACTTACACGCGAGTCAGTGATTCCCCCCGTTTGGGGGGTCGCCACGGGGAGGCTGGCGGGGGGCACCAAGCAGGGAACACCCTCTGCCCCAGGGAAAAGGCTGCCTTCTCCCTGGGGCAGAGGGGGAATGGCAGCAGCGCCCTGCTCTGTGCCGCTCTCACGCCGCAGGAGCCAGCGGCACAGAGCAGGGAACCTTCTCTGTCCCAGGGAAAAGGCGGCTGCCTTCTCCCTGGGGCAGAGGGGGGATGGCGGCGGTGCCCTGCTCTGTGCCGCTGGCTGCTGCATTTCCCACCCTCAACTTATCCACGAGTCAATAAGTTTTCCCAGTTTTTTTGTGGTAAAACTAGGTGCCTCAACTTATACTCGGGTTGACTTATACAGAGTATATACGGTAATTAAAAAAATTGCCAGCTGTCACACGGTTATGCTTGAACACCCAAATGTAGCCTCTTGCCTACAGAATCCTATAAGCAAAATGTATTCCATTACCTCATCATCATCTGCATTATCTTCCTCGTCTTCAGAATCCAAAAGCAACTTCCTCTTCCTTCGGAGACGCTTGGAGGGTCTCTCAATTTCATACACTTGGCTGCTACTTGTCCGATTTCCATAGTCAGCTGGGGAGACCTTAGAAACTCTACCAACAAACATAATTTAAAATAAATGGAAAATATCCATGCTTGGTTATGGAGGAGAAAGCAGTCTAGCCTGAAGGCTTTCAAAAAGGGCATGCATTTAGAAAAATATATTGGGTAAGCAGAATAACATGAGGAACATCCTTATTTCATCCCCAGATTTGGTTCAGTACAAATAATGGTGTTTCAAATGCCCCTCTGAGGGAACTTGATGGCACTGTAATTTAGACAACTATTACTCACTGGCTCCCTAATTAGCAATTAATAGCCTTTAAGGGCATGAAAATTATGTACAATGTCTTCCTGTGCAGTGCAGGTCAATTGCACAGCAATGCCAACTGCCTTGAGGCTGTGCCTAAAACTTCCCTTCAATTAGGGGCATAAAGTTTCATACTGGAAAGAGACGGGGAGACCTGCATTGTAAAGGTTAAAGAACACTTGCATTTTCATTCAGTATAAGCCGCTGAAAAAGGGATTTTTCCCCATTTCTGTTAAGACAACTCCATTACGTTTTTGGTAATGTAATTTGCCCTTCTCATGCTTCAGTCTTACAACACCTTAGCCCAATTTTTCCTTGTCACTGGGCATTTGATAGTTTCTTCCCAGATGTGTTTCACAGGGAAACTGAAAACATATTAATCCTTAGGGTACTGGATGTCAAAGGTAAGATCATGTGATGCAAATGGGAATATGCATTCCCTGGCTGTTTCCGCACGGGCGGAAAACAGAGTGCCAGGGACGCTAAAAACAGTGTCCCTGGGGAGGGGTTTGCACAGCCGCCGCCACTGCATTGCAGCAACAGCGGCCTCGCAACCCCCGAGCGTCGCGAAGCCACTGTTTTCAAACCTCGCTCCCTGAGCAAGGTGTTTTGGAAACAGCGGCTTCCAACTGCTGCCGTGCGAATGGCAGCGGCTGGAAGGCGCCATTTCCCACCCCTTTCCTGAACGCCTACCTTGTCGCAGAGGCCAGGGGACACGCCCCCCTGGCCTGCGACTCCAGAGCCGTCGCTCCAGGCTGCGGGGGCGTATCCCCTGGCTTCTGCAACAAGCTGGAAGCCAGGAGACAAGGTAGGCGTTCGGCGGCCATGGGCGCGGCCTGTGCAAAGTTACTGCGCTTTGCCGCCCTGCCAGTTACCTCCCAAGGACCGTCAATGCATGCGAGCGGTCCCAGGGCGATCGCGTCGGCATTGTTTATGCCGCAACGCGATCCCTACCCGTTGCTTGATGCCCGGAAAGGGCCCCTGTGTGAGTGAAAAGCCTCAGTTTCTGCCTTGAGTTTCTTTGGTTTGTTATCCTTCCTCCCCAAGTAAATGTGGTGATGTTCCTTCTGAAAATGTGGAGAGAGCGTGCAGAATAAATTCCGAAAGTCACACTGAACTAGGCTCCTGGCCCCAACCTCTAGCTTAGTGCTGCTGATGGGGAAAATTACCTCACCTCTGTCAAAAATGAGAGCCTAGCTCCTACTCTAAATCCTCTTATTGCTTTATTTGAGTACTGAGATGCTGTTACCCAGCAGTGTCTTGGAAATTTTCT
Organism: Sphaerodactylus townsendi; assembly: GCF_021028975.2. Lineage (NCBI taxonomy): Eukaryota > Metazoa > Chordata > Lepidosauria > Squamata > Sphaerodactylidae > Sphaerodactylus > Sphaerodactylus townsendi. The sequence goes on from NC_059430.1 coordinate 110,415,623, forward strand.
TTTCAAAGGCAGCGAAAATGGGCATCTATCTGCAAAAGCCATGCTATTAGATCACTTATATAGATACTGCTCATACCCCCATTTCAGTTTTCCAATAACCTTTCCAAAAATATGGATGAACTGGAGACAACTTTTCAGTAATAATCTCCCAGAGAAAAATTTGCAGTCTGTGTCTGAATTCTCTTCAGTTTTAAAGGTGGCTCAATCAGTATAGTTTGGGCTGCACCACCTACACTGACACTTAGAAAAATGTCCCATGTCAAAAATATCCACAGGTGCCCCTGGCACCACATTTGTAAGATGCTAATATGGTATTTGAAGTGTAACAAAATATGCTCCAAACAAAAACAAAAAAGCAAAAGAAAGAACACAGTTGTCACCTGTCTTTATGCTCCTGAGGGCAAGACCGAGAATTCTCAAAGCCATCCATTTGCCCAGGACGCTTGAGACTTTCACAGGTCTGAAGCTTTAAACTGGGAATGTTTTCCAGGGGTGCTAACAAAAAGATAAGATCAGCAATAATTAATTCAAAGTGAAAGTATGTGGTAGCATCTTTTTTATATTAGGAATACTCACAACACCTTCACTATTTCCCATTACCAGAACCTCATGAACTTCCCTCAAGGGGGTTAATCACCATGTAATTCACACATGAGACACAAACATTTGAAGACTCTGTGATAGTTTTTTTTTCTTTATCTGCAAAGGCATTAAAATGTCCAGTTAGCAATACTTTCTCCACAATGTCCCATAACTTTGCTGGCTTTAAAAAATACCATCTCTGAGATTTTATAAAAAGGATAATGGCTGTAGAGGTCTACGCTATAAAAGTGACAAATATTACTAGATGGTGAGGGAGGGTCACTGCAGAAAAAAACCAAGTGTGTTGTGGAAGGAGCTGGGGACTCACACTACATCAGAGATTAGGCTCTAGAGTGAGCTGAAGCCGGTGATGTGGGGAAATGATGTCAGAAGTCGACTCCTGTTGACACTGTGAGTTGCCTCCAGTCTCCAAGGAATTTTCAGAGGGGTTGTCAGACTAGTGCAGCATGTCCCTCTCTGAGGATTTTGAACACACCTTCTTTTTAAACCTTTTTTCTCAGAGGATGCCACCCTTGGCTCTTCATTGGAGGAGGCTGAGGGAGGTGGGACTGAAGTGAGGAAAGGGGACTGGGTTCTCTTACTCGTATCATCCAATGAGGCCAGGAAGCCCAGCGGTTCCTCCCAAAGAGCAGCCTTAAGCCATGCTGCTCTCTCCTGACATTTTTTGGGAATAAGATTAGAACAACAAGAAGCAGAGTTTGGATTTATATCCCCTCCCTTTCTCTCCTATAGGAGACTCAAAGGGGCTGACAATCTCCTTTCCCTCCCCCCCCCCAACAACAAACACCCTATGGGGTGGGGCTGAGACAGCTCCGAAAATCTGTCTAGCCTAAGGTCACCCAGCTGGCTTGTGTTGGAGTGCACAGGCTAATCTGAATTCCCCAGATTAGCCTCCACAGCTCAAGCGGCAGAGAGGGGGAATCAAACTTGGTTCCTTCAGATTAGAATGCACCAGCTCTTAACCACCATACTACAAGCCTTACAGGTGGCCAGTCTCTGGCCTTCCCCCAGGTACATGAAATAGTTCTCATGGCCATCATTTCTTGCCATCTACGTGCCACATTTGGCACAATACAGGGGCGTAATGAGGCAAACTGTAGCCCTGGGCAAAACCTGAGTTGGATGCCCCCCCCCCCCCATGGTCAGCTACTTCACCACGACCAAATTTTTTTTTGCACCAGGACATTGAGTAGCAGTGCAGGGGTGCATTTTTTTAGACATATCAGCATCTAAAATTTCAGCATATCTATCAGGGAGACCCAGTCTCCCAGATGATATCCTGAAGAATTTGAGTAACCCAAGTGACACGTCCATCATTAAAAATGCACCCCCATGCAAGGAACTGATTCCAAGAAATTTGCCCAAGAATCTTTTCTCTGCATTGAGTTTTCTGCATTGCTGTCAATGGGGGGTATGCAGAGGGAGAGGCGGACACATTTCTGAAGAGTACAGTCTCAAAATCCTTTACAGGAGTCTCATCAGGGAGACTTCCCTAGTGATAATTCCCGCCATGGGTTAGGTTACCAGTTTGATTCAGGAGGTGCCAAAGAGTTATGGGACCCTCAAAACTGTAGCCCCATCTCCCTATTAGCTCCCATTGGAAGACAAATGGGGGATAGGGGCACCCCCTTTGGGAGTCCCATAACTTTGGACTCCTCTGAAATCCAAACTCTCACTCAAACTTGGGGGGGTAGCATAAGGACCAGTCCCTACTGATGATAAGCTGAGAATTTTTTGAATTGCTGCTAGCCTAAAAACTGCGCCCCCTGCAGGCCAAAAATGGAAAACCACTAAAATACCCAAAAACGAACCCAGCATTTTGATGCCCCCCACAAGGTGATGCCCTGGGCAGCTGCCCACCTTGCCCAATGGGCATTACGCCAGTGGCACAATATTTAAATAATGTAGTGCTTTCCATCACTAAGAAAAAAATGAAGAAAAGCTCAGACGTTCTCCCTTAGCAAAGACAGAAAGATCTGAGGGAAGAGAAAGAGTGTTTCTTCCCCTTGTCACATGACCGTTCAGGCAGGAAAGGAGACTGTTAGTGGTTGGGGGGGGGTGCAGGAGGAGCAGAGCAGGAGGCCTCACATGCACAGCCCCCATGTTGGACTACACATGAAGACCACGACAATGAACTAATTTATGCTGGCATAAAAGATGTGTTCCAAGAACATCATTCAATGTAAACATCTCCTAAGATTGTATTCAAGAATAAAAAGCATGATTTTAACATATGATGAAAACCAAACTCAAGTACTTACTAGCTGTGTTATATAAATTTAACTTCTTTCAAATACTATAATGCCTGACAACACTTTAAAAATTCAGATTTTCTATCATAATAAAATAAATTTGAGCGAAGAACTGGGATTATAAAACTGTTCTTATTTTTGCACAACTTAAGCTCATCTTGCAGAAACAGCAAGTTCTGTACCCTCTACCAGTTAAAATCTAATGAGGAATCAGAGTGGGGAAGGGAATCCTCTCCTATCCCATCACTTCCCTCTACCTGATCCTCAGCTGGTCTCAACAATCCATCTCTTCTGGAGCATATTAGTCCTCGTCAGGATGTTTTATAAGAGAGTTCAATCTTTTTGTTAATTTATAGAGTCATTTTTCTGCATAGCTGAAGAATCCATGGAGAATATAGAAAGTTCTCCTTGTCACTGGGTGGTCTCTTGCTAACCACACAGGGGCCAGACAGTTTACTAACAGATATACATTTGGCCACGATAAAGATATTCAAACACTAGGGCACAGCCAGGATCATTTAGAACACCCAAAAGGCAGGAATTTCAAACAAATATTATATGGCATGTAAAAATCCCAGATCAAATAATCTGGTATTATGAACTGATGGAAGTATGACTGAACTAAAACGTTATTTCACCAGATCTATTTGCAATACAGTAAGATGGATGCACAATTTATATGAACACATACAATGAAATATACAGGATATGACACGATCATTAGTAAAAACTTGATTAAATTTCCTTCTGATATCATCTTCAGATTGTATAAAGAACAAGGACCACATCCATGCAAACACAGAGCAGAATGAAGTCATGTCCCCAAAGTGGTCTTATAAATATGAAGGTACTGAATAGTAGTTAAAATATGCAATTGTCAACACAGGTCATTTCCTCTGATTAAAGTCAAAATATGAGCATCCAGCCTCCTTAAAACAGTGCTCCTACCTTCACCTGCAAGGTTGAACTGCTCTGGGATAAAGATATGACAAAGACAGAGATTATCTCTCTGTCATAAAAAGCAGCGGAGTATCTCAGAAACAGATGAAGAGCATACATGCTCAAAGTCACATGGATGTTTTTTAAAACTATTGTGCATTCATTCCAGATTTGCTTAGCTGCACGCTTATCAATGTCGAATAAAAAGCACAATAATCATTATCATAAGAAATTCTGATAATTAAAATTAGACTCTCAGCTCCATCTACTGAAAAACTGAAGATTGCTAGTAAGAGGTCCTACTCAAAGCATTCCATGGTATCAGGAGAAATCATGCCTAAGCAATGGTATTCAGAAACAGTCTATCTTGCCCATGATGTCTCTTCTTGATGAAATCCAGCACAAGATGATGGGCCAAAGAAATCAACAGTTTTCAAAAAGGGTACTCCAGTGATCTCCTTTTTTTACCAGCTAAATAAGGTACTCCAGAGATCCTCTTGCCAGATGGAATGGTGACTTAATGATTAAACCATAATGTTTAGAATATTAGGGATTTTTCAAGTGACTCTCCTGATACCACCCAAGTTTGGTTCAGGGGGTCCAAAGTTATGGACCCCCAAAGGGGGTGCCCCCCATCCCCCATTGTTTCCAATGGGAGATAATAGTAGATGGGGCTACATTTTGAGGGTCCATAACTTTGGACCCCTTGAACCAAACTTCACCAAACCTGGGTGGTATCATCAGGATAATCTCCTGCTGATACCAGCAAGACTTGGTGATGTTTGGTTTAGGGGGTCCAAAGTTATGGATCTCCAAAGGGGGTGCCCCCCATCCCCCATTGTTTCCAATGGGAGATAATAGTAGATGGGGCTACATTTTGAGGGTCCATGACTTTGGATCCCCTGAACCAGACTTCACCAAACCTGGGTGGTATCATCAGGAGGGTCTCCTAAAAATACTTTGAAATGTTGGTATTGCTAACAAAAACATTCCACCACTGACCAAAAATCCAGTTTTGAAGGATTTTAACTCTTGTGTTTTAGCAAGGTTGCTGGTTGAGCTAAGGTTTTTGTACTTTTAAAGTTATTGTTGAGACCATATCGTTTTTGTTGACCCTCTTTTCCACTTACAGAGCTAATTTACTGTTTTTCTTTGAAATAAATATTCAAAAACATTTAACCTTCTGATGCCTCAATCAATGTAATTTTATTGGTATCTATTTTCATTTTTGAAATTTACCAGTAGCTGCTGCATTTCCCACCCTCAACTTATACACGAGTCGATAAGTTTTCCCAGGTTTTTTGTGGGAAAATTAGGTGCCTCGACTTATATGTGGGTCAACTTATACACGAGTATATACGGTATATATATTTATACATACACATGCATGCACACATGAGCCTCATGCTCTTTTTCCATACTATACCCTTTCCTTTAACTTCAGCCTCACCGTCAGGTTTGCAAGCAGCTATGGTTCTGGAAGCAGAAGAGGTAGATGCATGAAAGACAGTTGAACTGGTATCTACTGCTGAGGCAGAGAGACTTCTTGCAGCTTTTGCTTCAGCTTCAGTAATGATCTCTAGCGTTCCAAATTCACTTAATCGAAACTGCAAGGGGGAGAAATAAAATAAAATGAAATAAGCATGCATCCAATAGCTGTAAACATGATTTTAAAAAAGCAATGTGAAAAAATTAACAATAAAACAGGCAGATTAACACTGAAAGGAACAACAGATTAAAAAACAGCATTAAACACACTGATGGCAGAAATTTCTGGGACCTTGCCAAGGGTCCACGGCCAGAGATTAAAAGGTTTCCCGATCTACTTTAGAATTTGTGCAGAAAACAACCACTGGGATAACTCGAATCAGAATTTTACAAGTATGAAGAACGAGTAAATGCGCATTCAGGGTTCTTTACAACTTTAATAGTAGCAAGATTAGAGTAGAATGGTCAAGATCAAAATCCTGATAAAGGAAACCGCAACTGCCAACATCACTGCCTTGAAAAGGACCATCCAATAGTTTAAATTGACATGGCTTTTGTTTTGCAACATTCCTACAGCACCATCCTTCAAAAGAATGCATGCAGTGGTGGTGTAGTAAGAAAGCATCCACTATCCAGATCAGAAAATGAAGCACTTGTTTGGAATGCTCTGAAAAATTCAGTGTGCCTTTCAATCCAATCGTATTGGGCACGAATACTATGGAAGAGACGGCATGTGGGGCTGCACCGATGCGTCTGCCCTCTCCACTGGTTCAAGGGGCACCTCCACCGGTGGAGAGGGCACAGGCTCAGGCAACCCATCAGCTCCATGGTGGCAAAATCTAGAAGTCTGGGTTACTGTGGAGCTGTGCTGATATTCAATTACCGGTACCGGGGTGGGGGTATTCCCAGGAGTGGAGCTTGCCTTTGTTGGATTCCACCTTGGGTTTGCAGGCAGTCATGCCATGGCCTAGCTTTCCGGCAGCAGGTGGTTTTGGGAGGGTTTTCCTGCCTCCCCACACCACCAGAAAACCTCTGGAGGCTATGGGGAGGAGCCACAGCAGCACCATGCCCAGCTACCTTGGGCTGAGGATTGGGTTGCCCAACTGAGAACAGCAAGCTAACCACAGATTTTTCTGTTGCAGGTTACTTTTTATGCTTCCTGCTAGCCCCCTTAACCACTATTTGATAAAATTCAATCTATTTGTTCCACCTCCTTTGAACTATCCAGTCAAACTGAAGAATGCTAAGACCACTGATTTAGATGTGGGAGATGCAGCCCATTCGTATGCATATTTATTCAAAAGCACTGTTGTCAGCAGAACTTACTCCAGTGTAAGTGTACACAGGATTGCAGCCCTCTTCCGCTGTAATCAACAAACCTTGAAAGTGCTTCACTATGACTGGATCATGCCCACAGTACGTCCATAGCAGGAGCAAATAGGTACTGAGAGATTCAACAGCTAAGGATAGCAGACCAAGATTTTAAAAGGCAAACAAATGTTTGACATTTCAGAGAATGAAGGCTACTTGAAAAGTGAGTGAACATTTGGGCTGCACTTAAGCAATCTTAAGCACTTTGATAAAACACAAAATATTTTTATAATCAAGTGATCTGAAAGGCAACTGCACAACAACAAGGTATCATTTTAATTTCAGTAAGAGGAAAAATGCAGCCCAGCTAGCCTGTTCATCAATAATTATACACTGTCTCAAGTACATTTTGTTTAATTAATGGAAAAACAGCAGAACAATGGAATATGTGTATGTCAAATGATAGTTAAAAAGACATAGGAAGATTTTTCATAGAAAGGTTACAACATGAATTTCAGTGCAGTTATGTTACAACATTAAACACAGAAGTTTATTAAATATTGTACTGGCCAGGATTTCATGTTGACAACTACTGGTATGTTTCCTTATAAACTGACCACTTAAAGATTGGGCAAGAATCACCAGAACTGGCTCTGATGACTGAGCAGGGACTTTTAGGATCACCAGTTGTAAATTGCTATAAAAAGAGGTGCTATAATTTTCTTCATGTTTTAAAGAGACTCACCCCAGGAAGTACAACTAGCATCATCTAATTCAGATCAGTGAATGGGAGGAAAAGATTAGGAGTGAGGAAAATGTATTTTGCTTGTGGGAGACACTATTAATTCTCAGGATAAGGAGTCATATCTCAAACAAAAGTATTTCATATTATACAACCATCTGAGGGTTTTTGTGTTTAAAGATTAACAAATTTTAATGCAAGTATTATTCTTTAGATAATATTAACAAGTGGGGCTAAGGTTAGTATGCTACTAAATGCCCAGTTGCTAAGAGACAATAGCTGAAGACAGTCACCCTCAAGCTTCCCAGAAGTACCTGGATGGTCACTGTAAGAAACTGAGGGCGTGGGCAATCATAAGCAGGTCTACTCAGAAACAAGTCCCATGTTATTCAATAGGCTTTTCCCCTAGGAAAGTATATTTGGAGTGTGACATGGATGCTGGACTAGATGGGCCCTCTGCCTGAGCATAGCTGTTCTTACAAAAAAGAATATATTTCAACAAAGCATCTTTGATATGAAATATGACAAGTAGAACAAAATTTGAGTCCAGTAACACCATAAAAGACCAACAGATATTTCTAAGATATAAGCTTTTGGGAGCCCAAGCTTACTTTGTTCACTCAGATGAAATGAGCTTAGTTTCATGAAAGCTTATGCCCTGGAAAAACTTGGTAAGGATTTTAAGTTGTACTGAACGAATTTCATTCTACTACTACAGACGAACATAACTACACACATGAAACTACCTCCACAGATGACATTATAGATCATTGCAATGTCCATCTTCATTCACCCTTTTCTGGACAGTCCAACCAGCTCCTGATTATTCTACTCATCCTAGTAGGATGAGTAGTAGTGCTACTGGTAGTGGTGCAAAGTGCCATTAAGTCACAGCCAATTTATGGCAACCCCATACAGTTTTCAAGGCGAGAGACATTCAGAAGTGGTTTGTCATTGCCTGCCTCTGAGTGGGCTGAGATAGTTCTGAGTGGCCCAAAGTCACCCAGCAGACTTCATGTGGATGAGTGGGGAATCATATCTGGTTCTCCACTATCCACCGTTCTGAACCACTCCATCACATCTTTTATTGCCATTGTACAATCATCTGCTGTTATTGGTGGACACTAGCTCCTAATCCTGGCTGCAAGGTATCCAGTTGCTTGTACAGAACCTTAAGGAAGCATGTGGTTAGGACCCTGAAGCCAGAATAGTTATGTTTCTAGTTATTGTATTCTAAAATAACATCCATAGCTTTTGCTCTGCAGTCCAACAGAGCTGGCACACAAGCGAACTGATCCATCAAATGTTGTCAACTAAGGCTAAAGAGCAATACTTCACAAAGCCAAATAAGCCACTGAATAAACCAAGGAGAAGAACTGATCAGTGAACCATCCACACTGATGGAACCTAAGAGCAGCCAGTGTGGAGCAACCCAATTATTCATTTAGTCCAGCATCCCATTTCACACAGTAGTCAATCAAATGCCCTGGAAGGTCCACAAGCAGGGCATGGAGGCCAAAGCCTTCTC